>NC_029792.2:55007555-55017002 GCF_000816755.2 Arachis ipaensis
ACGTAAGGTATTACTTGGACGACCCAGTGCACTTGCTGGTTAGTTGTATCGAAGTTGTGACAATTATGAATTAAGATCAAAGCACCAAGATTTGGAGCCATTACCAGGGATTGTTCAAGCCTGGACATCACAATTTCGTGCACCAATCAACATGGCTGAGAGTCTCGAATCAGAGCTAGAAGACATCTATAAAGATGTTCAGCCTGATCTAGAGGAATCAGAGGAAATAAAAGAGCCTCTAAAAACTCCTCAAGAAGAGGAGAAATCTCCTAAACTCGAGCTCAAACCACTACCACCATCCCTGAAATATGCATTTCTGGGAGAAGGTGACACTTTTCCAGTAATCATAAGCTCTGCTTTAAATCCACAGGAAGAGAAAGCACTACTTCAAGTGCTAAAGACACACAAGGCAGCTCTTGGGTGGTCCATAAGTGATCTTAAGGGCATCAGCCCAGCAAGATGCATGCACAAGATCCTATTGGAGGACGATGCTAAGCCAGTGGTTCAACCACAGAGGCGGCTAAATCCAGCCATGAAAGAGGTGGTGCAGAAAGAGGTCACCAAGTTACTGGAGGCTGGGATTATTTATCCTATTTCTGATAGCCCCTGGGTGAGCCCTGTCCAAGTTGTCCCCAAGAAGGGAGGCATGACAGTGGTTCATAATGAAAAAAATGAACTGGTTCCTACAAGAACAGTTACAGGGTGGCGTATGTGTATTGATTACAAAAGGCTCAATACAGCCACCAGGAAGGATCACTTTCCTTTACTATTCATAGACCAGATGCTAGAAAGACTAGCAGGTCATGAATACTACTACTTTTTGGATGGCTATTCAGGTTACAACCAAATTATAGTAGATCCTTAGGACCAAGAAAAAATAACATTCACATGTCTTTCTAGAGTATTTGCTTACAGAAGGATGCCTTTTGGTCTGTGCAATGCACCTGCAACCTTTCAGAGGTGCATGTTCTCTATCTTCTCTGATATGGTAGAGAAATTTCTGGAAGTCTTCATGGATGACTTTTCAGTATTTGGAGACTCATTAAGCTCCTGCCTTAACCATTTAGCACTTGTTCTGAAAAGATGCCAAGAGACCAACCTAGTTTTAAACTGGGAAAAATGTCACTTTATGGTGATTGAAGGGGTTGTCCTTGGGCATAAAATTTCAAACAAGGGAATAGAGGTGGATGATGCACGAAATTGTGATCTCAGGCAATGGCGCCAAAAACTCTGTACGCACGTCTTAATAAATCATTTTTCATTCACAACTTCGATACAACTAACCAGCAAGTGCACTAGGTCGTCCAAGTAATAAACCTTATGTGAGTAAGGGTCGATCCCACGGAGATTGTCGGTATGAAGCAAGCTATGGTCACCTTGTAAATCTCAGTCAGGCGGATATCAAATGGTTATGGAGTTTTCGAAAATAAATAATAAATAGACACAAAATAAAGATAGAAATACTTATGTATATCATTGGTGAGAATTTCAAATAAAGGTATAGAGATGCCTTCGTCCCTCTGAACTTCTGCTTTCCTGCTGTCTTCATCCAATTAGTCCTACTCCTTTCTATGGCTGGCTTTATGTAAGGACATCACCATTGTCAATGGCTACTTTTCATCCTCTCTGTGAAAATGGTACGATGCGCTGTCACTGCATGGCTAATCATCTGGAGGCATCACCGTGGTCAATGGCTGCATCCCATCCTCTTGTGAAAATGGTCCAAATGCTCTGTCACAGCACGGCTAATCATCTGAGGTTCTCGATCATACTGGAATAGGATTCACCCTCCTTTTGCGTCTGTCACTACGCCCAGCACTCGCGAGTTTAAAGTTCGTCACAGTCATTCAATCCCAGAGCCCTACTCGGAATACCACAGACAAGGTTTAGACTTTCCGGACTCTCATGAATGCCGCCATCAATCTAGCTTATACCACAAAGATTCTGATTAAGAGATCCAAGAGATAATCATCCAATCTAAGGTGGAACGGAAGTGGTTGTCAGGCACGCATTCGTGGGGGAATGATGATGATTGTCACGTTCATCACATTCATGTTGAAGTGCGAATGAATATCTTAGAAGCGGAATAAGTTGAATTAAATACAAAAACAATAGTACTTTGCATTAATTCATGAGGAACAGCAGAGCTCCACACCTTAATCTATGGAGTGCAGAAACTCTACCGTTTGAAGATACATAAGTGAAAGTCCTATTTATACTAAACGTCCCAAGATGTTCCTAAGATGTAAATACAATAGTAAAAAGTCCTATTTATACTAAACTAGTTACTAGGGTTTACAAAAGTAAGTAATTGATGCATAAATCCACTTCCGGGGCCCACTTGGTATGTGCTTGGGCTGAGCTTGAATGTTACACGTGCAGAGGCTCTTTCTGGAGTTGAACGCTAAGTTGTAACGTGTTTTTGGCGTTCAACTCTGGTTCGTGACGTGTTTCTGGCGTTTAACTCCAGACAGCAGCATAGAACTGGCGTTCAACGCCCTTTTGCGTCGTCTAAACTTGGCCAAAGTATAAACTATTATATATTGCTGGAAAGCCCTGGATGTCTACTTCCAACGAAATTAGAAGCGCGCCATTTTGAGTTTTGTAGCTCCAGAAAATCCACTTTGAGTGCAGGGAGGGCAGAATCCAACAGCATCAACAGTCATTCTTCTACCTCTGAATCTGATTTTTGCTCAAGTCCCTCAATTTCAGCCAGAAAATACCTGAAATCACAGAAAAATACACAAACTCATAGTAAAGTCCAGAAATGTGAATTTAACATAAAAACTAATAAAAACATCCCTAAAAGTAACTAGATTCTACTAAAAATATACTAAAAACAATGGCAAAAAGCGTATAAATTATCCGCTCATCACAACACCAAACTTAAATTGTTGCTTGTCCCCATGCAACTGAAAATCAAATAGGATAAAAAGAAGAGAATATACTATAAATTCCAAACTATTAGTGAAACATAGCTCCAATCAGATGAGCGGGACTTGTAGCTTTTTGCCTCTTGAATAGTTTTGGCATCTCACTTTATCCATTGAGGTTCAGAATGATTGGCTCTATAGGAACTCAGAGTTCAGATAGTGTTATTGATTCTCCTAGTTCAGTATGTTGATTCTTGAACACAGCTACTTTATGAGTCTTGGCCGTGGCCCTAAGCACTTTGTTTTCCAGTATTACCACCGGATACATAAATGCCACAGACACATAACTGGGTGAACCTTTTCAGATTGTAACTTAGCTTTGCTAAAGTCCTTAATTAGAGGTGTCCAGGGTTCTTAATCACACTCTTCTTTTGCTTTGGACCTTGACTTTAACCGCTCAGTCTCAAGTTTTCACTTGACACCTTCACGCCACAAGCACATGGTTAGGGACAGCTTGGTTTAGCCGCTTAGGCCAGGATTTTATTCCTTTAGGCCCTCCTATCTAATGATGCTCAAAGCCTTGGGATCCTTTTTATTACCCTTGCCTTTTGGTTTTAAGGGTTATTGGCTTTTTGCTCTTGCCTCTTGGTTTTAAGAGCTTTTGGCTTTTTCTGCTTGCTTTTTCTCTTTTTTTTTTTTGCTATTATTTTTTTTTTCTGCAAGCTTTGTTCTTTGCTGCTTTTTCTTGCTTCAAGAATCAATTTTATGATTTTTCAGATTATGAAATAACATGTCTCCTTGTCATCATTCTTTCAAGAGCCAACATATTTAACATTCTTAAACAACAACTTCAAAAGACATATGCACTGTTCAAGCATTCATTCAGAAAACAAAAAGTATTGTCACCACATCAATATAATTAGACTAAGTTCAAGGATAAATTCAAAACTCATGTACTTCTTGTTCTTTTGAATTAAAACATTTTTCATTTAAGAGAGGTAATGGATTCATATTCACTACTTTAAGGCATAGACACTTAGACATTAATGATCATGTAATAAAGACACAAACATAGATAAACATTTAACATAAGAAAATGAAAAATAGAAAGTTTAAGAACAAGGAATGAGTCCACCTTAGTGATGGTGGCGTTTTCTCCTTGAGGAACCAATGATGTCCTTGAGCTCTTCTATGTCTCTTCCTTGTCTCTGTTGCTTGATCCCTAGTGATTTTTGGTATTCCTATCCTCAGTTGCTTCCAATAATTATGTGGAGGGAAGTGCATCCCCTGAGGTATCTCAGGGATCTCTTGATTTGCAGCCACATGTTCTACCACTGAGCTATAGACCCTTGAGATGAATCTTTCCATCTCCCATGACTCGAAGGTGGAAGCCTTTGTCTTCCCTTCCCCTTTTCTAGAGGTTTCTCCAGTCTTAGGTGCCATCAATGGTAATGGAAAAACAAAAAGCTTATGCTTTTGCCACACCAAACATAGAATGTTGCTCGCCCTCGAGCAAAAGAAGAAAGAATAGATGAAGAAGAAGATGTGGAAAAAAAAACTAGGATTATTAGGAGGGAAGATGGGGATCCTGTGGGGTCCACAGATCCTGAGATGATCCTATGAGGTCCACAGATCTTGAGGTGTCAAGGATTTACATCCCTGCACCAATTAGGCATGTAAAATGCCTTTGCATGCAATTCTGGCGTTTAAACGCCGAACTGATGCTTGTTCTGGGCGTTCAACGCCCAGATGCAGCATATTTTTGGTGTTGAACGCCAGCTTCATGCTTGTTTCTGGCGTTCAGCGCCAGCTCCATGCTCTATTCTGGCGTTGAACGCCAGACAGATGCTCCTTACTGGCGTTTGAACGCCAGTGAACTCCTTCTCCAGGGTGTGCTGTTTTTTTATTTTTCTTCAATTTTTTCAGTTATTTTTGTGACTCCACATGATCATGAACCTATGAAGACATATAACTAATAAAAAATATAATCTTCAGAAGAAGAATACTCATCAGAGCTCATGAAGGGCGTAAGGAGGTTCAATGGAATCTCTATGGTCTCTAGATGAGTCTTAGATTCCTTTGGTTCCTCAAAGGGAAACTCCTTATTGATCACTAGACGTCCCAGGAGGTCTTCCTCACTGGGATTCACGTCCTCCTCCTCTCTTGTGGGTTCGGCCATGATGGTCATTTCAATGGCCTTGCACTCTCCTTTTGGATTTTCTTCTATATTGCTTGGGAGAGTACTAGGAGGTGTTTCAGTGATCCTTTTACTCAGTTGGCCCACTTGTGTCTCCAAATTTCTAATGGAGGACCTTGTTTCATTCATGAAACTCACAGTGGCCTTAGATAGATCAGAGACCAAGTTTGCTAAATTAGAGGTATTTTGTTCAGAGTTCTCTATCTGTTGCTGAGGAGATGATGGAAAAGGTTTACTACTGTTAAACCTGTTTCTTCCACCATTATTAAAGCCTTGTTGAGGCTTTTGTTGATCCTTCCATGAGAGATTTGGGTGATTTCTCCATGAGGGATTATAGGTGTTTCCATATGATTCACCCATGTAATTTACCTCTGCTATTGCAGGGTTCTCAGGATCATAAGCTTCTTCTTCAGAAGATGCCTCTTAAGTACTGTTGGATGCAACTTGCATTCCATTCAGACTCTGAGAAATCATATTGACTTGCTGAGTCAATATTTTATTCTGAGCCAATATGGCATTCAGAGTATCAATTTCAAGAACTCCCTTCTTCTGAGGCGTCCCATTACTCACAGGATTCCTCTCAGAATTGTACATGAACTGGTTATTAGCAACCATGTCAATGAGTTCTTGAGCTTCTGCAGGTGTTTTCTTTAGGTGAATGGATCCACCTGCAGAAGTATCCAATGATATCTTAGCTAATTCAGACAGACCATCATAGAATATATTCAGAATGGTCCATTCTGAAAGCATATCAGAAGGACACTTTTTTGTCAGTTCCTTGTATCTCTCCCAAGCTTCATAGAGGGATTCACCTTCTTTCTGTCTGAAAGTTTAAACATCCACTCTAAGCTTGCTCAGCTTTTGAGGAGGAAAGAACTTGGATAAGAAAGCCGTGACCAGCTTATCCCAAGAGTTCAGGCTATCTTTGGGTTGAGAGTCCAACCACACTCTAGCTCTGTCTCTTACAGCAAAAGGGAAAAGCATGAGCCTGTAGACTTCAGGATCTACTCCATTAGTCTTAACAGTATAACAGATCTACAAAAATTTAGTTAAAAACTGAAAAGGATCTTCAGATGGAAGTCCATGAAACTTGCAATTCTGCTGCATCAGAAAAACTAATTGAGGTTTCAGCTCAAAGTTGTTTGCTCCAATAGTAGGGATGGAGATGCTTCTTCCATGTAAATTGGAATTAGGTGTAGTAAAGTCACCAAGCATTCTCCTTGTATTATTATTATTTTCAGCTGCCATCTCCTCTTCCTGTTCAAAAATTTCTGAAAGGTGCTTGCTGGATTGTTGTAATTTAGCTTCTCTTAGTTTCCTCTTCAGAGTCCTTTCAGGTCCTGGATCTGCTTCAACAAGAATATTCTTGTCCTTGCTCCTGCTCATATGAAAAAGAGGGAACAGAAAAATAATAATAGGGATCCTTTTTACCAAAGTATAGAGGTCCCTGTGTGAGTAGAAGAAAAGAAGAAGAAAAGAATGTAATGTAAGGAAAGAAACACAAGGGTGAGGAGAGCAGAGATGTGAGATGAAGAGAAGTGTTGGTAGATGAATAAATAAATAGAAGGAGATGAGAGAGAAAGAGAATTTTCGAAAATTATTTTTGAAAAATGGTTAGTGATTTTTGAAAACTAAAAGAAGAAATAAATTAAAATTGAATTTTGAAACAATTAGTTAATTAAAAAGAATTTTTGAAAAAGAGGGAGATATTTTCGAAAATTAGAGAGAGAGGGTTAGTTAGGAAGTTTTGAAAAAGATAAGAAACAAACAAAAAGTTAGTTAGTTAGTTGAAATAAATTTGAAAATCAATTTTGAAAAGATAAGAAGATAAGAAGTTAGAAAAGATATTTGAAAATCAAATTTTTTTGAAAAAGATAAGATTTTTTTTTATTTTTGAATTTTCAATGATGAAAGAGAAAAACATGAAAAAGACTCAATGCATGAAAATTTTTAGATCAAAATGATGAATCCATGAAAGAATGCTATGAATGTCAAGATGAACACCAAGAACACTTTGAAGATCAAGATGAACACCAAGAACTTATTTTTGAAAAATTTTTAATGCAAAGAAAACATGCAAGACACCAAACTTATAAATCTTTAATGCTTAGACACTAAGATTTCAAGAATGCATATGAAAAATACCATACAACACAAAACACTAAAATATGAAGATCAATCAAGAAGGTTTATCAAGAACAACTTGAAGATCATGATGAATGCTATGCATGAATGCAATTTTCGAAAAATGCAAGATGAGTATGCAATTGACACCAAACTTGAAATTGACTCAAGACTCAAACAAGAAAAACAAAATATTTTTTATTTTTTATGATTTTATTGATTTTTTTTTTTGGATTTTTGAAATTTTTTTTTTTCGAAAAACATCTAGGAAAAAAAAAGAAAATAAGGATTTCAAAAATTTTTAATATGAATTCCAGGAATCTTGTACTCTTAGTCTAAAGCTCCAATCTGAGGGTTAGGCATGGCTTAATAGCCAGCCAAGCTTTAGTATGCTATTACATGCATTGAAGTGATTAGTTGAAGATCAATCCCAAAGCAGTTTGGATATGGCTTTACAGCCAGATAGGATTCAACATGTTACCATGAAACTCTAGAATTCATTCTTGAAAGTTTTGAAGCCATAGAATAATTTTCGAAAACAAAAGGAAAAAATTTTTTGAAAGATTTTTTTTTTGAAAACAAATATTTTTTTTTTGAATATTAATTGGGAAAAACAAAAAAGAAGAAAATATTTTTGAAAACTTTTTGAAAATAAAATAAGAAGAAAATTACCCAATCTGAGCAACACGATGAACTGTCAGTTGTCCAAGCTCGAACAATCCCCGACAACGGTGCCAAAAACTTGGTGCACGAAATTATGATCTCAGGCAACGGCGCCAAAAACTCTGTACGCACGTCTTAATAAATCGTTTTTCATTCACAACTTTGATACAACTAACCAGCAAGTGCACTGGGTCGTCCAAGTAATAAACCTTACGTGAGTAAGGGTCGATCCCACGGAGATTGTCGGTATGAAGCAAGCTATGGTCACCTTGTAAATCTCAGTCAAGCGGATATCAAATGGTTATAGTGTTTTCAAAAATAAATAATAAATAGACAGAAAATAAAGATAGAAATACTTATGTATATCATTGGTGAGAATTTCAGATAAAGGTATAGAGATGCTTTCGTCCCTCTGAACTTCTGTTTTCCTGCTGTCTTCATCCAATCAGTCCTACTCCTTTCTATGGCTGGCTTTATGTAAGGACATCACCATTGTCAATGGCTACTTTTCATCCTCTCTGTGAAAATGGTCCGATGCGCTGTCACTGCATGGCTAATCATCTGGAGGCATCACCGTGGTCAATGGCTGCATCCCATCCTCTTGTGAAAATGGTCCAAATGCTCTGTCATAGCACGGCTAATCATCTGAGGTTCTCGATCATACTGGAATAGGATTCACCCTCTTTTTGCGTCTGTCACTACGCCCAGCACTCGCGAGTTTGAAGTTCGTCACAGTCATTCAATCCCAGAGCCCTACTTGGAATACCACAGACAAGGTTTAGACTTTCTGGACTCTCATGAATGCCGCCATCAATCTAGCTTATACCACGAATATTCTGATTAAGAGATCCAAGAGATAATCATCCAATCTAAGGTGGAACGGAAGTGGTTTTTAGGCACGCGTTCGTGGGGGAATGATGATGATTGTCACGTTCATCACATTCATGTTGAAGTGCGAATGAATATCTTAGAAGCGGAATAAGTTGAATTAAATAGAAAAATAGTAGTACTTTGCATTAATTATGAGGAACAGCAGAGCTCCACACCTTAATCTATGGAGTGCAGAAACTCTACCGTTTGAAGATACAAAAGTGAAAAGTTCAGGCATGGCCGAATGGCCAGCCCCCATGATCTAAGAACTAAACGTCCCAAGATGTTCCGAAGATGTAAATACAATAGTAAAAAGTCCTATTTATACTAAACTAGTTACTAGGGTTTACAAAAGTAAGTAATTGATGCATAAATCCACTTCTGGGGCCCACTTGGTGTGTGCTTGGGCTGAGCTTGAATGTTACATATGCAGAGGCTCTTTCTGGAGTCGAACTCCAAGTTGTAACGTGTTTTTGGCGTTCAACTCTGGTTCGTGACGTGTTTCTGGTGTTTAACTCTAGAATGCAGTGTAGAACTGGCGTTCAACACCCATTTGCGTCATCAAAACTCTACCAAAGTATGGACTATTATATATTACTGGAAAGCCCTGGATGTCTACTTTCCAACGCAATTGGAAGTGTGCCATGTTGAGTTCTGTAGCTCCAAAAAATCCACTTTGAGTGCAGGGAGGTCAGAATCCAATAACATCAACAGTCCTTC
>NC_029792.2:55017084-55032808 GCF_000816755.2 Arachis ipaensis
AAAAATTACACAACCACAGAAAAAGAATTGCTTGCAGTGGTTTATGCCATTGACAAGTTTATATCATACTTAGTAGGATCAAAAGTGATTGTGTACACTGACCATGCTGCGCTTAAATATCTACTCACAAAGCAAGATTTAAAACCCAGGCTCATAAGATGGGTGTTGCTTCTGCAAGAGTTTGATATAGAAATAAGAGACAGAAAAGGGACAAAGAACCAAGTGGCTGATCATCTGTCCCGGATAGAACCAGTAGAAGGGGCATCCTTTCCCTCTATTGAGATCTCTGAAACCTTTCCGGATGAGCAATTGTTTGCCATTCAGGAAACACCATGGTTTGCAGACATTGCAAACTATAAAGCTGCAAGATTCATACCCAAGGAGTACAGCAGGCAACAAACAAAATAATTAATTACTGATGCAAAGTACTACTTGTGGGATGAACCATATCTCTTTAAGAGATGTGCAGATGGAATAATCTGTAGGTGTGTGCCTAGAGAAGAAGCACAGAAGATCCTATGGCATTGTCATGGATCACAGTATGGAGGACATTTCGGAGGTGAGCGAACAGCCACAAAAGTCCTCCAATGTGGCTTCTACTGGCCTACTCTCTATAAAGACTCCTGAGAGTTTGTGCGTAACTGTGACAGCTGCCAGAGAGCTGGTAATCTGCCTCATGGTTACGCCATGCCTCAGCAAGGGATCTTTGAGATTGAGTTGTTTGACGTATGGGGTATTGACTTCATGGGGCCTTTCCCACCATCATACTCAAACACTTATATTCTGGTGGCAGTCGACTATGTATCCAAATGGGTGGAGGCCATTGCAACACCCACTAATGATACTAAGACAGTGCTGAAGTTCCTCCAGAAACATATCTTCAACAGGTTTGGTGTCCCTAGAGCACTAATCAGTGATGGGGGCACTCACTTCTGCAATAAACAGCTTTACTCTGCTACGGTCCGATATGGAATTAGCCACAAAGTAGCAACTCCATATCATCCCCAGACAAATGGGCAAGCTGAAGTCTCTAATAGAGAACTAAAAAGAATCCTGGAACGGACTGTAATTACCCGTAGAAGGGATTGGGCAAAAAGCTTTGATGATGCTCTGTAGGCATACAGAACAGCATTCAAGACTCCTATAGGAACCTCTCCATACCAGCTTGTGTGTGGGAAGGCCTGTCATCTGCCTGTGGAACTGGAGCATAAGACCTATTGGGCAACCAGATTCCTAAACCTGGATGCTAAGTTAGCTGGAGAGAAGAGATTACTCCAGTTAAATGAGCTAGAGGAATTCAGACTCAATGCTTTCGAAAATGCAAAAATTTACAAGGAGAAAGAAAAAAGGTGGCATGATAAGAAAATGTCATGCAGAGTCTTTGAACCAGGACAAAAGGTTCTGCTGTTTAACCCTAGGCTCAGATTATTCCCCGGGAAACTGAAATCCCGGTGGAGGGGACCATATGTGATTACAAGTGTGTCACCATATGGCTCTGTGGAGCTTCAAGACATTGGTTCTAATAAGAAGTTCATTGTTAATGGACAGAGAGTCAAGCATTATCTTGAAGGCAATGTTGAGCAAGAATGCTCAAAGCTGAGACTAGATTAAAAGCTCAGTAAGGTCCAGCTAAAGACAATAAAGAAGCGCTTATTGGGAGGCAACCCAATTTTTACTTATCTATGTTAATTTTCTATTTTCCATTTTTATTTTATGTTTTCTTTAGGATGATGATCATGTGGAGTCACAAAAATCAAAGCAAAATAAAAAACAGCATTAAAAATAGCTCACCCTGGAGGAAGAGCTTACTGGCGTTTAAACGCCAGTAAGAAGCATCAGACTGGCGTTTAACGCCAGAAAGAAGCATCAAGCTGGCGTTAAACGCCAGAAACAAGTTACAGTCTGGCGTTTAACGCCAGAAACAAGCACCAACTTGGCATTAAACGCCAATAAAGGAAGAAAAGCTGGCGCTAAATGCCAGAAACAAGCAGCAACCTGGCGTTTAACGCCGGGATTGCACTCTATGGGCATTTTGCACGCCTAAATAGAGCAGGGATGATAAGTCCTTGATCCCTCAGGATCTATGGACCCCATAGGATCCCTACCTACCCCACCTCTCTCTCTCTCTCTCTCTCTCTCTCTCTCTCTCTCTCTCTCCCCCACTGCTAAACCCATATTTTATGATATATATTGTGCTCAATTCAAGAGATTTATTCAATCCTTCACCCACTTATTCATGAAAATTGCATGGTTTTACTTTCCCTTCCTTATTATGTGATATATGTGAAATACATGTTTCCTATGCTTTGAAATTATTTATTTTAATTACCTTTTATTACCATTCGATGCCGTGATTTGCGTGTTAAGTAGTTTCAGATCTCCTAAGGCAGGAATGACTTAAAGGATGGAAAAGAAACATACAAAAACGGAAGGAAAGCACAAAATGGAGTTTTTGAAGAAACTGGCTGATAAACCGCTATTTCATGGTTTATCTTGTGCTCAATTGAGTGGATTTTATCAACTCTTTACCCACTTATTCATACTATTTGCATGGTTTTACATTTGCCTTCCTAATTATGTGCTTTGATTGAAAACATGCTCCTTTGATCTTATATTTGCTCATTATTAATCCTCCCTTATTACCATTAGATGCCTTGATATGTGTGTTAAGTGATTTCAGAGATTACAGGACAGGAATGGCTCAGAGGATGGAAAGGAAGCATACAAAAGTGGAAGGAATACAAGAAGTTAGAGAAATTGCTAAGCTGTCCAGCCTGACCTCTTCGCACTCAAACAGCTATAACTTTAGCTATAAAGGTCCAAACGACGCGGTTCCAGTTGCGTTGGAAAGATAACGTCCGGGGCTTCGATTTGATATATAATATGCCATAGTTTCTCTGACGCTAGGCGACGCGACCGCGTGCTCCATGCGGCCGCGTCGCAGTGACGAAAATCAGCGTGTTTGAATTCTTCTCCAGGGATTTCTGGGCTGTTTTTGACCCAGTTCTCGGCCCAGAAAACACAGATTAGAGGCTATAAAGTGGGGGATTGTATCCATTCATAAGAAGGCTAAAATAATTCACTTTTCATGTTTTAGATGTAGTTTTAGAGAGAGAGGTTCTCTCCTCTCTCTCTCTTAGGATTAGGATTTAGGACTTCTCTTAGTTTTAGGAGTGACTCTCGATCCCAGGTTCAATGTCCCTTTCTATTTACTTTCGCTTCTATTTTTATTGACTCTAATGCTTTTATTTGTAGCACAGCCTCCATAGCTCTTTAAATAAATCATCACCAGCCCCATCTGCCACAAAACAAAACACAAACATGTTGAAAACTTTGCATGATTTTTTTCAGACCAAAGATGGAAACTTTTTCCTCTCATTTTTGCATTAAGCTCTTCCTTAGTAACCTCCATACAACACAACTTACTAAACAGGACACAATCTAGTGAAAATGAACCTGAGCAGGACTAGTTAATATGGTCTGAATGTTTGATTCTTAATACAAATGTTGGAAATAACAATAAATATACTGTGGTTTTTTTTTCTTTTAATGCATCAATCATAAAAAAAATTCAACCACAAGGAATACTCATAATCATATTTAAGGCCTAATAAATAAAGAAATAAAAAAAGAAAAGAATACATCTATCTTACAGGAACTGAGACAATAAGTGGATATAGATTCTTCTCCGCAAAGTATGTTACTTGATGTGGAGTGGCCTTCAGTGGAATCTAAGGATGACAACAGATTAGAAAGTTCAAGAAATAAGGGATTGTATACATGAGACAATAATTAGTGATGATGTCTTGGCATAATTAGAAATCAACCATATATCTTGGCAGCTTCCACGATGATTCTGGGCAGCTCCAGTGATGGTGGAAGACCTTCAGCAACAGCCAAACAGAAATGTTGGTTCCCGCAGCAGTAATGACAGTTACAGTAGCACAAGGAATCCGAACTCAATGAACTCAAGGGCAGAACCAGCTCAGGGCAGTGGACGTTGAATATGATTATGACGGCAATAGGGCAGTAGCAACTCACCCCCGCTAGTGGCTCCAATCGCAGCAACTCCAAATCGACGGCAGCAGCGGCTTGAACGGCAGCGGCGACAGAAGCTCAGTGACAGTCGTGGCTCCAGCGACAAGCCCTTATAGCGGTGGCGACAGATCGACGGCTCAGGGTGAGGGAAGCTCGACGGCGCACAGCGACACGAGCACGACAGCGGCTCCTCGCAGCTTCGTTGGTGGTGACGGCGACGAGCATGGCTTCGACGGCAGCGATCACGGGTAGCTCCTCTCGAATCTGTCTCTCTCTCTCTCTCATGTGCGACACGACGGCGGCATTCGACGGCAAGGAGGACGACTTTCCGCAGCTCTGAAGGAGGCAATAGCTGCAGCGGCGCTGCGGTGGTGATGGCTGGGCAGGCCTTTCCTCTCCTCTCTTCTTCTCCCGATCCCTCTTCTCTCTACAGTGGCTGCTTTTGTTTGTTACGTTGAAGGAGGGTGAGGTTGCGGCTGTTAGGGTTAGGAATTTTGGGAATTAGAGTTTTCTGAGTTAATTTGGGAATTTTGGAATTTAGGATTAGAAATTAGAGATGTTACAGTGAGTGGTGATGGCGCAGAGTCTTCTCTGGGTTGGGAGGGGCGCCAAGAAGAAAAAAACTAAGGTGGGGTTTTATGTTTTTATTTTATTTGGCTAAGTGTTTGTATGTGGATTATTTGCTGAAAATTGAAAAAAATTTTACTAAGTGTTGGACATTTGACTTGAGATACATTAGGCAACACTTTTAAAGCGCACCTAAAACCTGATAAATAGGTTACTCTTTAAAAGTGTATTTTTTGGTGTAAAAAGTGAACCCATAGCTTTTAAGATAAGGCTACGCTTTATAAGTGATATTTATAATACCTAAGGCTACACTTTTCAAGTGATGTCACAAATGTGTTTTCTATTCTCCTACAAAAAGGAAACACAGAGAAAAGCGTAGCCTATTCCTAGAATAGGCTACGCTTTTCAAATGTAGCTTAAAAAAAGTGTGGCTGAATGGGTATTTTTCTTGTAGTGAATTCCTTGAGAAGACGACCCGAGGTTTAAATACTCGGTTATCAATTTTAAAGGGGTTTGTTACTTGTGACAACCAAAACGTTTGTACGAAGGGATTTCTGTCGGTTTAGAGACTATATCTACAATGCGACTGTTTTTATGAACTTCTTTACTGGCAAAAATCCCAACGTCAAAATGGCGCCGTTGCCGGGAAATTGCAAACGTGTGCCTTATTATTGGTTATTGTAAATATTTAATAAAAAAAAATTTTTTTTGCTTGTTTATTTATTTTTGTTTTTAATTTTTATTAATTACTATGAATTCTCACCCCTTTGGTTTCAAGTTTGGTTCCAATGTTGTTGTAAGGAATGGAAACTATAATGAAAATAGGCATCAAGGTTGGAACAATCAAAGATGGGAGGAGCCACAAGGATTTGATCAACCCTCATGGCAACAACCACCTCCAATGGACTATCAATAACCACCACCATATGCCTATGAACCCTTTCCTTAACATAACTTTGGACCACCGCACTCACAAGCCCCTTTCCGCCATTCACCTCCATATAACCCCAACCCTCAACCACCATACCAACCACCTTATGAGCCATATGAACCATATATAGAACCACCCCAATTCCAACCCAATTACTCACAAGAACCACCACTTCAATATTCACCATCTCCATATCCATCAATCCAAGAGCACTATGATCCTATTTATGAAAGCCGAGTGCATCAAGAGACAAAGGATCGTCTCAAGGAAACAGTGGATCAATGTCAGGCAACCATTCATCAATTGGGGCCAGAAATAATGAGTCAATTAGCTTCCCGATGTTCGGACACTCAAGGAACTCCCATGGCTTCATGTGGACAATCTAATGAAGAACGTAGTATGAAGGAGATACTAGAAACTCCAGTGAACAGTACGGAGCATGACTTTGTACTAGAACAAGTAGAGGAAGCCGGGATTATTGAAGAAGAAGAATTGGTTGAAGACTTAGGAGATGCAGAACCTCCATGGGAAAGTCCAGTCATAGAACCCCCTTCCAAGACGTTTGAAATTGATGCAGAGGAGGGTGTACAACCTCCAAGGCATATCACAGTTGAAGACTTGGAAGAGGTTGATCAAGTGATAGAGATTCAAGAAGAAGAAGCACAACCTCCCACGCCCTTGGAAAGCAATGAAGAGGAGATTGAATTAGAAGAGAGCTGCCAAGAGGAAGAGGTTGAAATTGAAGAAGCTTGCAAAGAGGTGGTAGTTATCAGAAAAGAGCACAAGGGAGTGGAGCTTGCAATTCCATTAAAGATGCCTCCCCCTAAGTTGGCATCATCCTTCACAACATTCAAGTGGGTAAAATTCATATCCCTTAGCTTTCTAACCCCACTTGAATATGGGGTACTGGAGACGGATGGTCAACTTAGAGCTCTTTATGATATTAAGAGTAAGAGGAAGATAGCCAGTGGTAAGAATTGTCCTACAAGGTTCATCATGGTTGGAAGCTTTAAGTTCAAACGCAAAGGTTGGTATAAAGCTCAACTGAATGGGTCTAGGAAGCTATTTGGTCGCTGTAGTGAGAATTCAGATCACCTTTCACCCGGCTGAAAAAATGCAGATCGAGACAAAAACGGGTGTAAAAGTAAAGTTTGGGATCCTGGAATCTGTTCTGGTATTTGTCACCCCGAGAGCCTAAGAATCTGTTTGAAGCTTCTTAAGGGCTTTACATGCTTAGTTTGGGACCCCGGAGGCTACTGGAAATACAAAAATTGGTGGGGATTCCTGGATCAGTACAAGCACAAGCCACCATAGCAGGAATCTCATCAAATGTCCAACTTAAGGACTATAACTAAAAGTGCTAGGTGGGAGACAACCCACCATGGTATGATTGTTCTTTTTCAATTTTATTTTGTGTTGTTTATTTTTATTTTATTTTATTTTCATTGAACCTGGAATCATGCATAACATTCACATTAAGCACTGCATTTGCATCTGCATATTGCATTAAAAAAATAAAATAAAAAAATGGAAAAACACGCACGCAACGCGGCAGCGTCGCTGAGGCGTTCGTGTCACCAGTGCAATAGGAAGAAAAGAAAACGAACAAAAAGTCACGCGAGAGCCTGGCTGGAGGTGTGCCAATGGCACAAATCGTCCCACGCGACCGCATCGCTGATGCGACCGCGTCATATGGGAATAATGGCCTCCCACGCGACCGCGTGCCCCACGCGGCCGCGATACCAAGATTTCGACGTCAAAGTGGTGCACACCCAAAAGTTGTGCGAGAGTGGTGCTGGATTGGTTCTGAACGCATAATCCTTCCCAAGCGGCCGCGTGACCCACGCGAGCGCGTCATATTCCTTTAAAGCCCACTCACGCGATCGCATGCCCCATGCGATCGCGTCACTTAAAATTTGGCACTAATAAGATTTTGAACAGAGAGTTGTGCGAGCGCGAGGCTGCACTCGCGCCACTAGCACAATCGAGTCACGCGATCGCATGACCCACGCGTCCGCGTCGCTTGACCTTATTGTTCACCACGCGGCCGCGTCACCCACGCGACCGCGTCGCCAGCGTCGCACACCTTAACCTAATATGCCAAAATATTTTATCTTCCCCAATCCTAATTTTTCCTCCCTCCTTTCTTACTTACTTCGTCTTCCCTTCCTTCCCTTCTCATTCTTCTTATCTTTTATTTTCTTTTGCTTACTTGCATACTTTCATTCATTGCATTATTTTCATTAGTGTTGGAATTTTATTTGGGTCATTGTGGATTGTTGCATAATTATTTGACAATTATATATTACTTTTTAAAGGATGCTTGCATGTTCAATTTAATACTTTCAAATAGCTTATTTACTATGCATGCTATGTGTTTGTGAAAAAGCCCATATGGCATTATGCACTTCTCTACTTTACTTCATACTATTCAATGCTTGCTTTTCATAAACTCCCTTTACTATTGTATTAATTGAAATTAATTGTCAATACAAACATGATGGTTTGTTACGAGTAATGCTTGATCTATGCTACTCATGCCCTTTGCCGGCATGCCAATAAACACCTTGCATTCACTTGTCCTTATATGCACTAGCTATTTTCCATTGATGGCTTTTCACATGTACTCGCGAGCATGTGTTAATGTCAGTTATATCTTAATGTGCATCCATCACCACCTTTTCCGTTCTCTTCCTTGCTATATATATCTCTTTGAATTTAATTTATTTCTCTTCCCTTTTTCAGGATGGCCACCAAGAAAGGAAAAGAGAAAGCCATTCCCAAATCAACAGCAAGGAAAGGAACAAAAAGAGCCCCAGCTGAGGAACCACAACCCCCATCCACTTGCACATCTTAGCATGCACCGAGGACGGTGCAATCTTTAAGTGTGGAGAGGTCGATACTGATCTCCATGGGTTAGTTATTTCCTATTTCAACACCAATGTTAATTTGTTCATTGTTGCATCTGCATATTTGATTGCATGTTTATTTGATTTTGTGCATTTAGTTACTACTTGGTTAAAGTAATAAAATTCTTTTTAGGACCCTATTTTTGAAAAATTTCACTAACTTAAAATGAAAATTTTTGTGTTAAACTTGTTTGAAGTTATATTTGGAACATGGTTTTTGAGCCAAAGAACACACAACCTGTGAGACTTTGAGCTTATTTACATGGTTACATTATTTCCTTCTCTATGATTGTAATCTATATTTTGTTCCAATCTATATGTCCATTATTTAGTGTATTTACATGCTTGCATATGATTGAGGCCATTGTTTGATTTTAGCTCACTTATCCCAAATAAGCCTACCATTTAAATCACCCTTGTTAGCCACCTTGAGCCTTTTTATCCCCATTTATTTTGTTCTATATTTTACCACATCACTAGCCTTAAGCAGAAAAATAATTAAATATCCCAATTGAATCTTTGGTTAGGTTAAGATAGGGATTGTGTAACAATTAAGTGTGGGGAAACTGTGGAACATGGGTTAATAAGGGAATGTATCATGTTTCTAATTTATTTGAATATTGGGAATTTGGGAACCTACTCATGAAAAACCAAAATAGAAAAATAATAGAAAATCCATGTGCATTGATAAGTTATGTTTATTTCTCTACAAAAAAAAAGAAAAAAAAAGAAAAAAAAAGAAAAAAAAAAGAAAAAAAGAAAGTAAACAGAGAAGTGAAATGGGAAATTCAGATCTCAGGACCCAGAGACTAGAAAACCAAGTCTAGATCTCAATGCCTTCCTAGATCCAACAAGAACAATTGCAAGGAAATTGTAAATTGCAAAGATAATAGTTGAAGAACAATTAACCGGAAATGAAATTCAATTAGCAGTAAAGAAACAGAGATCCAAGATTGAGATTGAAACAGAATTTCTTCAATTCTCCAATCCAAGATCCAAGGCAAGTGTAAAATGAAATTTAAAGCAATGAAAACAAAGAAATTAAAGTTCAAAAGCTCTCCGAAAACTATTATGAAAATTCCAAAGGGAAAGCTCTCCTAAGAACTTGAATTATATCCTATTTATACACTTTCTTCAAATGATCTTCAAGCCTTGAGTTGGGCCTTTGCTCTTGGTGGAATTGGGTTGAAAGAGGCCTTGGTTGATTGCTCTTGAAGTTTGAAGAAGAACCAAAGAGAACCAATTGAACCGGGTTTGAGGTTAGCAAAAGTTGGACCAAAAGTTTGAGCCAAAGTTAGAACTCCAACTTTTCATAGCAGCAAACACATTTTTCTGGTATGCACGTTGGTGCCAACGTTAGGGGTCTAACTTTGACCCTAACGTTGGCCTTGTCTAGTGTGCTTGTGGTGCCAACGTTAGCCTCCAAGTTAGGGGGCTAACGTTGGGGCTAACTTCTTGCTTCCTGGTTCAATTTCACTTATTCCATTGTCCTCTCTTCACTCTTAGCCATTCCTCTTTGCTTCAACCTTTCTCCAAGCTTTCTTCACCTATCATTAATCAACCAAACTCATCAAAGCTATGCTCAAAATCATGAGATATTCATTCTTTCATAATATGCAACAAATATAGCATAAAACCTCATGAAATGGCATAAATTCATATATGGTTGGTTCAATCAAGGGGAACATGAAAATCTACTCAATTAGCTTGCTTGTAGCTCAAGAAAGTGCATAATTCTAATGAAAACAAAAGAAAAAGACTAGTTAAAATAGGCTAGGACGACTTGTCATCAATGCATTCATATAAGATAGGTTGCATTTCATACATTTTACCATCCCTCTTCATTTCTTTATAGTTTCTCTTGAGCTTAGCATGAGGACATGCTAGTGTTTAAGTGTGGGGAGGTTGATAAACCGCTATTTCATGGTTTATCTTGTGCTCAATTGAGTGGATTTTATCAACTCTTTACCCACTTATTCATACTATTTGCATGGTTTTACATTTGCCTTCCTAATTATGTACTTTGATTGAAAACATTCTCCTTTGATCTTATATTTGCTCATTATTAATCCTCCCTTATTACCATTAGATGCCTTGATATGTGTGTTAAGTGATTTTAGAGATTACAGGGCAGGAATGACTCAGAAGATGGAAAGGAAGAATGCAAAAGTGGAAGGAATACAAGAAGTTGGAGAAATTGCTAAGCTGTCCAGCCTGACCTCTTCGCACTCAAACGGCTATAACTTTAGCTACAGAGGTCCAAAGGACGCGGTTTCAGTTGCGTTGGAAAGCTAACGTCTGGGGCTTCGATTTGATATATAATATGCCATAGTTTCTCTGACACTAGGCGACGCAACCGCGTGCTCCATGCGGCCGCGTCGCAGTGACGGAAATCAGCGTGTTTGAATTCTTCTCCAGCGATTTCTGGGCTGTTTTCGACCCAGTTCTCGACCCGGAAAACACAGATTAGAGGCTATAAAGTGGGGGATTGTATCCATTCATAAGGAGGCTCAAATAATTCACTTTTCATGTTTTAGATGTAGTTTTAGAGAGAGAGAGGTTCTCTCCTTTATCTCTCTTAGGATTAGGATTTAGGACTTCTCTTTGTTTTAGGAGTGACTCTCGATCCCAGGTTCAATATCCCTTTCTATTTACTTTCGCTTCTATTTTTATTGACTCTAATGCTTTTATTTGTATTTGATTTATGTTGCCCAATTGGCTTATGAACTTTTCCATGTTAGATTTTACTGCTTTGAATGTATTTTATTTGAGGTATTCCAGATATTTATGATTTTAATTTAGCTTTCTACATTCTTGGCTTTGGTTAAGAAATTAGTAACTCAGGAGTTATCTTAACTCAACATAAGTGATAATTGTTATCTTTGCTAATTGAACTGAACTTCGATAATCCCAATCTTTCCTTAGGGATTAACTAGGATTTGAAGATCAAACTAATTAGTCACTTGACCTTCCCTTGCTCTAGTAAAGGTTAACTAAGTGGAATCAAGAGTCAATTTTCATTATTGTTGATAAGGATAACTGGGCTAGGACTTCCAATTTCTCATACCTTGCCAAAAGTTTATTTTACAGTTATTTATTTATTTTAATTGCAATTTAAAGTACTTGCTCCCTATTCTCAAAATCCCAAATTTACAATCTCCATAAACAATAATAAGAACATACTTTCCTGCAATTCCTTGAGAAGACGACCCGAGGTTTAAATACTCGGTTATCAATTTTAAAGGGGTTTGTTACTTGTGACAACCAAAACGTTTGTACGAAGGGATTTCTGTCGGTTTAGAGACTATATCTACAAAGCGACTGTTTTTATGAACTTCTTTACTGGCAAAAATCCCAACGTCACTGGCAGCGACGCGAACGCATGGACGACGCGGTCGCATGCCCAGCGCGAAAAGGCAGCGACGCGAACGCGTGACTGACGCAAACGCGCGCCACGAGCAGAACACAGATGAGGCGTACGCGTGACCGAAGCGAGCGTGTGACAAGGAAAACTTCAGATGACGCGACCGCGTGACCCACGCGGACGCGTGACAGACGCCACACACCAGAAATTACAGAAAACGCTCCCAGCGATTTCTGAAACCCTTTTTGGCCCGGATCCAAGTTCAGAAGGCACAGATTAGAGGTTATAAAGTGGGAGAATGCATCCATTCAAAAAGGGAGCGCTCCAATTATTCACTTTTCATAGTTTACATGTAGTTTTTAGAGAGAGAGGTTCTCTCCTCTCTTTTAGGTTTTAGGATTAGGATTTCTTATTATTTCAATTTAGTATTCCAACTCTTTATCAGGTTCAATATTCCTTTTACTTTATATTTCTCTTTGACTTCCAGATATTTTAATGCTTTCCTTTAATTACTTTTGTTGCCAAATTGGCTTATGAACCATTCATGTTTAGATTTGAATTTCTATTTAATATAATTTGAGGTATTTCAGTTATGATTGCTTTCTTTTATTCATGTTACTGTTGCTTCCAATCTGAAGACATTTTTATTCGAGTAAGTTTACTTTTCCCCTTTTGGCTTTGGTTGATTAATTGGCAACTCTTGAGTTATCAAACTCAACGTGATTGATAATTGTTGTCTTTGCTAATTGAATTGAACTTCAATAACTCCAGTCCTTTCTTAGGAATTGACCAGGACTGGTTTGTTACTTGTGACAACCAAAACGTTTGTAAGAAAGGATTTTTGTTGGTTTAGAAGCTATACCTGCAACGAGGATTTATCTGCGAATTTCTAGACCACGCAAAAGTTTTCTCTTCAAAATGGCGCCGTTGCCGGGGAACTGCAAACGTGTGCCTTATTATTGGTTATTGTAAATATTTTTTTTGATTTGTTTATTTGTTTTTGTTTTTCCCTTTTTTATTTTTTTTATTAGCTACTATGAATTCTCAGCCCTCTCACTTTGAGTTTGGTTCTAATATTGTTGAATGGAATGGAAGTTATAGCAGGAACATGCATCAAGGTCAGAGAAATCAAAGATGGATGGAGCCAAGAGGATTTGATCAACCCTTTAGGCAACAACACCCTCCAAGATATCATGGAAAAAGACTATTATACAATGCAAACCAAGCTAATAGATATGGTGGACAGCCTTGTAATTACCAACAAGCCCCACCCTGTGCCTATAGACCATCCTCTCAACATAACGTTGAACCACCACACTCACAAGCTCCTTTTCACCATTCACCACCATATGATCCTTATTTATCCCAATTCTAATCCAATTACTCCCAAACACCACCAATTCCCTATGTACCATGTCCATATCCATCACCTCGAGAATCACAGGTTCGCCGCAAGGAAACAGTAGATCAACTTCATACAACCCTTCATCAGCTGGAGCAAGCAATACATCAATTATCTTCCAGACGTTTAGACACTCAAGGAACTCCAATAGTCTTATGTGGAGAATCTAATGACAAACGTAGCATGAAGGAGACTCTAGAAACCCCAGAGGGCAGTAATGTGCACAACTTTGTTCTGGAACAATTGGAGGAAGCTCAAATTATCCAAGAAGAAGAAGTACTGATTGAAGATTTAGGAGATGCTGAACCTCCATGGGAATCCAGAGTTGTGAAAAATTCCGTCAAGGATGTTACAATTGATGCTAAGGAGGATAGTGCACAACCCCCAAAGCAGGTATTTCATGAAGAACTAGACGGAATAACCCAAGACGCACGTTTCCTTGATGATGATAGTCTCAAGTCAAGTTCTCCTAGTAATGAACTTGCATCCGCAAGTGAATTCTCTGAGATTGAAGAACCTTATCCAAGTGAATACGAAGATGATGTCGAGGTAGATTTTTCTCAACCTCCAACTTATGACTTGAGTGATGCGGAAGATGTCGAAGACTTTGATCAAGACGTGGTCGCATTTGAAGAAGTTTGCAAGTAAGTGGAGGAATTTGTAGAAGATTACAAGGGAGTAGACCTTACAAAACCACTGGAAACACCTATCCCAAGGCCATTGCCACCCAATACAAGCTTCAAGTGGATCCAATCCTTGATGCTAGGGCATCTTGGCCAGTTTCACTGACCTTTTCTTTACTGTTTTTATGGTAGTTTCATGCATTTTCTTAGGAAATAAGCTAGTTTTGGGTAGATATTCACTTACATCTTGATTCAAGCATACATTGTGCATAGTTAACGTGGTAGTTAACGTGGGCAAAAGTCTCACCTGGCAGCCTGACCATGCCTTCTTCAAACATGCATAACTTGAGCCACAAAGCTCCAAATGAGGTGATTCTAGTGGCATTGGAAAGTAGGATTCCAGAGCTTTCCAAGCATATATGAAACTACATGGTTGACACTAAATTTAAGGGAGAAAACCTGCCCCAAAAGTGCAATGATGAACATGGTATCAACCTGTATTTAGGCCAACTGACCTCTTCACCTTCCAAGAAGTATAACTCGAGTTGTAGAGCTCCAAATGATGCGCTTCCAAAGACATTGGAAAGTAGACATCCAGGACTTTCCAACTAAGTTTGAGCTTCATAAATGGGAAATCGCTAGCATTATCGGCAATCAACATTTCCAGTAACGTTGGCATATATGCCAGCAACCATGTCCACTTCAAAGGAGCATAACTTGAGCTACAGAGGTCCAATTGAGATGATTTCAGTTGCGTTAGAAAGCTGACATTCAGAGCTTTCCAACGATATATAATACTCTATAGTGGGTGATGAGCGGATAATTTATACGCTTTTTGGCATTGTTTTTAGTATGTTTTTAGTAGGATCTAGTTACTTTTAGGGATGTTTTCCTTAGTTTTTATGTTAAATTCACATTTCTGGACTTTACTATGAGTTTGTGTGTTTTTCTGTGATTTCAGGTATTTTCTGGCTGAAATTGAGGGACTTGAGCAGAAATCAGATTCAAAGGTTGAAAAAGGACTGCTGATGCTGTTGGATTCTGACCTCCCTGCACTCAAAATGGATTTTCTGGAGCTACATAACTCGAAATGGCGCGCTTCCAATTGCATTGGAAAGTAGACTTCCAGGGCTTTCCAGCAATATATAATAGTCTATACTTTGGCCAAGAATTTATGACGTAAACTGGCGTTCAACGCCAGCCTTCTGCCCAAATCCGGCGTCCAGCGCCAGAAAAGGATCCAAAACCAGAGTTGAACGCCCAAACTGGCACAGAAACTGGCGTTCAACTCCACAAATGGCCTCTGCACGTGCAACACTCAGGCTCAGCCCAAACACACACCAAGTGGGCCCAGGAAGTGGATTTATGCATCAATTACTTACTCATGTAAACCCTAGTGACTAGTTTATTATAAATAGGACCTTTTACTAGTCTTTTTGACCATCTTTGAACGCATTGTTCTTAGACCATAGGGGCTGGCCATCTCGGCCATGCCTGGACCTTTCACTTATGTATTTTTAACGGTAGAGTTTCTACACTCCATAGATTAAGGTGTGGAGCTCTGCTGTTCCTCAAAGATTAATGCAAGTACTACTGTTTTCTATTCAATTCTTCTTATTTCTCTTCTAAGATACCCATTCGCACCCAAGAACGTGATGAAGGTGATGATTATGTGTGACGCTCATCACCATCTCCCCTATGAACGCGTGCCTGACAAACACTTCTGTTCTACATGAAATAAGCTAGAATGAATATCTCTTAGATCTCTTAACAGGAATCTTCGTGGCGTAAGCTAGAATGATGGCGGCATTCAAGAGAATCCGGAAGGTCTAAACCTTGTCTGTGGTATTCTGAGTAGGATTCAATGATTGAATGACTGTGACGAGCTCC
>NC_029792.2:55033543-55036019 GCF_000816755.2 Arachis ipaensis
GGCCACAAGAAGCATCTAGAATAGGAATTTTCATTTAATTGTAATTTGCTTTTAATTTCATTTTGTAATTTAGGAGAGCCTATATAAAGGCCTTAGTCTTTACATTGAAAGAAGGCCCAGAAGCTGGGAAAAGGGGGGACTGAGAATCCTGGAATAGGGGATTGAAGAGGGGTCTTCGGACTCCCTCCCCTCACACACTTTTCCTTTCTTTGTACTTTACATTTATGAATTTTGAAGTTTTATTTTCAGTTTTTTATCTTCATCTTTACTTTTCTGCACTTTCTTTCTTTTCTATTTTTGTAGAGCAATGATCAACTAACTCTTTACATTGGGTTAGAGAGCTCTATTGTGATTCAATGGATCAATTGTAGTTCTTATTCTTCTTCTTCTTTCCTTTCTCTTGATTTTACTTGAAAGCTTTCGGTCTTCATCCAATTGGGTAGTTATCTTGGAAAAGAAGCTATTCATACTTGGATCTCTTCTGAACCTTGGAAGAGGAATGAAGAGATCAAGCTAGAAATGCTTTCTCATGCTGGACCAAATTGGGTTTGGATGGATATGTGACTATAATCCTCTCAATGCTTAATTTGGAAAATGCATGTGGTATAATCAGTGACCATACTTCATCTCTTCTCATGAGCAATTGACCAAGGAATTGGCTATTGAACAAGATTTGAGAGATTGAATTACAAGAAATTGTAATTCAATCACTGAAGATTGCCAAGGAGATCAATGAGTGCATTGATTGAGGAAGAGATGAGAATGAACTTGATCCGAAGGATTGCAATATCTCTTGATCCCAATGTTAATTTTATTTTTAGTTCTTATATTTACTTTTCTTGTGCCATTTTATTTTTCTGCACTTTATTGCTTTCTTTACTTTTCTGTCAATTTACATTTCCTTGTTGCTCATCATCCAAATCTGAATCGTCTAACTAGGATAATCAATTAATTATTGATTGCTTAATCCGTTAATCTCTGTGGGATTCGACCTCACTCTATTGTGAGTTTTACTTGATGACAATTCGGTACACTTACCGAAGGGGAATTTGTCGCGAGACAAGTTTTTCGTGTATCAATCCTTAACCTTTAACTTTATTTTTCCACTTGAATATGGTTTGCTTGAAACAGATGGCCAGCTTAGAGCTCTCTGCAGCTTTAAGAGTAAGAGGGAAATGGCTCGTACTCAGAGCTGGTGCACAAGGTTCAATAAGGTTCCACGCTTCAATTCGAAGTGCACAGATTGGTATCATGTTCAATCGAATGGATCTCAGAAAACGTTTGGTAATCTTGGTGAGAATCTAATTTCTAAACCGCCCGGATGGAAAAATATAGATCAAGACGAAGGCGGATTTAAAAGCAAAGTTTGGGATCCTGGAAAATATTCTGATATTCATCGCCCCGGGAGCCTGAGAATCTGTTTGAAGCTGCTCAGAAGCTTTACATGCCTAGTTTGGGACCCCGGAGGCTGTTGGCATTCCAAACATTGGTGGAGATTTTTGGATGAATTTAAGCATAAGCCGCCATAACAGGAAGCTCATCCAATGTCCAACTTAAGGACTTTAACTAAAAGTGCTAGGTGGGAGACAACCCACCATGGTATGGTCGTTCTTTTTATATTTTTATTTCGTACTATTTGATTTTATGTTATATTATTTTTATTGAACCTGGATGTTATTCATAGCATATGCATTAGCATTGCATAATTGCATAATTGCATAAAAAAAAAGAAAGGAAGGCGTGTGACGCGATCGCATCGCTAAAGCGTTCGCGTCAGTTGCGAAAAACACCCCCCCCACGCGTCCGCGTCATTCACGCGGCCGCGTGATCTGGAAATCGGCGTAAATATCCAACGCCCAGAAATCTGGGCTAGAATCGTGCGGCTGGTGTGCGTTTAGCACAAAATGGCTCACGCGTTCGCGTCCATCACGCGAACACGTCACTTGCACAAAAACTCATCCCACGCGAAAGCGTGAGCGATGCATCCGCGTCGCGTGGATTGCACATCACCCAAAAAGGAGACAGAGAGTTGCGCTGAAACGACGCTAAAATTGTGCGTTTCGCACAATTTCCAACGACGTGGTCGCGTGCCTCACGCGACCGCGTCATTCATCCTTTTACCCATTCCATGCGATCGCGTCACTCACGCGATCGCGTCAACCCCTTTCCACCCTAGCCACGCGACCGTGTGCCCCACGCGTTCGCGTGGATTCAAATTCACTAACCCCAGTGACGCGAAACCCTATCCCCCCCGCGTCCCCATTTTTCTCCCCCAACCCCCTCTGCTCTCCCTCCCTCCTCCCTCTGCACCCTTCACCACCACCCACACCGGACCGCCGCCCCAGCGCCGACCACCCAAACCCATCGCGCCAACCATCCCCCACTCCTTCTTCCTTCTCTCTCCTTCTTCTCTCTCTCTCTTCTCTTCTCTCTTCCACCACCGCGGCCAGCCACCGCCACCCACATCACAACCGCA
>NC_029792.2:55036702-55040825 GCF_000816755.2 Arachis ipaensis
GCCAACCACCACCACCACGCCCTCACCGCCGCACCTCCCACCAACACCCACCCCCTCCCTTCCTTCCCCCTTAACCTCAACTCCCTGCACCCCAGCCCTAACCCAACACCACAAAACCATCCCTGCCGCCACCAAGGTTCGCCACCGCGCCACCCTACGCTGCCGCTGCACTACCGCCAACACCACCCCACTCCCACCACCTCTCGTCGTTCCTTACTTGTGCCTCTAACCACCAGGTTCCGCCGAACGCCGCTTTTCTTTCATTCATAGTTAGTTGCATATTTCTCAGTTTATGTTTAAATTTAGGATAGTTAGAGATGTATGTTGTAGTGGATTCTAGGTGGTTAGGTAGCTAGGATGTGGTTAGTGGATTTAGGCATGTTTAATTGCGCTGTTCTTGCTACTTGTTTTATCATTTTCGCAATTCTGCTGTTGCTGTGATGTTAGTAATGTTCATATGCTATTCTTTCCTGTTTCATGCTGCTTTTTACACTGCTTTTTCATGATTCATATTGCATATATGTAATTATAGCTTTACTTTAATTTATATGAACTATTCTGCTTGCTGTTTATTACCCGGGAACATCCAATTTTAGCCGGAATGCTGCCCAATTTTCTGTAAATTGTTTTGATATTCATTCATGTTTTGGTTTTGGCAATTTGAATTTGGCACTCCTCAGCTTTTACCAAACCAATTCATGAATGCACGGACCAGCATTCCTATTCATCTATTTTTCCCGGTTAATAAATCACATTATTGATGATTAGATTTCACTTTTCGCTATTTCTATATCTATATGAATCATCAACAACTTGATTTCCTTGCTTGAATATGAGTTGTCTGTTGCTTAAAATTGTGAAATTCATGTTACTTAGAAACCAATCATCATGCCACTTACTCTGACCTTCTTTTTACTAACTCACTGATTTTCGCTTTCTAACCTCTTTTTCAAGTTTCACCACTTTTAACTTTCTAACTTCCCCCTCTGCTTTTTGACTAACTCTTTCAATTTTTAACTCATCGCATGATTATTATTCCTCCTAATTAACAAGTATTCTCCTTATAATACATTTTGGAATGTGATCTCTCATCTCAGCTTTTTAACTCCGAAACAATCCAAAATGCACAATTATTCAACTCATTTCATCATTCTACTGCTCCTTTGCCACTTTGTGCTTATCTTGTTATCTGCCTACCTATTTTCCTGCTTTTATTATATCTTAGATTTCTCTTTTTCAGGATGTCTAACCCTCAGCGTAAAGGAAAAGGCAAGGCAACAACTGGCAAACGGAAAAGAGGTGAATCCTCTATGTCTCTCCTGGAGCTTATGCATGATGACTCCTGGCGGAAAAAGTACTTTACCCCACAAGAGAAGGCTGACCAACTCCTCCCTGCCAATGATCCAATTAAGTTTGCAAACCGATACTGTGAGCTGAAGTATCCAGTGTTTGCTACCTCCATAAATCTATACCTGGAGAGGACTTTGAAAATTCCAGAAGAACTACAACAGTACACCTTTGATCAGATCAAACAAAGAGGCTGGTTCTTCATGGAGAGAAATTTGACTGAGGTCAATGCTTCCTAGGTAAGAGAGTTTTACTACAATTATTTCAAGACTTCCCTGGATGCAGTGCACATCAGAGGGAAATAGATACTGGTCACTGAAGAGGCCATTGAGGGTATTCTGCGCCTTCAGCCTAAGTCAGATCAGCCTGACGGTTACCAAAAGGCTGAAGAGGACATGCGCTTTTTTAGATTTGACTAGGATGCTGTCAAGGAGAGGATAGCCCTTGAACTTACTGTCCCATGGGTCATGGGTAAGAACACAACAATGCCTAAGGGTATCAAGCTGATGTATCTGAATGATGAGGCTCGGCTCTGGCACCAGATTCTGAGCAACTTTGTTATGCCGAGTACTCATGAGACGGAGCTGCCTGCTGCTATGATCACCCTCCTCTGGTGTGTGATGGAGGGTAAGGACCTATATCTGTCACGATTCATCCGGCACTATATGGCCAGGGTCCATGTCAGAGGCACCCTTCCTTTCCCTTACCTGGTTACCCAGCTAGGCCGTCGAGCTGACGTGCCTTGGGAGGATGCTGATGCGAAGCCGACTGTTGCCGACTGCAAGAAGATCATTCCTCACAGCAGGAAGTTTCTGGCTTTAGGCTACAGACTTCCATTCCTTACTACTTCTGATGAGACAGCCACGCCTTCAGCTGCCCCTTCTTCTTCCACTGCTGCACTAGCCCCACCTACTACCCCTCCAGCTGCTCCTGAGCCTTTTTACCATTTGGTGCATCGACTCTTCGCCCGCTTGGAGAGTATGGAGCATCACAACAAGCGACGCTATGAGCACCTCAAGTTGATGATCTGATCTGGCGGCGACATCCCCTCCGAGCCTGACACCCCTTTCGATACATCTAAGGTGGAGGAGGACAATCACGAGGAGGAGACACCCACCCAGGCTGCACAGGCAGGACCGGAGCAAGCTGTGCCACAGCAGGAGGAGCCACACCAGATACAGGCCACAGACCCCGAAATTCCTATCCAGTCAGAGCCTCCACTGTAGCAGACAGATCCTCCTACCTTCATCCAATCTGCAGATCCTCAGGCCACCACAGAGACCCCAGCAGCCCATCCTTCCAGTGATGACACTCCTTCACACCCAGCTTGAGTGAGCATCGAGGACGATGCTTTATTTTAAGTGTGGGGAGGTCGCCATCTCTGGCATATCATTTTGGTGAACCACTACAGACTCTTTTATTTTATTTTGGTTATTTTTTTGTAGTTTTATCTTTATTTTTATTTTTATCTTTCAGTACTTATACATTGTTCTTTTCATGTGTTTTTACTTTTATTTCTGCATTTTGCACCTTAGTTCATATTTTAGCCATTTAGTTTAGTTGCAATTCTAAACTTATTAGTTATAGAATATGTGGATTAATTAGTATAGTTTACCCCTTTTAGCATATGATAGTTTGATTTAAATTGAAAATAAAAAGGAAGTAAACTAGAGACTTTAACATAATCAAAAACAATCCACACACCTTGTATATAGAACATAACATGCTAGTTAGTTAACAACATTTCATCAAGGAAGAACACTAAAACTTTAAAGCCACCCAAGAAATTTTACATTGGGAATAATGGGAACTCTTAATTTCTACTTGCATGACATGTATAATTGATATATGATTCTTGAGCTAGAGAACACACAGCCTGTGAGTTTTGAGCTTAATTGTATGGTTACATTCAAACCATAATTTTTATTCCTGTGTGTTTCGCCCTTCTTTTTATTCTAATGTTCTTTGCTTTGTTTTAATCTATATGTCCAATATAGAATATAGATACATACTAAGAGATGATTGAGGCCATTGCTTGAAATATTCCTCACTTATCCCAAATTAGCCTACCTTTTACATCACCCTTGTTAGCCCCCCTTGAGCTTTTTAATCCCCTCTTGTTCTATAAACCACATTACTAGCCTTAAGAAGAAAAAAAAAATAAAAATCCCAAGTTGAATCCTTGGTTAGCTTAAGATAGAAATTGTGTATTGTTTAAGTGTGGAAAACTTTTATGGGAACATAGATGATAGAAACAAAGGTGGAAAGTTAAAAAGAATAAAGATGTTTCAAACTAAAAAAATTTGGGAAGTGATGAGCGGATAATTTATACGCTTTTTGACATTGTTTTTAGTATGTTTTTAGTAGGATCTAGTTACTTTTAGGGATGTTTTCATTAGTTTTTATGTTAAATTCACATTTCTGGACTTTACTATGAGTTTGTGTGTTTTTCTGAGATTTCAGGTATTTTCTGGCTGAAATTGAGGGACTTGAGCAGAAATCAGATTCAGAGGTTGAAAAAGGACTGCTGATGTTGTTTGGATTCTGACCTCCCTGCACTCAAAGTGGATTTTCTGGAGCTACAGAACTCGAAATGGCGCGCTTCCAATTGCGTTGGAAAGTAGACATCCAGGGCTTTCCAGCAATATATAATAGTCTATACTTTGGCCAAGAATAGACGACGTAAACTGGCATTTAACGCCAGCTTTCTGCCCAAATCTGGCGTCCAGCGCCAGAAAAGGATCCAAAACCAGAGTTGAACGCCCAAACTGGCACA
>NC_029792.2:55042322-55046418 GCF_000816755.2 Arachis ipaensis
TGATGAGCGGATAATTTATACGCTTTTTGGCATTGTTTTTAGTATGTTTTTAGTAGGATCTAGTTACTTTTAGGGATGTTTTCATTAGTTTTTATGTTAAATTCACATTTCTGGACTTTACTATGAGTTTGTGTGTTTTTCTGAGATTTCAGGTATTTTCTGGCTGAAATTGAGGGACTTGAGCAGAAATCAGATTCAGAGGTTGAAAAAGGACTGCTGATGTTGTTTGGATTCTGACCTCCCTGCACTCAAAGTGGATTTTCTGGAGCTACAGAACTCGAAATGGCGCGCTTCCAATTGCGTTGGAAAGTAGACATCCAGGGCTTTCCAGCAATATATAATAGTCTATACTTTGGCCAAGAATAGATGACGTAAACTGGCGTTCAACGCCAGCTTTCTGCCTAAACCTGGCGTCCAGCGCCAGAAAAGGAGCCAAAACCAGAGTTGAACGCTCAAACTGGCACAAAAGCTGGCGTTCAACTCCAAGGAGGACCTTTACACGTGTAACACTCAAAGCCCAGCCCAAGCACACACCAAGTGGGCCCCGGAAGTGGATTTATGCATCAATTACTTACTCATGTAAACCCTAGTAGCTAGTTTATTATAAATAGGACCTTTTACTATTGTATTTGGCATCGGGGGATTACCTTATGATCCTTTGATCACGTTTTAGGGGGCTGGCCATCTCGGCCATGCCTGGACCTTTCACTTATGTATTTTTAACGGTAGAGTTTCTACACTCCATAGATTAAAGGTGTGGAGCTCTGCTGTTCCTCAAAGATTAATGCAAAGTCCTACTGTTTTCTATTCAATTCATCTTATTTCGCTTCTAAGATATCCATTTGCACCCAAGAACGTGATGAAGGTGATGATTATGTGTGACGCTCACCACCATTCTCCCCTATGAACACATGCCTGACAAACACTTCCGTTCTACATGAAATAAGCTAGAATGAATATCTCTTAGATCCCTTAATTGGAATCTTCGTGGCGTAAGCTAGAATGATGGCGGCATTCAAGAGAATCCGGAAGGTCTAAACCTTGTTTTCGAAAAAAATCCAAAAAAATTAGAAAATCAAAAAAATCAAAAATATTTTTGTGTTTCTTGTTTGAGTCTTGAGTCATATCATAAGTTTGGTGTCACTTGCATATGCATCTTGCATTTTTCGAAAATATCATGCATTCATAGTGTTCTTCATGATCTTCAAGTTGTTCTTAGTAAGTCTTCTTGTTTTCGTTTGATCTTTTTTTATGTGCATTTTTCGTTTGTTAGAGTCTAAACATGAAAGATTTCTAAGTTTGGTGTCTTACATGTTTTCTTTGCATTAAAAATTTTTCAAAAATAAGTTCTTGGTGTTCATCTTGACATTCAAAGTGTTCTTGGTGTTTATCTTGACATTCATAGCATTCTTGCATGCATTCATTGTTTTGATCTAAAAATTTCATGCATTGCATAATTTTCATGTTTTTCATAAAAATTTCAAAAATAAAAAAAATATCTTTCCCTTTTTCTCTCATCAAATTCGAAAATTTGAGTTGACTTTTTCAAAAATTTTTAAAATCAAGTTGTTTCTTATGAGTCAAATCAAATTTTCAATTTGAAAATCTTATCTTTTTCAAAATCTTTTTCAAAAATCAAATCTTTTTTTCAAATTTCTTAGTCAAAATATCTTTTCTAACCTCCTAACTTCTTATCTTTTCAAAATTTGTTTCAACTAACTAACTAACTTTTTGTTTGTTTCTTAACTTTTTCAAAACTACCTAACTAACTCTCTCTCTCTCTCTCTAATTTTCGAAAATATCTTCCCTCTTTTTCAAAAACTTCTTTTTTATTAACTAATTATTTTTATTTTTAATTTTAAAAATTTTTTCAAAAAAATACTAACATTTTTCAAAAACCAATTTCGAAAGTCACTAACTCTTTTTCAAAAATAATTTTCGAAAATTATCCCTCCCCCATCTTATTCTATTTATTCATTCATATCCTAACATCTCATCTCACATCTCTGCCATCCTCACAGTTGTGTTTCTTCCATTATATTACATTCTTTGTCTTCCCCTCTTCTTCTACTCACACAAGGATCCCTATACTGCGGTATAAAGAATCCATATTATTATTATTATTTTTTCTGTGCCCTCTTCTTTGTCATATGAGCAGGAGCAAGGACAAGAATATCCTTGTTGAAGCAGATCCAGAACCTGAAAGGACTCTGAAGAGAAAATTAAGAGAAGCTAAATTACAATAATCCAGAGATAACCTTTCAGAAATTTTCGAACAGGAAGAGGAGATGGCAGCCGAAAATAATAATAATGTAAGGAAGATGCTTGGTGACTTTACTACACCTAATTCCAATTTACATGGAAGAAGCATCTCCATTCCTGCCATTGGAGCAAACAACTTTGAGCTGAAACCTCAATTAGTTTCTCTAATGGGAAAGGGAAGACAAAAGCTTCCACATCCGAGTCATGGGAGATGGAAAGGTTCATCTCCAAAGCCCATCAAGACCACTTCTATGATGTTGTGGCCAAGAAGAAGGTGATCCCTGAGGTCCCTTTCAAACTCAAAAGAAATGAGTATCCGGAGATCCGACATGAAATTCAAAGAAGAGGTTGGGAAGTTCTAACAAATCCCATCCAACAAGTCGGCATCCTAATGGTTTAAGAGTTCTATGCTAATGCAGGGATCACCAAGAACCATGATCAAAGTAAGAACCCGGATCCAAAGAACTATGTTACAATGGTTCGGGGGAAATACTTAGATTTTAGTCCGGAGACTGTGAGGTTGGCGTTTAACTTGCCCATGATGCAAGGAGATGAATGCCCCTACATTAGAAGGGTCAACTTTAATCAAAGGTTGGACCAAGTCCTTATGGACATATGTGTAGAAGGAGCTCAATGGAAGATTGACTCCAAAAGCGAGCCGGTTCAACTAAGAAGATTGGACCTCAAGCCTGTAGCTAGAGGATGGTTGGAGTTCATTCAATGCTCAATCATTCCCACTAGCAACCGGTCTGAAGTCACTATAGACCGGGCCATCATGATCCATAGCATCATGACTGGAGAAGAGGTGGAAGTTCATGAGATTATACCTCAAGAACTCTACAAGGTGGCTGACAAGTCCTCTACTATGCCAAGGTTAGCCTTTCCTCACCTCATCTGCCACCTATGCAATTCGGCTGGGATTGACATAGAGGGAGATATCCTTATTAAAGAGGACAAGCCCATCACTAAGAAAAAGATGGAGCAAGCAAGAGAGCCCATTCATGGAGCTCAAGAGGCGTATGAAGCTCATCACCATGAGACCCCGGAGATGCCTCAAATGCACTTTCCTCCACAAAACTATTGGGGGAAAATCAACACCTCCCTAGGAGAATTGAGTTCCAATATGGGACAATTAAGGGTGGAACATCAAAAGCACTCCATCATGCTTCATGAAATAAGAGAAGATCAAAAAGCAATGAGGGAGGAGCAACAAAGACAAGGAAGAGACATAGAAGAGCTCAAGGACATCATTGGTTCCTCAAGAAGGAAACGCCACCATCACTAAGGTGGATTCATTCCTTGTTCTTGCTTTCTCTGTTTTTCATCTTCTATGTTATGTGCTTATCTATGTTTGTGTCTTCATTACATGATCATTAGTAGTAGTAACTATGTCTTAAAGTTATAAATATCTTATGACTCCATCACCTCTCTTAAATGAAAAATGTTTTAATTCAAAAGAACAAGAAGTACATGAGTTTCGAATTTATCCTTGAACTTAGCTTAATTATATTGATGTGGTGACAATGCTTCTTGTTTTCTGAATGTATGCTTGAACAGTGCATATGTCTTTTGAAGTTGTTGTTTAAGAATGTTAAATATGTTGGCTCTTGAAAGAATGATGACTAGGAGACATGTTATTTGATAATCTGAAAAATCATAAAAATGATTCTTGAAGCAAGAAAAAGCAGCAAAGAACAAAGCTTGTAGAAAAAAAAAATAGGCGAAAAAAAAAATATAGAAAGAAAAAGAAAAAGCAAGCAGAAAAAGCCAAAAGCTCTTAAAATCAAGAGGCAATAGCAAAAAAAAAAAGCCAATAACCCTTAAAACCAAAAAG
>NC_029792.2:55046424-55047455 GCF_000816755.2 Arachis ipaensis
TTTCAGGTATTTTCTGGCTGAAATTGAGGGACTTGAGCAGAAATCAGATTCAGAGGTTGAAAAAGGACTGCTGATGCTGTTTGGATTCTGACCTCCCTGCACTCAAAGTGGATTTTCTGGAGCTACAGAACTCGAAATGGCGCGCTTCCAATTGCGTTGGAAAGTAGACATCTAGGGCTTTCCATAAATATATAATAGTCCATACTTTGGCCAAGAATAGACGACGTAAACTGGTGTTCAACGCCAGCTTTCTGCCCAAACCTAGCGTCCAGCGCCAGAAAAGGAGCCAAAACCAGAGTTGAACGCCCAAACTGGCACAAAAGCTGGCGTTCAACTCCAAGGAGGACCTCTACACGTGTAACACTCAAAGCCCAGCCCAAGCACACACCAAGTGGGCCCCAGAAGTGGATTTATGCATCAATTACTTACTCATGTAAACCCTAGTAGCTAGTTTATTATAAATAAGACCTTTTACTATTGTATTTGGCATCGGGGGATTACCTTATGATCCTTTGATCACGTTTTAGGGGGCTGGCCATCTCAGCCATGCCTGGACCTTTCACTTATGTATTTTTAACGGTAGAGTTTCTACACTCCATAGATTAAAGGTGTGGAGCTCTGCTGTTCCTCAAAGATTAATGCAAAGTCCTACTGTTTTCTATTCAATTCATCTTATTTCGCTTCTAAGATATCCATTCGCACCCAAGAACGTGATGAAGGTGATGATTATGTGTGACGCTCATCACCATTCTCCCCTATGAACACGTGCCTGACAAACACTTCCGTTCTACATGAAATAAGCTAGAATGAATATCTCTTAGATCCCTTAATCGGAATCTTCGTGGCGTAAGCTAGAATGATGGCGGCATTCAAGAGAATCCGGAAGGTCTAAACCTTGTCTGTGGTATTCCGAGTAGGATTCAATGATTGAATGACTGTGACGAGCTCCTAACTCGCGATTGCAGGGCGTTAGTGACAGACGCAAAAGGATAGTAAATCCTATTCCAACATGATCGAGAACCGACAGATGA
>NC_029792.2:55048326-55103625 GCF_000816755.2 Arachis ipaensis
CTGTGGTATTCTGAGTAGGATTCAATGATTGAATGACTGTGACGAGCTTCAAACTCGCGAGTGCTGGGCGTTAGTGACAGACGCAAAAGGAGGGTGAATCCTATTCCAGCATGATCGAGAACCGACTAGCCGTGAGCCGTGCCGTGACAGGGTGCGTGAGCATATTATTCACTGAGAGGATAAGATGAAGCCATTGGCAAGGGTGATGCCTCCAAGCCGTGCCGGCCGTTGCCAGGGATTGTTCGAGTTTGGACAACTGACGGTTCAAAGTAGCCATTGACAGTGGTGACGTATCACATAGAGCCAGCCATGGAAAGGAGTAAGACTGACTGGATGAAGATAGCAGGAAAGCAGAGGTTCAGAGGAACGAAAGCATCTCCATTCGCTTATCTGAAATTCCTGCCAATGAATTACATAAGTATCTCTATCCCTATTTTATTATATAATATTCGAAAACACCATTATCACTTTATATCCGCCTGACTGAGATTTGCAAGGTGACCATAGCTTGCTTCATACCAACAATCTCCATGGGATTCGACCCTTACTCGCGTAAGGTATTACTTGGACGACCCAGTGCACTTGCTGGTTAGTTGTATCGAAGTTGTGACAAATTATGAATGTGTAATCACGATTACGCGTACCAAGTTGCTCACGTGCCAGGAATAGTTTGAGCCTGGACATCACAATTTCGGGCACCAGGAAGCATGCTCATGTGAAATCAAAACAATTGAATTACCATGAAAAAAAATTTTATTTTCAGTATTTAATTAAGGGGATACAAAAATTCCCCAATTGCAAAATAAAAAGAATCAGTGCACATGGGATAAAATTAAAGTTAATGCATGAATTTGCAATACAAAGTGAGAAAAATTGAGCAAATGGGTTAAGAAACTTTGAATTACAAAATATTTATGTTAGGTGAGATCTTAGACTAATCAAGGATTCACTTATTAGCTCACTTAGCCTTATACATATACCCTTACCTTTACCTTGGCCCCATTACAACCTTGAAAAAGACCTCATAATTTTTGTATGTTTGTATTCTATAATTGTTGATTGGTTAGATGAAGAACAAAGTTATAGAAAGTAAGGATAAAAAGAAGAATAGAGTGATTAGCCCAATAAACACTGAGTGACTAGAGAGTAAACACAAAAGCCAGTGAGGGTTCAATAGCTCATCACCATATATCTCTGCTTAAATTGTTAATTGTCTTGCAAGTTTGAAAAATATTTTTACCCATCTCAATTGTAAAAGTGCTTTAACATTATCTATGGTTGGCTATGCATATATGATTCCTTGAGAATGTGAATTAATTTAACTACATGTAAGTTTTATATACAAGTGAATAACAATTAGAATTGCATGATTCATTTAGGTAGTTGCATTTAGGATAGATTGCATTGCATGTGATTCCACCACTTTAAGCTTATCTTATTCTTTATCTTGGACTTAGCATGAGGACATGCTATTGTTTAAGTGTGGGGAGGTTGATAAACCCATATTTTATGATATATATTGTGCTCAATTCAAGAGATTTATTCAATCCTTCACCCACTTATTCATGAAAATTGCATGGTTTAACTTTCCCTTCCTTATTATGTGATATATGTGAAATACATGTTTCCTATGCTTTGAAATTAATTATTTTAATTACCCTTTATTGCCATTCGATGCCGTGATTTGTGTGTTAAGTAGTTTCAGATCTCCTGAGGCAGGAATGACTTAAAGGATGGAAAAGAAACATACGAAAACGGAAGGAAAGCACAAAATAGAGTTTGTGAAGAAACTGGCAGTGACGCGAATGCATGGACGACGCGGTCGCATGCCCAGTGCGAAAAGGCAGTGACGCGAATGCGTGCCATGAGCAGAACACGGATGACGCGTACGCATGACCGAAGCGAGCGTGTGATAAGGAAAACTCCAGATGACGCGACCGCATGACCCACGCGGACGCGTGACAGACGCCACGAACCAGAAATTACAGAGAATGCTCCAAGCGATTTCTAAAACCCTTTTTGGCCCAGATCCAAGTCCAGAAGGCACAGATTAGAGGTTATAAAGTGGGAGAATGCATCCATTCAAAAACGGAGCGCTCCAATTATTCACTTTTCATAGTTTAGATGTAGTTTTTAGAGAGAGAGGTTCTCTCCTCTCTCTTAGGTTTTAGGATTAGGATTTCTTATTATTTCAATTTAGTATTCCAACTCTTTATCAGGTTCAATATTCCTTTTACTTTATATTTCTCTTTTACTTCCAGATATTTTAATGCTTTCCTTTAATTACTTTTGTTGCCAAATTGGCTTATGAACCATTCATGTTTAGATTTGAATTTCTATTTAATATAATTTGAGGTATTTCAGTTATGATTGCTTTCTTTTATTCATGTTACTGTTGCTTCCAATCTGAAGACATTTTTATTTGAGTAAGTTTACCTTTCCCCTTTTGGCTTTGGTTGATTAATTGGCAACTCTTGAGTTATCAAACTCAACGTGATTAATAATTGTTGTCTTTGCTAATTGAATTGAACTTCAATAACTCCAGTCCTTTCTTAGGAATTGACCAGGACCTGAGGATCAAACTAATTACTCACTTGACCTTCCTTTGCTTTAGTAAAGGCTATCTAAGTGGGATTAAAACTCAATTCTCATCACCATTGATAAGGATAACTAGGATAGGACTTCCAAATTCTCATACCTTGCCAAGAGTTTATTTTATAGTTATTTATTTATTTTATTTGTCATTTAAATTAGTTGTTCCTTACTTTCAAAACCCCAATTTACAAAACTCATAACCAATAATAAGAACATACCTCCCTGCAGTTCCTTGAGAAGACGACCCAAGGTTTAAATACTTCAGTTATCAATTTTAAAAGGGGTTTGTTACTTGTGACAACCAAAACGTTTGTAAGAAATGATTTTTGTTGGTTTAGAAGCTATACCTGCAACGAGGATTTATCTGCGAATTTCTAGACCACGCAAAAGTTCTCTCTTCAAAATGGCGCCGTTGCCGGGGAACTGCAAACGTGTGCCTTATTATTGGTTATTGTAAATATTTTTTTTGATTTGTTTATTTGTTTTTGTTTTTCCCTTTTTTATTTTTTTATTAGCTACTATGAATTCTCACCCCTCTCGCTTTGAGTTTGGTTCTAATATTGTTGAATGGAACAGAAGTTATAGCAGGAACATGCATCAAGGTCAGAGAAATCAAAGATGGATGGAGCCAAGAGGATTTGATCAACCCTTTAGGCAACAACACCCTCCAAGATATCATGGACAAAGACCATTATACATTGCAAACCAAGCTAATAGATATGGTGGACAGCCTTGTAATTACCAACAAGCCCCACCCTGTGCCTATAGACCATCCTCTCAACATAACGTTGAACCACCACACTCACAAGCTCCTTTTCACCATTCACCACCATATGATCCTTATTTATCCCAATTCTAATCCAATTACTCCCAAACACCACCAATTCCTTATGTACCATGTCCATATCCATCACCTCGAGAATCACAGGTTGTAGAAGATTACAAGGGAGTAGACCTTACAAAACCACTGGAAACACCTATCCCAAGGCCATTGCCACCCAATACAAGCTTCAAGTGGATCAAATCCTTAACCTTTAACTTTATTTTTCCACTTGAATATGGTTTGCTTGAAACAGATGGCCAGCTTAGAGATCTCTGCGGCTTTAAGAGTAAGAGGGAAATGGCTCGTACTTAGAGCTGGTGCACAAGGTTCAATAAGGTTTCACGCTTCAATTTGAAGTGCACGGATTGGTATCATGTTTAATCGAATGGATCTCTTAAAACGTTTGGTCATCTTCGTGAGAATCTAATTTCTAAACTGCCTGGATGAAAAAATATAGATCAAGACGAAGGCGAATTTAAAAGCAAAGTTTGGGATCCCGGAAAATATTCTGATATTCGTCACCCCGGGAGCTTGAGAATCTGTTTGAAGCTGCTCAGAAGCTTTACATGCCTAGTTTGGGACCCCGGAGGCTGTTGGCATTCCAAACATTGGTGGAGATTTCTGGATGAATTTAAGCATAAGCCGCCATAACAGGAAGCTCATCCAATGTCCAACTTAAGGACTTTAACTAAAAGTGCCAGGTGGGAGACAGCCCACCATGGTATGGTCATTCTTTTTCAATTTTTATTTCGTACTATTTGATTTTATGTTATATTATTTTTATTGAACCTGGATGATATTCATAGCATTTGGATTAGCATTGCATAATTGCATAATTGCATAAGAAAAAAAAAGAAAGGAAGGCGTGTGACGTGATCGCATCGCTAAAGCGTTCGCGTCAGTTGCAAAACACCCCCCACGCGTCCGCATCATTCACGCGGCCGTGTGATCTGGAAATCGGCATAAATATCCAACGCCCAGAAATCTGGGATGGAATCATGCGACTGGTGTGCGTTTAGCACAAAATGGCTCACGCGTTCGCGTCCATCATGCGAACGCGTCACTTGCACAAAAACTCATCCCACGCGAAAGCGTGAGCGACGCGTCCGCTTCACGTGGATTGCACATCACCCAAAAAGGAGACGGAGAGTTGCGCTGAAACGATGCTGGAATTTTGCGTTTCGCATAATTTCCAGCGACGTGGTCACGTGCCTCACGCAACCGCGTCATTTATCCTTTTACCCATTCTATGCGATGGCGTCACTCACGCGATCGCGTCAACCCCTTTCCACCCTAGCCACGCGACTGCGTGCCCCACGCGTTCGCGTGGATTCAAATTTACTAACCCCCAGTGACGCGAAACCCTATCCGTTGCGCCCCTTCCATTCCCCTTCTTCTCCCTTCCTTCTCTATTCATAAGAGTTAGAGGCATCACATTTATGCTAGCTCCTAGATCACAGAGTCCTTTGTCAATTTTTGTTTCCCCTATGATGCAGGGGATATGAAAACTTCCTGGGTCTGTTTTCTTAGAGACTATGTCCTTCTTGATGAGGGCACTGCATTCCTTGTTCATTATTACAGTTTGTCCTCCCTTCAAAACTCTTTTCTTGCTCAGAAATTCCTTTAAATATTTGATATGTGTAGGCATCTGCTGGAGAATCTCAAGGAAGGGAATATTGATATGGAGAGACTTAAATGTCTCTAAAAACCTTGAATAGGTTTTCCCTTTTTCACCTCCTCCTAACCTCTGAGGAAATGGTGCTTTTGGTTGGTATGTTTCCAGCATGCCTTTTTGCAGTTCCTTGGCTTGTTCAGTTTCACTTTCCTGCTTAACTTCTTCCACACCTTCCTTCAAGATTTCTGGCTCCTGTTCTGAGGGTCTGATTCCTTCTTCTTCTGAGACTTCCTTCAATATGGTGATGGCCTTGCATTCTTCCCATCTCACTCCCTTTTGTTCCCCTTTAGGATTCTTTTCTGTGTCACTAGGGAACACTACAATTGACTTGGGGGCTGTTGAGATAGCTCTCCCACTTGAGATTGGTTGCCCTTTTTCAGTGGCTTTTTCTTCTTCTTTTTCTTTCTTTTTCATGGCCAAAGACATTTATTCATCAAGATCCATAGACAGTTTTCAATTTCTACACAAAAAAATGATAATTCCACACTTTAATTTCCAGTGATCTGACTAAACAATCAAGCATGCATACCACCACTTAATTCTACTTGATTTGTCACTAATTGAGCCGAGTTACTTTTGTTCAAACTTTTCTTTTATTTTTGGAAACAGAACAAGCATGGCAAGCATTTGTTTAAGAAGGTGAAGTTATACCCAAACATCTAGGTATTCACTTTATTCAAAGCAGTAAACAGACACTCATACTAAAAACTTCACATTCCAGAAGATTCAATAATTACAGTTTAAACCAGACCAAGCATGCTTTTGTTTGCCTTTTAAAGAATGGTCAAGGAACACCACCACGTTGTGAAATTTCTTGTTTTCTCTTTGTTGCCAGGAAACAATTTGATTTCTCCTTCTTCTCCTAATTGTTGCTTCATGTTCTTTCTCAGATCCTTGTTTCCTTTCCTGCAAAGAGTGATGAAGCTGCTTGCTTCTCAAGCACTTGAGTGGTTAGCTCAACTATGTATGGGCAAGTGTCTGAGTCTTAAGTTGGTGTGTGAACACCAAACTTAGTATCCTACTTACTCCTCTGTTCTTTGAATCCTTGAGTTCTCCTTGGAATGAAGTTGCTGCTAAGGAATTTAAGCATTCTTGTGATTGCTTAGAATGGTTGTTCCTTTCATATAATTCAAAGGTTGTTGTGTTCAGTTGATCTGTGTGGTGGAACACCAAACTTAGAGTCACACATTCCCCTTTGAATTATTGATCCACGAATTCATTGTTTGGTGTGAAACACCAAACTTAATTCTTTGCAATGCACAGAAACTACTTCACCCTTTTTATTGAAACAAATAAAAGAAACAGCAAAGGGGTATTACCTCAGGTTGGGTTGCCTCCCAACAAGCGCTTCTTTAACGTCACTAGCTTGACGGTTGTCCCTTGTTAGGGTGGATTGTAGTGCTTGATGTCTTCTCCTCTCACTATGAAAACGTCCCCATTTGATTCCTTCATGACTTCTAAATGTTCCATAGAAAGAACTTTCCTGATTGTGAACACTTGAGGGAGCTGGGAAGTAATGCCTCTCGGGAATGGCATTGTTTCCATCAGCTCTCTCATGGTTGTGAACTTCTCTATCCATGTAAGCTTCCTAAGCTTCCTCAAAATTGTCCTCAGATTCTCCTTCAGATTCCTCTTCTCTCAGTACTCTCTTCCCTCTTGCTTCCCTTCTAAGTCTATGAAGGGTCCTCTCTGGTTCGGTATATGGAGGAGTTGATGTCTCTCCTCTCCTACCTTTCATACAAGAACACAGCACAGGCACCAAACAAGTGAAATACTCTTGGTTAATGGAAGAGTATGGTTAGAGCAGTTGAGGAATTAATTCAAATAGTTAGTGAGTCAGTGAGTTAGTTGCTTGAATTTAAAGGCATAAAGAAAGAAAGCATGTAACAGAGTGCAGAAGTTAAAATTCAACAAGTAACTTGAACTGAATTAACAAAGCAAGAAAAATGCTCAATCTAGTTAACTTCCAATTTGAGAATTGTCAATCGAAAACCAATCCCCGGCAACGGCGCCATAAACTTGATGCGCATAAACTTGTTATGCTACGATTTAGGAAATTGCACGATCGGCAAAATTCCTTCCGGCAAGTGCACCGGTTATCGTCAAGTAAAAACTCACAATAGAGTGAGGTCGAATCCCACAAGGATTGGTTGAGTGAGCAATTCGGATTAGAAGTATGTTCTAGTTGAGCGGAATCAAGATTTAGATGAGAATTGCGGAATGTAAAATTGCATGAATTAAAGAGCGAGAAGCTAAATTGCTGAAATTAAAAGGGATGGGGGTGATTGCATGAATTTAATTGCAGAATGTAAAGAGAAAGTGGCAGATTCTTCTCTCTCTCTTCTCTTCTTCCCTCCACCACCGCTGCCCCCACCGCGGCCAGCCACCGCCACCGCGCCATCACTGCCGCGCCTCCCACCACCAACACACCCACCCCCTCCCTTCCTTCCCCCTTAACCTCAACTCCCTACACCCCAGCCCTAACCCAACACCACAAAACCATCCTTGCCGCCACCAAGGTTCGCCGACGTGCCACCCTACGCCGCCGCTGCACTGAAGAGGTCAAACCAACCCCGATATGTCTTCAACTTGCTGATGGCTCCATTAAATATCCATCAGGCATAATTGAGGATATGATTGTCAAGGTTGGGTCATTTGCCTTTCCCACTGACTTTGTAGTGCTGGAGATGGAGGAGCACAAGGGTGCAACTCTCATTCTAGGAAGATCCTTCCTAGCAACTAGACAAACCCTCATTGATGTCCAAAAAGGGGAAGTGACCTTAAGAGTCAATGAGGATGAGTTCAGGCTGAATGCTATTGAGGCAATGAAGCATCCAGACACATAAAAAGAATGCATGCGTGTGATATTATTGACTCCCTGGTAGAGGAGATCAACATGACTGAGAGTCTCGAATCAGAGCTAGAAGACATCTTTAAAGATGTTCAGCCTGATCTGGAGGAATCAGAGGAAATAAAAGAGCCTCTGAAAACTCCTCAGGAAGAGGAGAAATCTCCTAAACCCGAGTTCAAACCACTACCACCATCCCTAAAATATGCATTTCTGGGAGAAGATGACACTTTTCCGGTGATCATAAGCTCTACTTTAAATCCACAGGAAGAGAAAGCACTACTTCAAGTGCTAAAGACACACAAGACAGCTCTTGGGTGGTCCAAAAGTGATCTTAAGGGCATCATCCCAGCAAGATGCATACATAAGATCCTATTGGAGGACGATGCTAAGCCAGTGGTTCAACCACAGAGGCGGCTAAATCCAGCCATGAAGGAGGTGGTGTAGAAAGAGGTCACCAAGTTACTGGAGGCTGGGATTATTTATCCTATTTCTGATAGCCCCTGGGTGAGCCCTGTCCAAGTTGTCCCCAAGAAGGGAGGCATGACAATGGTTCATAATGAAAAAAATGAACTGGTTCCTACAAGAACAGTTACAGGGTGGCGTATGTGTATTGACTACAGAAGGCTCAATACAGCCACCAGGAAGGATCACTTTCCTTTACCATACCCCTTGGCCGAACCACATATCTCCCTCCATCTCCTCTATTTTCTTCTTCTTCTACTACTTTCTTTCTTCTTTTGCTCGGGGACGAGCAAACCTTTTAAGTTTGGTGTGGTAAAAGCATTGCTTTTTGTTTTTCCATAACCATTAATGGCACCAAAGGCCAGAGAAACCTCTAGAAAGAGGAAAGGGAAGACAATTGCTTCCACATCCGAGTCATGGGAGATGGAGAGATTCATCTCACAAACCCATTACTAAGAAAAGGATGGAGCAAACAAGAGAGCCCACTCATGGACCTCAACAAGAGCATTCTATCCTCCTTCATGAAATTCGAGAAGATCAAAGAGCTATGAGGGAGGAGCAACAAAGGCAAGGAAGAGACATTGAGGAGCTAAAGCACTCCATAAGATCTTCAAGAGGAAGAACTAGCCGCCATCACTAAGATGGACCCGTTCTTTAATTTTCTTGTTCTTTATTTTTCTGTTTTTCGTTTAATATGCTCTATGTTTATTCATGTTTGTGTCTTTATTACATGATCATTAGTGTTCAAGTGTATATGTCTTAAAGCTATGAATGTCCTATGAATCCATCATCTTTCTTAAATGAAAAATGCTTTAATTACAAAAGAACAAGAAGCACATGAATTTTGAATTCATCCTTGAGATTAGTTTAATTATTTTGATGTGGTGACACTACTTTTTGCTTTCTGAATGAATGCTTGAACAGTGCATATGTCTTTTGAATTTGTTGTTTATGAATGTTAAAATTGTTGGCTCTTGAAAGAATAACGAAAAAGGAGAAATGTTATTGATAATCTGAAAAATCATAAAATTGATTCTTGAAGCAAGAAAAAGCAGTGAAGAACAAAGCTTGAAAAAAAATAAAAAAATAAAAGAAAGAAAAAGGAAAAGCAAGCAGAAAAAGCCAATAGCTCTTTAAACCAAAAGGCAAGAGCAAAAAGCCAGTAACCCTTTAAACCAAAAGGCAAGGGTAATAAAAAGGATCCAAGGCTTTGAGCATTAATGGATAGGAGGGCCCAAAGGAATAAAATCCCGGCCTAAGCAGCTAAACCAAGCTGTCCCTAACCATGTGCTTGTGGCGTGAATGTGTCAAGTGAAAAGCTTGAGACAGAGCGGTTAAAGTCATGATCCAAAGCAAAAAGAGTGTCCTTAAGAACTCTGGACACCTCTAATTGGGGACTCTAGCAAAGTTGAGTCACAATCTGAAAAGGTTCACCCAGTTATGTGTCTGTGGCATTTATGTATCCGGTGGTAATACTGGAAAACAAAGTGCTTAGGGCCACGGCCAAGACTTATAAAGTAGCTGTGTTCAAGAATCAACATACTGAACTAGGAGAATCAATAACACTATCTGGATTCTGAGTTCCTATAGATGCCAACCATTCTGAACTTCAAAGGATAAAGTGAGATGCCAAAACTGTTCAGAGGCAAAAAGCTACTAGTCCCGCTCATCTAATTGGAGCTAAGTTTCATTGATGTTTTGGAATTTATAGTATATTCTCTTCTTTTTATCCTTTTTGATTTTCAGTTGCTTGGGGACAAGCAACAATTTAAGTTTGGTGTTGTGATGAGCGGATAATTTACACGCTTTTTGGCATTGTTTTTAGGTAGTTTTTAGTATGATTTAGTTAGTTTTTACTATGTTTTTATTATTTTTTATGCAAAATTCACATTTCTAGACTTTACTATGAGTTTGTGTATTTTTCTGTGATTTCAGGTATTTTCTGGCTGAAATTGAGGGACCTGAGCAAAAATCTGATTCTGAGGCTGAAAAAGGACTGCAGATGCTGTTGGATTCTAACCTCCTTGTACTCGAAATAGATTTTCTAGAGCTACAGAAACCCAATTGGCGCTCTCTCAATTGCGTTGGAAAGTAGACATCCAGGGCTTTCTATTAATATATAATAGTCCATACTTTGCCCGAGTTTTGACGACGCAAACTGGCGTTCAAATGCCAACTTCCTGTCCTATTCTGAAGTTAAACGCCAGAAACAGGTTACAAGCCAGAGTTAAACGCCACAAACAGGCTGCAACCTGGCGTTTAACTCCAAGAGAAGCCTCTACATGTGTAAGCTCAATGCTCAGCCCAAGCACACACCAAGTAGGCCCCGGAAGTGGATTTCTGCACTATCTGCACTTAGTTACCTGGCGTTTAACACCTGTTTAAGGTACGATAGCTAGTGTTTAGGCTTTAGGATATGTGAGAGTGTATTGGGTGAAATACAAGGGGTATTTTTCCCTTATGAATTTAGAGCCAGTTTAATAGAGGGTAGAGAAGTTAGGAATGAGAAATGACGATGACTGATTTTGATTAAGACTAATGAAGATGATTATGATGATGAGGGGTGATGATGATGGACTTTTTTTATGATTTTGAATAAAGTGAAACACATTATGATGATGAGAATGTACTTGACTAAAAAATGTTTGTGGGGATCATGGTTATTTACCGCCCATGAGTTTTTAAATGAAAGTATGTGTAGGGATCATTGTTATTTACTACCCACGGGTTTGTGTTTTTCAGTTAAAAATCTTGCGAGGATTGTGGTGGTATATAGCTCATAACGGTGACGATTGTGGTGGTGTACCACTCACCAGGCGGGGATCGTGGTGGTGTACCACCCACCGGTTTTCAAGAGGACGATATCCGGGTTAGCTACCGGATGTGTCAGGTTTTGGCAAAGTAACTGACACGTGAGCTCATGGCCAGTAGGATAGGCATGCGTCATTTGCAATTGTATGATTTGTTTGAGTATGCATGTTTTGGCTTGCCTAACTGTTTATCTATGTCTATATGCTACATGACTTAACTGTTGCATCTGTTTCCTTAATTATGTGTTACTTGTATGCTTTGTATGTGCTTGATCTTGAGAGATTCTTCAGGTGGTGGAAGAGGGTTGAGGGTTGTTCCACCTGGTGATTGGGAGGTTTGTAAAGAACTGGAAATGAGGAGCTAGATTAGAATCCCTAGGTAGAGTTACCATATTTCTGGTTGGTAATGACTTTAGGCTTTGATCTGGATTGTAGAAGTTTAGAATTGCCTTTGGCTTCCTAGGCCTTATATCTTGTCTATTGGGAACTGTTAACATACTGAGAACCTTCGGTCCTCATTTCATACGTATTTGTTGTTTTTCAGATATAAGATGTGAGGCACCTTACTGAGCATGCTGGAGACTCTTTGGAAGCGAAGATCTACATTTTGGAGACTTTTATTGTGTATCTAGTTTATATGTATGTATATGTTCTTCATTTTGTATACATTTGAATTATGTCCCTCCTAGAGGTTAACTTCAGAGAATCAAGATTTGTATTAATTGTCTTTGATTTTCTGTATAAGCTTTTCACCTTAACCTTTGGAGAGTGTCATGATTTTTGATCTCGTTGTTCCTGCTTATCTTTCCTTCAAGGCTCCTAGGTATATTATTGGTGCACGAATCCCACACTTTTGTACAGCTGTACCAGCAAGTACACTGGGTCGTCCAAGTAATACCTGAGTGAGTTAGGGTCGATCTCACGAGAATTGTGGTTTGAAGCAAGCTATGGTTACCTTGTAGGTCTTAGTCAGGCGAAATCAAGAAGTTTTTGGTTTGATTGTTTGAGAGAGTGAAAAGGGTCAAATAAAAATATATAAAATACCTTATGAATTAAATGGAATTAGGAATAGGAATATGGTTAAGGATTGGAGTTGCTTTGTCTTTCTGAATTAACTCTGGTATTACTGTCTTCTTTGCTTGTGAATGATTTTTTCTATGGTAGGTTGTATGTGATCAACGCCATTGGCCGTGGTCATCAATCTCCTCTGCTTCAGATCAAATGCCATTGGCTGTGGTCATCCAATCTGAACAAGGGTGAAGCTCTAGCAGTTCATTCTCTTGACGATCCTACTCAAAATGTCACAGACAAGGTCGAATCTTCCAGATTAGAGAATTCTGCTTGTTTGGGTTCTAGCTTCTACCACAGAGACCCTAATCTCCCCAGAAATCGGCTGAACTGGTGTCTCGAGAAGTCTCCAATGAAGTCGTGGATTAGCTGATGCGCAGAAACTGTGTCTCAACAAATTTCCTTCCGGCAAGTGTACCGGATTGTCGTCAAGTAAAAACTCACAAAAGAGTGAGGTCGAATCCCACAGGGATTGGTAGATCGATCAATTATAATAGGTGAATTATACTAGTTGAACAAAATCAGATTTGGTTGAGAATTTGTAGAAAGTAAAATTGGCGGGAAACTTAAATTGTAAGAAATTAAAGGAACAGAAAATTAAATTGCAGGAAATTAAAGTGCAGCAGCTTAAATTGCAAGAATGTAAACGAGAAGGGGGAATTAGCATGAAATTAAAGAGCAGAAAGTAAAAATAATGGGTAGATCAGAGAATGGGGGATTCATTGGGTTCAGGAGATGTACAATTCTCCGGATCAAATTCATTTTCATCTCTTCCGCAATCAATGCATTCATTGATCTCCTTGGCAATCATAAGTGATTGGATCCCAATTCCTTGGCTCACCAATCTCTCTAAGCATGAACAATTGCCCAATTCCTTGATTTAAGTGCTCATGGGAAGAGATGAAGTTTAGTCACTGATTATACCACACAAATTCATAGATCAAAGTGTTGGTAGGATTACATGTCACTATATCCATCCAAACCCCAATCTAATCCAATGTGAGAAAGTAATTCTAGCATGATCTCCTCATTCCTCTTCCAAGGTTCCGAGGAGATCCAATTATGAATAGCTTCTTTCCAAAGATAACTATTCAATTGGATATAGACCGAAAGCTTTCTAGTAAAATCAAGAGAAAAGAAAGAAGAAGATGAATGAAAACTAATATTGATCCATTGAATTACACAGAGCTCCCTAACCCAATGAAAGAGATTTAGTTGTTCATAGCTCTCAAAATGGAAATTGGAATAAAACGATACATTCTGGAAATTAACTAACAGAGAATGAAAAATACAAAAGATGTAAAAGTGCCCAGTAGCTAAAAAGTGAAAAGAAAAGGGAAAAGTCCCCTCTAACTTAAATTCTGAGCTATTTATACACTTTCTTCAATTGATCTTCAAGCCTTGAATTGGGCTTTTGGCCTTGATGGAATTGGGTTGAAAATGGCTCCAATTGATTTTCTTTGGTGTTGAGAAGAGATCTGTGTGAATTTTGAATCCTGATGCTTCACGTTTGAGTCAATGTTTAAGGGCCAATGTTGACTCAAACGCCATATAGAACTAAACCAGCAAAACCAGAAAGCCTGCTGTCATTAGCATTTGACTCAACGTTGGAGGGCCAACGTCAGCTAACCCACGCGTATGCGTACCGTGCACTTCCGTGCAAAAGGGTCAAAATGCTCATCCACGCGTACGCGTACTGCACGCGTGCGCGTGGATGCAAGATTTTCATTTTGTAGTTTAAAAACAAAGTAGGGGACGTTGGACTTAGCGTTGGACCTCCAACGTTCCCTCCAACGTTGGCGTTTTCACGCGTACACGTACTGTACGCCTACGCGCACATTGGCATTTTTTTCATCCGCGCGTACGCCTCACTGGCACGTACGCGTCGATTCAAAATTCTCGACTCCAACTTCTGGACTTGGCATCGCAGACGTTGGAGGCAGCGTTTGAGGCAACGTTGGACCTCCAATGTTCGATTTTGGCACGTACGCATACGCGTACTACACGCTTCTGTGTGGATATCAAATTTGCTTTTTTACGCGTACGCGTCATAGACGCGTACACGCCACTCAAAATTGACTTAGCTCCAGAATTGAAGTTTTTATCACCACGTTGGGGGTAACGTTGGATGTCCAACGCTACCTCAAACGTGAGCATCAGCCACCATGCAGAGAAGTGCTCTGTTTCTCTTCCAACGTTTGAGGCAACGTTGTTGGTCCAACTTGGCCACCAACTGCTTTCTCCTCATCCTTTCCATGCTCCTTCTTCAACCTTCCTCCATGCTTTCCTTCACCTATCATCAACCAATGAATGCATCAAAGCCTTGCTAAAGTCATGAGAATTCTTATCATTTTTAGCATACAAGTAATCATAGCATAAATCATCATGAAATTGCATCAAATTACTCATGGTTGAATGAATATAGGCATACATGAATTTCTACCCAATTTGCTTACTTATAGCTCAAGAAAGTGCATAAAACCTATTAAAAATAAGGAAAAAGGATAGTGAAACTAGCCTAAGATGCCCTGGCATCACAACACCAAACTTAAATCTTGCTTGTCCTAAAGCAAGTACTGAATTTATTAAGAAGAAAGAATGAAACAAAAGGGAATGTTCATATCAGCAAGTCATTATTATTAGTAAATGGGGTTTTATGCAGAAAAATGCAACATGTCACTTCTTATTGATCTTTAGGCATAGAAAGTCTCTTTCAAGCATCAATTATCATACTGCTACGACCTCTTATTATTCATTCAACCTTGGTAGTTGTTTTTCTTCATTTTCTTTTCCTGTAGACTTTAGCTCAGTGTCATGTGTTGTAGCAGTTTCTTAGTTTATTGGTACTTAACACATTTTCCACTACAGACACTTGGCTCACAAATCTTCTTAAGACATTGATGCCCAGCACCTCTTTGGGTTACTAAATGTCTTGTAGCTAGGTTGCTCTTGATAATGGACTTTCGGTTGATAATCCCGGGTTAGTTAACCCAAGTTACCAAGTGTTAAAGCACTCCATAGAACCTAATCATCCAAGCAGATCCTAGTACACAGACACCACAGGCATATGTCCTAAGGTCTAATCTATTGGTGTCTAGCCTTATTCATTGCTTTCTTTTGTTTTTGCTACCACTTTTGGCTTTTCTTTTTCTTTTCTTTTTGTTTGTTTCCCTTTTCAACCAAGGACTTTTATTTACTAAGGTTCATAGACAGTAAGCTAACTTTCACTTAGAAATAGAGCAATCTATCCTTTTATTCATTTGTAAGTGAGCTACAGCACAATCAAACATACACCACCACTTACTGTTATTTTACTACTTGCTAAAAAGGAACTCTTCTACTTCTATGTTCAATCATTTCTTTTATTTAATTGAAAAGACTTAGGGAACAAGGCAAGTATTTAACAAGTGAAAATGAAAGCACACACACTTAGGCTAGCACACTTATTGAAAAATTAAAACATACGGAATGCAAAATGACTAAAACCATAAGTGAATATCAACATGGGAACTTTCAGACTTCCAATTTAGAGTATTTCAAAGCGGATGGAATTAAGCAACAATACAACCTCTTGGTGGTGCCTTCTAGTTGCTTCCTTTCTTGTATCACCATTTGTGGCTTTAGTGTCCTTTTTTTTGTCCTTTGATGATAATGCATAGTACTTCCAAGGGTTGATTGAATTCCTGCAAAAGCTACTGAAAGCTGCTTGTTCCCCAAGCACTTGAGAGGTTGTTAGTATGCGTGTACGTTTGTAGGCTTTTAAACATAGATTAGTGTGTGAACACCAAACTTAGTTTATTGCCTTATGCAGCAAATTGAGTCTTATGCAGAAAACCTCAAGTACTTTTATTAAGACAGTAAACTATGAACTATAAAAAAACTATGAACTCAATAGCAAACCAGAATTAGAAAACAAACAACTTTTGAGTAATTCTCCTGATTGTTAGGAGCTGACAACTAATTATGCTAGGGTGCAGTGTGTCCTTCATGTAATCTATGGTGGAACACCAAACTTAGAATTACACATTCACCCTTAGATTTCTTTGGTGTGCAACACCAAACTTAGCTCCTTGCAATACAAAGAATTTACTTACTCTTATTGACAAGGTATGAAAAGAGAATTATCTTTGGTTGGGTTGCCTCCCAACAAGCGCTCTTTTATCGTCACTAGCTTGACGTTCCTCTCTCTCAAGTGAGTATATATTTCATCTTGGACTCTTCTACCATGTCACCCTGGTAGTGTTTGAGTCTTTGTCCATTCACAGTGAAGGTCCGTTGTGAGATTTCTTCCATGATCTCTATGTATCCATAAGGTGAGACTTTAGTGACAATAAAAGGGCCTGACCACCTTGATCTTAACTTCCCAGGGAACAGTTTTAGTCTGGTGTTGTAGAGTAGCACTCTCTGTCCTTCCTCAAAGCTTCTTGGTGCCATCTTGAGGTCATGTCTTTCCTTTGCCTTTTTCTTGTATATTTTGGCATTTTCATAGGCTTGGAATCTAAACTCCTCTAATTCTTGTAATTGCAAGAGCCTCCTTTCACCAGCAGCTTGACCATCAAAATTCAGCAACTTGAGAGCCCAGAAAGCTTTATGTTCAAGCTCTAATGGTAAGTGGCAAGCCTTACCATATACCAGTTGATATGGAGATATTCCAATTGGTGTTTTAAAGGCTGTCCTATATGCCCAAAGAGCATCATCCAGCTTCTTCGACCAGTCTTTTCTTGAAGCTCCCACCGTTTTTTCCAGGATCCTTTTCAGCTCCCGGTTGGACACTTCTGTATGTCCACTTGTTTGGGGGTGATAGAGTGTGGCAACCTTGTGCTTTACCCCATATCTCAGGAGGAGGGTTTCTAATGGTCTGTTGCAAAAATGACTTCTTCCATCACTGATAAGTGCCCTGGGAACTCCAAATCGACTAAAGATATTTTTTCTTAGGAAGTTCAAAACCACCTTGTTGTCATTTATAGGAGTTGCAATGGCTTCCACCCATTTGGACACATAGTCCACTGCCACCAGAATGTAGCTGTTTGAGTATGAGGTTGGGAATGGTCCCATAAAGTCAATCCCCCATACATCAAACAACTCAAGTTCCAAGATAAATTGCTGTGGCATCTCATTTTTCTTGGGCAAATTTCCAGCCCGCTGACACTCATTACACTTCTTCACTAGCTCTCTTGCATCTTTGAAGATGGTGGGCCAAAAGAATCTGCACTGCAAGACTTTTGCTGTGGTTCTTTCTCCTCCAAAATGGCCTCCATAACAAGAACCATGACTTTTCCATAGAACTTCCCTTCCTTCCTCCTCTGAAATACATCTTCTGAGCAATCCATCTGGACATTTTTTGAATAAGTATGGCTCATCCCAAATGAAATATTTTACATCATTGATGAGTTTTCTCTTTTGATGCTTGTTGATCATTGAAGGAAACTCCCCAATTGCCTTAAAATTAGCAATGTCTGCGAACCAGGGTGCCTTATGAACCAGCATTAATTGCTCATCAGGGAAGAATTCATTGACACTTGATTTGTGGGTGCTACCTTCTTCACAGGAGATTCTGGATAAATGATTTGCTACTTTGTTCTCCACTCCCTTCTTGTCTTTAATCTCAATGTTAAATTCCTGCAATAGCGAAATCCACCTTATCAGTCTTGGTTTTGACTCTTGTTTTGCAAGTAGATATTTTAGTGCTGCATGATCAGTAAAAACAATCACTTTAGATCCAATGAGATAAGATCTAAAATTGTCAAATGCAAACACTATTGCCAGTAGCTCTTTCTTGGTAGTGGTATAATTCCTTTGAGTTTCATTCAAAACCTTGCTGGCATAATATATAACATGCACTAAATTGCCCTTCTTCTGTCCAAGCACTGCCCCAACAGCCAGGTCTGATGCATCACACATAATTTCAAAAGGCAAATTCTAATCAGGTGGGGGCAATGATAGGTGCTGAGAAAAGCTCTCTCTTCAGTGTTTCAAATGCTAGTGTGCATTTTTGATCAAATACAAAAGGTGTATCAGAGACTAATAGGTTGCTCAAAGACTTTACAATTTTGGAAAAATCTCTGATAAACCTTCTGTAGAAACCAGCATGGCCTGAAAAACTCCTAATTGCCTTGACATTACTAGGTGGAGGTAATTTCTCAATTAATTCCACCTTAGCTTTGTCTACTTCTATGCCTTTTTCAGAAATTTTATGGCCAAGGAAAATCCCTTCTGTTACCATGAAATGGCATTTTTCCCAATTTAGAACTAGGTTTGTCTCTTGGCACCTTTTTAATATTAAGGCAAGATGATTAAGGCAATTGGGAAAGGAATCTCCAAAAACTGAGAAATAGTCCATGAAGACTTCAATGAATTTTTCAATCATGTCTGAGAAAATAGACAACATGCATCTTTGGAAAGTTGCAGGGGCATTGCACAATCCAAAAGACATGCGCCTGTAAGCAAAAACTCCATATGGACAGGTGAATGATGTCTTTTCTTGATCTCTTGGATCCACCACTATTTGATTATAACCCGAATATCCATTAAGAAAATAATAATATCCATGTCCTGCCAATCTCTCCAGCATCTGGTCCATAAAAGGAAGTGGAAAATGATCCTTTCTAGTTGCCTCATTGAATTTCCTATAGTCAATGCACATCCTCCAGCCTGTTACTGTTCTAGTGGGTATGAGTTTATTCTTCTCATTGGGTACAACTGTGATCCCTTCTTTCTTTGGAATCACATGAACAGGACTCACTCATGGGCTGTCAAAAATGGGATAAATGACTCTTGCTTGCCATAGCTTCATCACTTCTTTTTGGACCACTTCTTTATGACAGGATTCAATCTTCTCTGGGCTTGAATGGAGGACTTGGCATCTTCTTCTAGCAAGATCTTATGCATACATATGGATGAGCTTATCCCTTTTAAGTCAGTAAGGGTCCATCCAATGGCATCTTGGTACCTTTGTAATACCTTGATTAGTTCCTCTTCCTGTTCTGGACTAAGGCCAGAGTTGATGATTACTGGGTAACTTCCATCACTTCCCAAGTATGCATCTTGAGAGTAGGAGGTAGTGCTTTTAGCTCCAGTTTTGGTACTTCTTTCTCCTTTTTCCTCTCCTCCAATGCACTTGGAATAGGCATTGCAGCTGAGTTGGCATCAGCAATCTCAACATTTAACATGGAATCACCCTCTATTAATCCTTCAAGTGCTTCTTCAAAGGTTTCTTGCACCACAGTTTCCACTGCATCTAACCTCATACACTCTCCCAGTGACTCTGGTGGATAGCTCATGGCTTTGAATACATTGAATAACATCCTTTCCTCATGTAGCCTAAGGGTAAGTTCACCTTTTTGGACATCAATGATGGCTCTAGCAGTGGCTAAAAATGGCCTTCCCAGAATTATTGAAGCCTTAGCTTCTTCCTCCATGTCCAATATCACAAAGTCAGCAGGGAAGATGAAGTCTCCTACTTTTACTAGCAAATCTTCTACTACTCCATGAGGGAATTTGAATGACCGATCTGCCAATTGGAGAGCCATTCTTGTTGGTTTGGCTTCCTCAATCTTCATTCTTTTCATCATAGTTAAGGACATCAGATTTATACTAGCTCCCAAATCATACAAGGCTTTTTCAACTGTTATTTCCTCTATGATGCAGGGAATTTGGAAGCTTCCTGGGTCCTTCAATTTTTGGGGTAGCTTGTGTTGGATGATAGCACTACATTCCTCAGTTAAGATTACAGTTTCATCATTCCTCCAGCTTTTCTTCTTGGTCATCAATTCCTTCAGAAACTTAGCATAAAGTGGCATTTGTTCTAGTGCTTCTACAAAGGGAATGTTGATCTGAAGTTTCTTGAAAATCTCCAAAAATTTGGAGAACTGGCTGTCCTTTGCATTCTTCATTAGGCGTTGTGGGTAAGGAGCCTTTGGGACATATGGCTTTAAAGCTTCCTTTTCTTCTGATGAACTAGGAGTAGGTGTTTGTGCTTCTTTCTTGTTAATTGAACTATCCTCCTCTTTCTCTTCTTCAGTGTCCATTGACTTCTCTTCCAATTTTCTTCCACTTCTAAGGGTAATAGCTTTGCATTCCTCTCTTGAAATTGTCTTAGTAGCACTACTGGAACTGTAGCTAGGGGCTTGTTTGGAAAAATACCCAATTTGTGCTTCAAGCTTCTGAGCGGCTGCATCTTGATTTTGCCGATTGGATATTACTTCCTCCTTGAATTTCTTTATGTCTTCAAACTCCTTACAAAGGTTTGCAAGCATAGCTTCCATCCTGGCCATTCTATCCTCATCATGTGGCGCTGATTGGTTGGAAGTGGGGTGTGGAGAGTGGTTGTTATGGTTGTGGTATGGTGGCTGTGAATGAGTGTTTTGTGTGGTATGGTATAGTTTTTGGTTGGAGTTTTGGTGAGTGGAATTGTTGAACTGGATTGGATTGTGTGGTCTGTGGTCTTGGCCTTGGTTTTGTTGGTTCCCCCACCCAAAGTTTGGGTGGTTCTTCCAACCAGAATTATAGGTTTTGGAGTAAGGATCATTAGCTTGCCTAGATGAGTTTCCAAGGTAATTAGCTTCCTCCCAGTTAGCCCCTTCTTCTGTCTCCAAATATTCTTGAGGTGATGATTGAGTGTGGATAGCTACAGCCTGAGTCTTCTCCATTTGTTTGGTCAATTTAGCCAGTTGCTTGGTGATCATCTTGTTCTGGGCCAAGATTGCATCCATATGGTTCAATTCTAAGACTCCCCTGTTGTTGCTTCTGTCCGAGGCATAAAAATACTCATTGTCAGCCACTGTCTCTATAACATCAATGGCTTCTTCAATGGTCTTCTTCTTATTTAGGGAACCTCCAGATGAGTGATCTACAGCTTTCCTTGATTCACAATTCAGCCCTTCATAGAAGATGTGAATTTGCACCCACTCATTAAACATGTCAGGGGGGCATTTCTTTGTCAAGTCTTTGAATCTCTCCCAGGCTTCATAAAGAGTTTCACCATCCTGCTGTCTGAATGTTTACACTTTAGTTCTTAGCCTGTTTGCTCTTTGTGGAGGGTAGAACCTTGTCAAGAATCTGCTCATTACATCTTCCCAGGTTGTCAAGCTTTCCTTCGGGAATGATTCTAGCCATTTTGATACCTTTTCTCTCAAAGAAAATGGAAACAGTAGCAATCTATAGGTGTCAGGATGAACACCATTAGATTTAACCGTGTCACATATCCTTTGGAATTTAGTGAGATGCTCATTAGGATCCTCTTGTGCACTTCCTCCAAAAGAACAGTTGTTTTGGACAAGAGTTATGAGCTGAGGCTTTAATTCAAAATTATTAGCATGGATGGTTGGCCTCTGAATGCTGCTACCACAATTTCCTGGATTCGGATTGATATATGATACCAAGACTCTCCTCTCTTGCCCAGCAGGGTTAGCTCCACCTCTTCTGGCATGGTTGTTCACCTCTTCTTCATGATGGTTTTCCATATTATCCTCCATGGTTATATCAAAGTATTCCTCATCTTCTTCTGCACCAACAACTCTTTTTCCTCTTGCTTCCCTCCTTAATCTCAAGAAGGTTCTTTCCGGTTAACTATCAAATGAGGTTGAAATTTCTTTTCTCCTACCTGTCATACAATGGACAAGTACAAGAAACAGCAAGTGTAGAGTCTACTAAACAAAGTATAGTTAGCTTGGTTAGAGCAATTTATCAAATGGTTAGTGGGTTAGCTTGCTGGAAAGTAAAAAAGTAAGGTAAAATTAAAGAGAAATAACTCACAGAAAATTGCAGAGAATAAAATGAACAACTGAAATTAAATTGCATTAATCAAAAGAAAAAGCAAAGTGCTCAATCTAGTTATCCTTCAATTTAGTAATTGTCAATACAAAACCAATCCTCGGCAATGGTGCCATAAACTTGATGCGCGGAAACTGTCTCTCAACAAATTTCCTTCCAACAAGTGTACCGAATTGTCGTCAAGTAAAAACTCACAAAAGAGTGAGGTCGAATCCCACAGGGATTGGTAGATCGATCAATTATAATTGGTGAATTATACTAGTTGAGCGAAATCAGATTTGGTTGAGAATTTGCAGAAAGTAAAATTGGCGAGAAACTTAAATTGCAAGAAATTAAAGGAACAGAAAATTAAATTGTAGGGAATTAAAGTGCAGAAGCTTAAATTGCAAGAATGTAAACAGGAAAGGGGAATTAGCATGAAATTAAGGAGCAGAAAGTAAAGAGAATGGGTAGATCAGAGAATGAGGGATTCATTGGGTTCAGGAGATGTACAATTCTCTGGATCAAATTCATTTTCATCTCTTCCGCAATCAATGCATTCATTGATCTCCTTGGCAATCTTAAGTGATTGGATCCCAATTCCTTGGTTCACCAATCTCTCTAAGCATGAACAATTACCCAATTCCTTGATTTAAGTGCTCATGGGAAGAGATGAAGTTTGGTCAATGATTATACCACACAAATTCATAGATCAAAGTATTGGTAGGATTACATGTCACTATATCCATCCAAACCCCAATCTAATCCAATGTTAGAAAGCAATTCTAGCATGATCTCCTCATTCCTTTTCCAACGTTCTGAGGAGATCCAATTATGAATAGCTTGTTTCCCAAGATAATTATTCAATTGGATGAAGACCAAAAGCTTTCTAGTAAAATCAAGAGAAAAGAAAGAAGAAGATAAATGAAAACTAATATTGATCCATTGAATTACACAGAGCTCCCTAACCCAATGAAAGGGGTTTAGTTGTTCATAGCTCTCAAATTGGAAATTGGAATTAAACGATACATTCTGGAATTTAACTAACAGAGAATGAAAAATACAAAAGATGTAAAAATGCCCAGTAGCTGAAAAGTGAAAAGAAAAGGGAAAAGTCCTCTCTAACTTAAATTCAAAGCTATTTATACACTTTCTTCCATTGATCTTCTAGCTTTGAATTGGGCTTTTGGCCTTGATGAAATTGGGTTGAAAATGGCTCCAGTTGGTTTTCCTAGATGTTGAGAAGAGATCTGTGTGAATTTTGAATCCAGATGCTTCACGTTTGAGTCAACGTTTGAGGGCCAACGTTGACTCAAATGCCATATAGAACTAAACCAGCAAAACCAGAAAGCTTGCTGTCATTGGCGTTTGACTCAACGTTGGAGGCCACTGTCAGCTAACCCATGCGTACGCGTACCGTGCACTTCCGCGCAAAAGGGTTAAAATTCTCATCCACGCATACGTGTACTGCACGCGTGCGCGTGGATGCAAGATTTTCATTTTGCAGTTTAAAAACAAAGTTGGGGACGTTGGACTCAGCGTTGGACCTCCAACGTTCCCTCCAACATTGGCATTTTCATGCGTACGCGTACTGTACGCCTACGCGCACATTGCCGTTTTTTTCATTCGCGCGTACGCGTCACTGGCGTGTACGCGTCGATTCAAAATTCTCGACTCCAACTTCTAGGCTTGGCATCGCGGACGTTGGAGGCAGCGTTTGAGGCAACGTTGGACCTCCAACGTTTGATTTTGGCGCATACGCGTACCGTGCGCTTCCGCGCAAAAGGGTCAAAAATGCCCATTTACGCGTACGCGTACTGCACGCTTCCGCGCGGACATCAAAATTTGCTTTTTTACCCGTACGCATCATAGACGCGCACGCGCCAGTCAAAATTCACTTAGCTCCAGAATTGAAGTTTTTATCGCCACATTGGTGGTAACGTTGGATGTCCATCGCTACCTCAAACGTAATCATCAGCCACCATGCAAAGAAGTGCTCTGTTTCTCTTCCAACGTTTGAGGCAACGTTGGTGGTCCAGCTTGGCCACCAACGTTGCTTCCTCCTCATCCTTTCCATGCTCCTTCTTCAACCTTCCTCCATACTTTCTTTCATCTATCATCAAACAATGAATGCATCAAAGCCTTGCTAAAGTCATGAGAATTCTTATCATTCTTAGCATACAAGTAATCATAGCATAAATCATCATGAAATTGTATCAAATTACTCATGGTTGAATGAATATAGGCATACATGAATTTCTACCTAATTTGCTTACTTATAGCTCAAGAAAGTACATAAAACCTATTAAAAATAAGGAAAAAGAATAGTTAAACTAGCCTAAGATGCCCTGGCATCATTAGCCGTCTGAGAGATATATAATCAAACTGGCAGTTTGCGCTTTCCAGTCACGTATTCACACGAACCCAAGTAGATACGGGTGGTTGTTAGGCACGCAGTCCTAGTATGATGAACAGAGCTGATTGTCACTGATCATCCTATTCACCATGTTGAAGAACGAGTATACATCTTAGAAATAAATTAAACACAGATCGAAGAGAAACAGTAGTACTTTTATTAATTTATAGGACTCAGCAAGGCCCCTCCCCTCAACCTAAGAGGTTTAGAAACTCATTCTGAAAGGAAATACAATGATGAAAACGAAAATATGGTGTAAAGTCTAGATGATGTTGTGTGAATAACATAAATTTAATCCCTTAAATACTAAACAAATGACTAGTAAGAGTAAAATAGTCTTTTTAGTGCTAAAATCCACTTCTGGGGCCCACTTAGTGAGTATTTGGGCTGAGTTTTGATGAGATCCATGTGCTATGAGGTCTCTAGGACGTTGAACGCTGGCTAGGGGGTCCTCTTTGGGCGTTTGGACACTGGTCTCTTCTCCTTGGGCGCTGGACGCCTGTAAGGGGGCAGGAGGCTGGCGTTGGACACCAGTTTTGGGCCTTCTAATCTGAAGCAAAGTATAGACTATTTTACATTGCTAGAAAGATTTGGAAGTCAACTTTCCATAGCCATTGAGAAAGCTCCATTTGGACTACTGTAGCTCCAGAAAAGTCCTTTTGAGTGCAAGGAGGTTAGATCTGGACAACATCTGCAGTGCTTTTTCTGTCTCTGAATCAGACTTTTGCTCCAGCTCTTCAATTTCAGCTAGAAATTACCTGAATTTGCAGAAAAATACACAAACTCAAAGTAGAATCCAAAAATGTTAATTTAACACTAAAACCTATAAAAACTTAATAAAAACTAAACAAAACATACTAAAAACTATATGAAAACAATGCCAAAAAGCATATAAAATATTCACTCATCACAACACCAAACTTAAACTATTGCTTGTCCCCAAGCAACTAAAAACACAGTAGGATAAAAATAAAATTAAGATACAATAAATCTCAGAGTTTCTAATGAAGCTCAGTTACAATTAGATGAGCGGGACTTAATAGCTTTTTGTTTCTGAATAGTTTTGGCATCTGACTATCCATTGAAACTTAGAATGGTTGGCATCTTTAGGAACTTAGAATCCAGATGATATTATTGACTCTCCTAGTTCAGTTCTTTTTTATTCTTGAACACAGCTTTCAGAGTCTTGGCCGTGACCCTAAGCACTTTATTTTCCAGTATTACAACCGGATACATAAATGCCACAAACACTTTAACTGGGTGAACCTTTTCAGATTTTGATTCAGCTTTGCTAGAATCCCCAGATAGAGGTATCCAGAGTTCTTAAGCACACTCTTTTTGCTTTGGATCACGACTTTAACCGCCCAGTCTCGAGCTTTTCACTTGACACCTTCATGCCACAAGCACATGGTTAGGGACAGCTTGGTTGAGCCGCTTAGGCCAGGATTTTATTCCTTTAGGCCCTCCTATCCACTGATGCTCAAAGCCTTGGATCCTTTTTACCCTTGCCTTTTGGTTTAAAGGGTTATTGGCTTTTTCAATCTGCCCTCCTTTTCCTGCATTTTTGGGCAATAATGGATTTTTCTGCTTTTTACTTACTTATTTATTTTTTTCAATTTTTTTTCTTTTTTGCATGCATAAATTTTTTTCTTTTGCAACATGCTTTTTTTTCTTTTTCTTTTTGCTGCTTTTTTTTTTGCTTCAAGAATCAATTTTTGGATTTTTCAAAATACTAATAATACTTTTCCTTTTTCATCATTCTTTCAAGAGCCAACATTCTAAAATTCTAACTTCAAATATGCACTGTTCATTCATACATTCAGAAAACAAAAGTAATGCCACCACATCAAGATAATTGAACTATTCTTATTTTAAACATAAAATTCATGTATCTCTCAATTCTTTTCAAATAAAATTTTCTTTTAAGCAAGATGAGAGATATATAGAATATTTTACATCTTTAAGACATCAATGCAAATGATCATGCAACAAGAACAAGAGAATAGACAATACAACATAATAGAAAACAGAAAAATAATAAAAAGAAAGGAAGTAAAAGAGAACGAATCCACCTTTAATGGTGGCGGCTAGTACTCCTCCTTGAGGATCTAATGTGATGCTTGATCTCTTCGATGTCATTCCTTTGCCTTTGTTGTTCTTCCCTCATAGCCCTTTGTTCTTCCCTTATGGCTCTTTGATATTCTCTTATTTCATTGAGGGTGGTGGAATGCTCTTGATGCTCCACCCTCAATTGCTCAATATTAGTGCTTAGTTCTCCAAGAGAAGTCTGCCATTGATCCTAATAGCTTTGAGGAGGAAAATACATCCCTTGAGGCATCTTAGGGATCTCATGTTGAGGCGGCTGCACAAGCTCTTGTGTATGATCTCTAGTTTGCTCCATCCTCTTCTTAGTGATGGGCTTGTCCTCCCCAATGAAAATATCTCCTTCTATGATAATTCCAGCTGAATTGCATAGATGACAGATGAGGTGTGGGAATTCCAACCTTGCATTGGTGAAAGGTTTCTCAACTATCTTGTACATCTCTTGAGGAATCACCTCATGTAATTCCACCTCACTTCCAATCATGATGCAATGGATCATGATGGCTCTATCAACAGTCACTTCTGACCGATTGCTAGTGGGGATGATGGAATGTTGGATGAATTCCAACCATCCTCTAGCTATGTGCTTTAGGTCAAACCTTCTTAGTTGAATGGGCTTGCCTTGGGAATCCCTTTTTCACTTGCTCCTAGTGTAAGCATATGGGTCTCCTTGCATCAGAGGCAAGTTGAACGCCAACCTTACACTTTTCGGGCTGAAATCTAAGATTCTCCCTCGGACCATGGTGCTCTAATTCCTTGGATTTGGGTTCACACTGGTGTCATGGTTTTTAGTAACCCATGCATTAGCATAGAATTCTTGCACCATTCGAATCCCAACATCTTGAATGGGATTAGTTAGGACTTCCCAACCTCTTCTCCGGATCTCTCTTCAGATTTTCGGATACTCATTCTTCTTGAGCTTGAAAGGGACCTCAGAGATCACTTTCTTCTCTGCCACTACTTCATAGCAGTGGTCTTGATGAGCTTTGGTGATAAATCTCTCCATCTTCCAAGACTCAGAGGTGGCGGCTACTGCCTTTTGTTTCCTCTTTCTAGAGGATTCTCCAACCTTGGGTGCCATGAATGGTAATGAAAAGAAAAAAAGCTAGGCTTTTCCAACATCAAACTTAAAACTTTGCTCGCCCTCGAGCAAAAAATAAAGAAAAGAGAAGAATGGAGTAGAAGAAGAAGAAAATAGAAGAAGATAGAGGGAGAGAGAGGGCTCGGCCAATTGGGGTTTATGAGTGTATGAGAGGTGTGTGTCTGAAGGGGTATGAAGATGGGTATTTATAGGAGTGGGGTAGGGTAGGTTTGGCCATGGGTTAGGTTTTGGGTGGGAAATTTGATTTTGAAGTGGGTGGTAGTTGGTGGGAGTTATGATGGTTTTGGGAAAGCGGTATGGATGTGATTTGGCTAGGGTTTACAGGGAGGTGATGGGGAAGTGTGAAAGTAAGTGGGATAGGTGAAGATGCTGTGGGACCCACTGATCCTGAGAGGCTTAGGGAATTCAAATTCCCTGCTCTTTACACTGGCATTTGAATGCCCAGGGTCTGCTCTCTGGCTGGCGTTCAACGCCAGCAATGCTGCCCATTTGGGGCATTGGATGCCCAGCCAGAGCTCCCTGGCTGGCGTTCAACTTTTAATAACACTATATCCAGAGTATTCTGTTTTCACTGCTACACAATTCTGTCTCTGTTCTAACTGCTGCATATGATCATGAACCTAAAAATAACTGAAAGAAAAACAAAATGAAAGAAAATGAAAATAATTAATTAAGGTTGGGTTGCCTCCCAACAAGCGCTTCTTTAACATCATTAGCTTGATGGTTAGCTCCTTACGGATGTGAATATGGGCTCAGATTTTCGCCACTTACAGTGAAATTTTTTCCTGTCTTCTCATGAATGAGCTCCACATGCTCTAGAGATAGGACACGACTCACTGTATATCGTTAGACTGGCTTCTTAGTGAAGACAACTCTCATACCAGGTGAGAGGCCTTTAGTTTTGACTTTCTTATCCTTCCAGCCTTTAGGTACTTTCTTCTTAGTACCTTTGTGCTTAGAGCTTATTGATGGCTGATAAACCCCAATTTCGTGGTTTATCTTGTGCTTATTTTAGGGGATTTTATCACCTTTTATCACATTTATTCAATGAAATACCATGGTTTTGTAATTCTCCCTTAAATTATGCTTAAGTGTAAAAACATGCTTTGTAGACCTCTAAATTGGTAATTTTAACTCATTTTAATTTCATTCGATTCTTTGATGTGTTTGTTGAGTGATTTCATGTTCATAAAGCAAGTATTGGATGAAAGAAATGATGAGAAAAGCATACAAAGTGGAGAATGCATGAGGAAACAAGAATTGGAAATGCATCGATGGGCGTGCAAGCGTACAAGGCGCGCCCGCGCAGAAGTGACATTGCATAGCGACGTGCACGCGTACATGACGCGTATGCGCAGATGAAGAAATATCCAATCGACGTGCACGCGCACATGGCGCGTACGCGCCGATACTCGCACGTGACCCATTTAAAGGCAAAACACTGGAGGCGATTTCTGAGCTACCCAGGCCCAAATCCAACTTGTTTCTGAGTGTATTTCATGCAGAATTGAAGCCCAAGCAAAGGGGGAGCAATTAGTTAGTCAACATGAGCCTTAAGTTAGTTTTCTAGAGAGAGAAGCTCCCTCTTATCTCTAGAATTAGGTTAGGATTAGGTTGAGTTGTCTTGAATCTTGAATTAATTACTTGATTTCATCTTGTTTCTTTTACAATTTTTCATTTCTACATCTTGACTTTCTTAGTTGTTATGTTAATTTCCCATTTTGCTCTCTTTTATGTCGATGAACATTGTGGATCTAATTTCCTTTTAATGCAACTTTATGTTTCAATGTCTCTTTTATGTTTGTCTTCATTGATATTGTTGAGTTCTTGCTTATGTTAGTTATGGGTTTCCTTAATTTTAGCATTTTGTGATGTTTACTTTTATTGCACATTAGGTGTTTGATAGAATGCTTCCTATAGTTTTTGAGTAGTTCTCTTGACCCTTGGCCTAGGCTAAGGGAATTGAGTGATCTTGAGTCCTTGGGCTTCATTGAATTGGTAATTCCAGAACCCTTAGGGATCAATTTGATAACCATTGACTATACCCTACTACTAAGTTGATTAGTAGCTAGGTTGGGACTTATGGATTGATGTTGATCAAGCCATTCGATGTACTCCAAGCCTAGGAGTAGATATTACCTACTTAAGGCTTTAGTGAGTAGACCTAATGCGCTCGGTTCCTCATAATTATTAATATTTGAATTGTTGACAAGGATAGTGATCTAAGTTACCTAAGTCTTAGCCAAGAGTTCTTTATCTTGCTTTCTTTAATTACTTGCTTGATTTACTTTTTCTTGTTCCTCTTATAAACCAAAACCCTTTTGCCCCTTTTGGGGTTTGCTATTTGGTGCACGAAATCACAATCACACTTTTGCAATTTCGCACAACTAACCAGCAAGTGCACTGGGTCGTCCAAGTAATACCTTACGTGAGTAAGGGTCGATCCCACGGAGATTGTCGGCTTGAAGCAAGCTATGGTTATCTTGTAACTCTTAGTCAGGATATTAATAATTCTCATATTTACTTGGAATGAGTGAAAGAACATGGATTAAATAATACTTGTTATGCAGTAATGGAGAACAGGTTGAGGTTTTGGAGATGCTCTGTCTTCTGAATCTCTGCTTTCCTATTGTCTTCTTCTTCATGCACGCAAGGCTCCTTCCATGGCAAACTATATGTTGGTGGATCACCGTTGTCAATGGCTACCATCCCTCCTCTCATTGAAAATGGTCTAAATGCGCTGTCACCGCACGGCTAATCATCTGTCGGTTCTCACTCATGTTGGAATTGGATCCATTGATCCTTTTGTGTCTGTCACTACACCCAGCACTCACGAGTTTGAAGCTCGTCACAGTCATCCCTTCCCAGATCCTACTCAGAATACCACAGACAAGGTTTAGACTTTCCGGATCTCAAGAATGGCTGCCAATAATTCTAGCCTATACTACGAAGGTTCTAATCTTAGATTAGAAACCCAAGAGATATGCACTCAAGCTATTACAGATAGAACGGAGGTGGTTATCGGGCATGCGTTCATAGGTGAGAATGATGATGAGCGTCACGAATCATCACATTCATCAGGTTGAGGTGCGAGTGAATATCTTAGAATAGGAACAAGCATGATTGACTGGAAAACAGTAGTAATTGCATTAATTCATCAAAACACAGCAGAGCTCCTCACCCCCAACCATGGGGTTTAGAGACTCATGCCGTAGAAGATACAAAAATCAGATGTAAAAAATGTCATGAGGTCAAAATGAATCACTAAAAATAGTTTTTATAATAAACTAGTGACCTGGGGTTATAGAAAATGAGTAAGCTAGAATAGTTAGTGTAGAAATCCACTTCCGGGGCCCACTTGGTGTGTGCTTGGACTGAGAATTAAAGCTTTCACATGTAGAGACTTTTCTTGGAGTTAAACGCCAGCTTTTGTGCCAGTTTGGGCGTTTAACTCCAGCTTTCATGCCAATTCTGGCGTTTAACGCCAGAATAGGGCAGAAAGTTGGCGTTAAAAGCCAGTTTACATCATCAAAACTCGGGTAAAGTATAGAGTATTATATATTGCTGGAAAGCCCAAGATGTGTACTTTCCAACGCAATTGATAGCGCGCCAATTGGGCTTCTGTAGCTCGAGAAAATCCATTTCAAGTGCAGGAGGGTCAGAATCCAACAGCATCTGCAGTCCTTCTTCAGCCTCTAAATCAGATTTTTGCTCAGGTCCTACAATTTCAGCCAGAAAATACCTGAACTCATAGAAAAACACACAAACTCATAGTGAAGTCCAGAAATGTGATTTTTGAATAAAAACTAATAAAAACATAATAAAAATTAACTAAAATATACTAAAAACATACTAAAAACAATGCCAAAAAGCGTATAAATTATCCGCTCATCACAACACCAAACTTAAATTGTTGCTTGTTCCCAAGCAACTGAAAACAAAATAGGATAAAAAAAGAGAATATACTATAAATCCCATAATATCAATGAAGCTTAGTTCAAATTAGATGAGCGGGGCTAGTAGCTTTTTGCTTCTGAATAGTTTTGGCATCTCACTTTTTCCTTTGAAGTTCAGAATGATTGGCATCTATAGGAACTCAGAATTCAGATAGTGTTATTGATTCTCCTAGTACAGTATGTTGATTCTTGAACACAGTTACTTTATGAGTCTTGGCCGTGGCCCTAAGCACTTTGTTTTCCAGTATTACCACCGGATACATAAATGCCACAGATACATAACTGGGTGAACCTTTTCAAATTGTGACTTAGCTTTGCTAAAGTCCCCAATTAGAGCTGTCCAGAGTTCTTAAGCACACTCTTTTTGCTTTGGATCACGACTTTAACCACTCAGTCTCAAGCTTTTCACTTGGACTTTCATGCCACAAGCACATGGTTAGGGACAGCTTGATTTAGCCGCCTAGGCCAGGATTTTATTCCTTTGAGCCCTCCTATCCATTAATGCTCAAACCCTTGGATCCTTTTTACCCTTGCCTTTTGGTTTAAAGGGCTATTGGCTTTTTCTGCTTGCTTTTTCTGCTTGCTTTTTCTTTCTTTTTTTCTTCTAATTTTCGCCATTTTTTTCGCAAGCTTTGTTATTCACTGCTTTTTCTTGCTTTAAGAATCAATTTTTATGATTTTTCAGATCATCAATAACATTTCTCTTTTTCCATCATTCTTTCAAGACCCAACAAATTTAACATTCACAACTTCACTATAAAAAATATGCATTGTTCAAACATTCATTCAGAAGACAAGAAATATCACCACCATATCAAAATAATTAAACTAAGTTCAAGATAAAACTGAAATTCATGTATTTCTTGTTCTTTTGTAATTAGGCACATTTTTTATTTAAGAGAGGTGAAGGATTTATGGGACATTCATAACTTTAAGGCATAGACTCTAATTTTTATTTATTATTTAATAGAAATAATATAAAATAGACATAGAAGCAGAAAAATAATAATAAAAGAAAGGAGATTAAAGACATAAAGACAAATGACTCTAATACTAATACTCATGTACTCTTAAAATAGATAAAAGGTTATCACAGAGTTGGGACTCAACAACCTTTGTTTTGGGGAGTGGATGCTCATTCAATTTATGGGGTGCCTGGTCCCTCAACGGAGAGCTTCTGGTGCTTCAGCTCCTGTAGCTCGCGCCCCTGCTTTTCCTGTTCCTTAAGCAGCTTGCAGAGCATGCTATTTTGATTTTGTTGTTCTTCCTTAAGTTGCTCCATAGCTTCTTACAGCTTGGTGACAGATGCTTCTAGGCGGGTGCAATAGTCAATTTGAGGGATTTCTGGGAGGAACTCCTGCGCCCTCCTTTTAATGGAGTTATCTTGCACTTGTTGTCCTTCCATTGACTTCTTGGTTATTGGGTGTTCGACTGGGATGAATTCATCTACTCCCATCTTCACTCCAGCATCTTTACACAGCAGAGAGATTAAGCTTCGGTAAGCCAATTTGGCTTCAGTGGAGTTCTTATTTGCAATTGTGTAAATTTTACAAGAAATCAAATGATGAATCTCCACTTCGTTTCCCAGCATAATACAATGAATCATCACAGCTCTTTTGACAGTGACCTCAGAGCGGTTGCTAGTGGGTAGTATAGAACGCCCAATGAAGTCCAACCAACCCCTTGCGACTGGTTTGAGATCTCCTCTCTTGAGTTGGTTTGGGACACCTTTTGAGTTGGTTATCCACTTAGTTCCAGGGAGGCATATGTGCTCTAGAACTTGGTCCAACCCTTTATCTACTCTCACCATTCTTCTATTAAAGGATTCTGGATCATCTTGTAGTTGAGGCAGTTTGAAGACCTCTCTTATTTTGTCCAGATGGAAGTAAATAATCCTTCCTCTGACCATAGTTTGAAAGGTATGAAAGGCAGTTCCAGTTATTCTCTACTTATCTGTCAGCCACAGATTTAAGTAGAATTCCTGAACCATGTTTCTTCCCACCTTTGTCTCAGGATTAGCTAGAATTTCCCATCCTTTGTTTCGAATCTGCTCTTGGATCTCTGGATATTCATCTTCTTTCAGATCGAATTTAACTTCCAGGATCACTGACCTTAGACCCATTATTTTGTGGTAATGGTCTGCATGTTCTTTGGTTAAGAACCTCTCTTAATTCCAAAGACTCTTTGGAGTGTTCTCTTTCTTGCCTCTTGAATTGGTTTGTTTCCCTTAGGAGCCATGATCTTAATGAGTCTTAGCTCGATGATCACGGAAAAATACACCAAACTTAGAAGTTTACTTGCCCTCAATCAAAAGAAAGGAGATGAGAGAGATAGTAGGAGAGCCAAGTTCGAATGGTGGAGAGATGGGGATGGCCGAATGTGTATTTATAAGTGGAGGGGAGGGATTTCGAAAAATTGAAAAAGATATGATATAAAGATATGATTGGTGAAAAAAATAGAATCATGATACGAAAAAGATTAAATTTTTAAAATGGAAAAGATATAAAGGAGTTAAATCTGAAAATTTGTTGATGTATCTAAGAATTAAAAGATGATATGATGAGTTGGAAAAGATTTGGAAAGAAATTGAGAAAATAATTGAGTTTTTGAAGAAGATTTGGAAAGGATTTGAAAGAAAATTGAAAAGGAATTTAGAAAATTATTGAATTTTTGAAAATTGAAGGTGAATGATGAAAATTTGTAACATGTTTATGCAGAAAATTATGAATCAAAACATGAAAGTTTGAAAAATTTTGGAGTGGAAAACAAAATCTTCTCCCCCTGTCTTTCTGGCGTTAAACGCCCAGAATGGTATCCATTCTGGCGTTTAACGCCCATATATTAGCCATTGTGGGCGTTTAACGCCCAGCCAGGTACCCTGGCTGGCGTTAAACGCCAGAAATCTTTTGTCACTGGGCGTTTTTCTGAACGCCCAGGATGCTGCAATTCTGGCGTTAAACGCCCAGAATGGTACCCATTCTAGTGTTTAATTCCCAAAATGGTATCTTTACTGGCGTTAAACGCCCAGAATGGTATCCATTCTGGCGTTTAACACCCAAAATACCCCTTACTGGCGTTTTCTTGCCAGTGAGCTCCTTTTCTCTGCTTTTTGTGCTAAATCCTTCTGTAACTCTGTGAATTCCTACAATTTGATGATTAACCTTGAAGAAAATATATATCAAACTACTATAAATATTATTTAAATAACAAATAACTTGCCAATGGCTAGGTTGCTTCCCAGCAAGCACTTCTTTATTGTCTTTAGCTGGACCTTTACTGAGCTTTAGTCTAGTATCAGTTTTGAGCATTCTTGCTCAAAGTTGATTTCAAGATAATGTTTGATTCTCTGTCCATTAACAATGAACTTTTTGTCAGAGTCAATATCCTGAAACTCAACATATCCATATGGTGACACACTGGTAATCACATATGGTCTCCTCCACCGGGATTTTAATTTCCCGGGAAATAATCTGAGCCTAGAGTTAAACAGTAGAACCTTCTGTCCTGGCTCAAAGACTCTAGATGATAGTTTCTTGTCATGCCACCTTTTTTCTTTTTCCTTATAAATTTTTGCATTTTCAAAAGCATTGAGTCTGAATTTGTCTAGCTCATTCTGTTGGAGCAATCTTTTCTCTCCAGCTAACTTAGCATCCAAGTTTAGGAACCTGGTTGCCCAGTAGGCCTTATGTTCCAGTTCCACAGGCAGATGACAGGCCTTGCCATACACAAGTTGGTATGGAGAGGTTCCTATAGGAGTCTTGAATGCTGTTCTGTATGCCCACAGAGCATCATCCAAGTTTTTTGCCCAATCCCTTCTACGGGCAATTACAGTCCATTCCAGGATTCTTTTTAGTTCTCTATTAGAGACTTCAGCCTTCCCATTTGTCTGTGGATGATATGGAGTTGCTACTTTGTGGCTAATTTCATATCGGACCATAGCAGAGTAAAGCTGTTTATTGCAGAAATGAGTGCCCCCGTCACTGATTAGCACTCTGGGGACACCAAATCTACTGAAGATATATTTCTGGAGGAACTTCAGCACTGTCTTAGTATCATTAGTGGGTATGGCAATGGCTTCTACCCATTTAGATACGTAGTCTACTGCCACTAGAATGTAAGTGTTTGAGTATGATGGTGGGAAAGGACCCATGAAGTCAATACCCCATACATCAAACAACTCAATCTCTAAGATCCCTTGTTGAGGTATGGCATAACCATGAGGCAAGTTACCAGCTCTCTGGCAACTGTCACAGTTACGTACAAACTCTCGGGCATCTCTATAGAGAGTAGGCCAGTAGAAGCCACATTGGAGGACCTTAGTGGCTATTCGCTCACCTCTGAAATGTCCTCCATACTGTGATCCATGGCAATGCCATAGGATCTTCTGTGCCTCTTCTCTAGGCACGCATCTGCGGATCATTTCGTCTGCACATCTCTTAAAGAGATATGGTTTATCCCATAAGTAGTACTTTGCATCAGAAATTAGTTTTTCGTTTGCTGCCTACTGTACTCTTTGGGTATAAACCTCACAGCTTTATAATTTGCAATGTCTGTAAACCATGGTGCTTCCTGAATGGCAAAGAGTTGCTCATCCAGAAAGGTCTCAAAGATCTCAGTAGGAGGGAGGGACGCCCCTGCTACTGGTTCTATCCGGGACAGGTGATCAGGTACCTGGTTCTCTGTCCCTTTTCTGTCTCTTATTTCTATATCAAATTCTTGCGGAAGCAACACCCATCTTATGAGTCTGGGTTTTGAATCCTGCTTTGTGAGTAGATATTTAAGAGTAGCATGGTCAGTATACACAATCACTTTTGAACCTACTAAATAGGATCTAAACTTGTCAATGGCATAAACCACTGCAAGTAACTCTTTTTCTGTGGTTGTGTAGTTTTTCTGTGCGTCATTTAAAACACGGCTGGCATAGTAAATGACGTACAGAAGCTTGTTATGCCTCTGTCCTAATACTGCACCAATAGCATGGTCACTGGCATCACACATTAATTCGAATGGTAATGTCCAGTCTGGTGCAGAAATGACAGGTGTTGTGACTAACTTAGCCTTCAGAGTCTCAAAGGCCTGCAAACACTCTATGTCAAAGATAAATGGTGTATCAGCAGCTAACAGATTACTCAGAGCTTTTGCGATTTTTGAAAAATCTTTTATAAACCTCCTGTAGAATCATGCGTGTCCCAAAAAGCTTCTAATTGCCTTAACATTGGCAGGTGGTGGTAACTTTTCAATTACCTCTACCTTAGCTTGATCTACCTCTATTTCCTTGTTTGAAATTTTGTGCCCAAGGACAATACCTTCAGTCACCATAAAGTGACATTTTTCCCAGTTTAAAACCAGGTTAGTCTCTTGGTACCTTTTCAGAACAAGTGCTAGATGGTCAAGACAGGAGCTGAATGAGTCTCCAAATACTGAGAAGTCATCCATGAAGACTTCCAGAAATTTCTCTACCATATCAGAGAAGATAGAGAGCATGCACCTCTGAAATGTTGTAGGTGCGTTGCACAGACCAAAAGGCATCCTTCTGTAGGCAAATACTCCAGATGGACATGTGAATGCTGTTTTCTCTTGGTCCTGAGGATCCACTGCAATTTGGTTGTAACCTGAATATCCATCCAAAAAGCAGTAGTATTCATGACCTGCTAGTCTCTCTAGCATTTGGTCTATGAATGGTAAAGGAAAATGATCCTTTCTGGTGGCTGTATTGAGTCTTCTGTAGTCAATGCACATACGTCACCCTGTAACTGTTCTTGTAGGAACCAGTTCATTCTTCTCGTTATGAACAACAGTCATGCCTCCCTTCTTGGGGACAACTTGGACAGGGCTCACCCAGGGGCTATCAGAAATAGGATAAATAATCCCTGCCTCTAGTAACTTAGTGACCTCTTTCTGCACCACCTCCTTCATGGATGGGTTTAGCCGCCTCTGTGGCTGAACCACTGGCTTAGCATCATCCTCCAATAGGATCTTGTGCATGCATCTTGTTGGGCTAATGCACTTAAGATCACTTATGGACCACCCAAGAGCTGTCTTGTGTGTCCTTAGCACTTGAATTAGTGCTTTCTCTTCCTGTGGATTTAAAACAGAGCTTATGATCACTGCAAAAGTGTCACCCTCTCCCAGAAATGCATATTTCAGGAATGGTGGTAGTGGTTTGAGCTTGGGTTTAGGAGGTTTCTCCTCTTCCTGAGGAGTTTTCAGAGGTTCTTTCGTTGTCTCTTGTTCCTCCAGATCAGGCTGAACATCTTTAAAGATGTCCTCTAGCTCTGATTCGAGACTCTCAGTCATATTGATCTCTTCTACCAAAGAGTCAATAACACAGTGCTCATGCAGTCATTTGATGTGTATGGATGCTGCATAGCTTTGACAGCATTTAACTTGAACTCATCCTCATTGACTCTCAGGGTCACTTCCCCTTTTTGTACATCAATAAAAGTTTGTCCAGTTGCTAGGAAAGGTCTTCCTAGAATGAGAGTTGCATTCTTGTGCTCCTCTATTTCCAGCACTACAAAGTCAGTGGGAAAGGCAAATGGTCCAACCTTGACAATAATGTCCTCAATTATGTCTGATGGATATTTAATGAAGCCATCAGCAAGTTGGAGGCATATTCGGGTTGGTTTGACTTCTTCAGTCAAGCCAAGCTTTCTGATAGTGGATGCAGGTATTAGGTTGATACTTGCCCCAAGATCACATAGAGGTATCTTGGTACAAGCACCCTCTAATGTGCATGGTATCATAAAGCTTCCGGGATCTTTAAGCTTCTCTGGTAAGCTTTTCAGAATGATTGCACTGCATTCTTCAGTTAGGAAAACGTTTTCAGTTTCTCTCCAATCCTTCTTATGACTTAAGATCTCTTTCATGAACTTAGCATATGAGGTATTTGCTCAAGTGCCCCTGCAAACGGGATCTTTATTTCAAGAGTCCTGAGGTAGTCTGCAAAGCGGGCAAATTGTTTATCCTGTTCCGCTTGGCAGAGTTTCTGAGGATAAGGTATCTTGGCTTTGTATTCCTCAACCTTTGTTGCTGCAGGTTTATTTCCTACAGAAGCAGGTTGAGAAGCCTTCTTAGGAGGGTTACAGTCAACACTTGTAGGTGTTTGATCCCTCACTGCCATTTAAACACCAAGAGTAGAGGTTGGATGGGCGTTTGACGCCAATTTTCCACCCTTTTCTGGCGTTTGAATGCCAGAAGTGGGCATCCACTGGGCGTTTGACGCCAATTTTCCACCCTTTTTTGGCGTTTGAACGCCAGAATTATTCATCTCTGGGCTCTTGCTATCCTCAGAGGGATTTTGGACAGTGGTTTGGTCATCCTCTGTCAGTTGTTCCTTTCTCGGCTTTCTGCTACTTTGAGCTGAATTATTCAATGTCTTCCCGCTCCTTAGTTGAACAGCTTGGTATTCTTCTGTTATCTTTTTAGATAGCTGCTGTCTTGTCTGATTCAATTGTGCTTCCATATTCTTGTTAGCATTTTTAGTGTCTTGGAGCATCTCTTTAAATTCTGCTAATTGTTTTATCATAAGGAGCAATTGCTGATTAAGTTCAACAATTTGTTCTTGAGGATTAGGATCAATAGTTATTGCCTTAGCCTCTTCTTTTATGGAGGACTCACTGCTTGAGTACATATGTTGATTTCTAGCAACCGTATCTATGAGTTCTTGAGCCTCTTCAATTGTCTTTCTCATGTGTATAGATCCACCAGCTGAGTAGTCTAGAGACATCTGGGCTCTTTCTGTAAGCCTGTAATAGAAGATGTCTAGCTACACCCACTCTGAAAACATTTCGGAGGGGCATTTTCTTAGCATCCCTCTGTACCTCTCCCAGGCATTATAAAGGGATTCATTATCCTCTTGTTTAAAGCCCTGAATGTCCAGCCTTAGCTGTGTCATCCTCTTTGGAGGAAAAAATTGATTCGGAATTTGTCTGATAACTGTTTCCATATTCTTATGCTTGCTGTGGGTTGGTTACTCAACCACCTTTTAGCTTGATCCTTTACAGCAAATGAAAACAGTATTAACTTGTAGACATCCTTATCTACATCCTTATCATATACGGTGTCAGCAATTTGTAAAAACTGTGCCAGAAACTCAGTAGGTTCTTCCTGTGGAAGACCAGAATACTAACAATTTTGCTGCACCATGATAATGAGCTGAGGGTTTAGCTCAAAACTGCTAGCTCTTATGGGGGGTATGCAGATACTACTCCCATATACAGCAGTAGTGGGGTTAGCATATGACCCCAGAGTCTTTCTGGAGTGTTCATTTCCACTTAGGTCCATGATGGAGAAAGGGATACGACGTGGATTGCAAATAAAATATATTTTTGTTATTTTTTTTTTGTTTAAATACCGACAATAAAATAAAGTAAAATAAATGCAAAACTAAATATAAATTCGAAAATTAGAAAAATAAATAAAGGAAAATAGAAAACTAAAATAATTAATTAATTAAAAAGATTTGAAAAAGGTGTGATTTTAAAATTTGAGATTAGATAAGATAAGGTTTTGAAAAAGATATGATTTTTTTAATAAAAAACATATTTGAATTTTGAAATTTTATAAACTAAGATATGATAAAATAAAAATTTTAAGATAGAAATCTAAATTTTTAAAAATAGAATCCAAAAATTCAATTAAAATAAGGAGAAAATATATTTTTGAGTTTAATGAGGAAAGAGAAAAATAACAAAATGACACCAAACTTAGAAATCTTAGATCAAAACAAAGAGAACAAACAGGAAAACTTTGAATGTCAAGATGAACACCAAGAACACTTTGAAGATCAAGATGAACACCAAGAACAAATATTTTTTTTTGAAGAATTTTTAAGTAAATAAAAGCACAAAGGACACCAAACTAAAAATTTTTAGAAAACCAAACACAAATTTTCGAAAATTCAAAGAAAAACACAAAGAAGACACCAAACTTAGAATTATTTTAAAAATCCAGAAGGAACCAAGAATATGCAAATTCGAAAAACTGAAGGAAAATAAAAACATGCAATTGACACCAAACTTAAAATATAAAACTAAACTTAAATAAAAGACTCAAATTTAGTGACTCTAAACCAACAAAAATAAATTATTCCTAATCTAAGCAACAAAATAAACCGTCAGTTATCCAAACTCGAACAATCCCCGGCAACGGCGCCAAAAACTTGGTGCACGAAATCACAATCACACTTTTGCAATTCCGCACAACTAACCAGCAAGTGCACTGGGTCGTCCAAGTAATACCTTACGTGAGTAAGGGTCGATCCCACGGAGATTGTCGGCTTGAAGCAAGCTATGGTTATCTTGTAACTCTTAGTCAGGATATCAATAATTCTCAGATTTAATTGGAATGAGTGAAAGAACATGGATTAAATAATACTTATTATGCAGTAATGGAGAACAGGTTGAGGTTTTGGAGATGCTCTGTGGTGCACGAAATTGTGATCATCAACAATGGTGCCAAAGGACTTGGAGCTCTCAAATGTGAATCACACTCTGTCACAATTCCGCACAACTAACCAGCAAGTGCACTGGGTCGTCCAAGTAATAAACCTTACGTGAGTAAGGGTCGATCCCACGGAGACTGTCGGCTTGAAGCAAGCTATGGTCACCTTGTAAATCTCAGTCAGGCTAATTCAGATGGTGATGGAGAATTGATAATTAAAAGATAAATAAAACATAAAATAAAGATAGAGATACTTATGTAATTCTTTGGTTGGAATTTCAAATAAGCGTATGAAGATGCTTTGTTCCTCTTGAACCTCTGCTTTCCTATTGCCTTCTTCCAATCATTGATACTCCTTTTCATGGCAAGCTTTATGTTGGGCATCACCGTTGTCAATGGCTACTTCCCGTCCTCTCAGTGAAAATGTTCAATGCACGCTGTCACCGCACGGCTAATCATCTGTCGGTTCTCGATCATGTTGGAATAGGATCCATTGATCCTTTTGCGTCTGTCACACGCCCAACAATCGCGAGTTTGAAGCTCGTCACAGTCATCCCTTCCCAGATCCTACACAGAATACCACAGACAAGGTTTAGACATTCCGGATCTCAGGAATGGCCACCAATAATTCTAGCCTATACCACGAAGGTTCCAATCTTAGATTAGAAACCCAAGAGATACACATTCAAGCTTGTTTGCATGTAGAACGGAAGTGGTTTTCAGTCACGCATTCATAGGTAAGAATGGTGATGAGTGTCACATAATCATCACATTCATCATGTTCTTGGGTGCGAATGAATATCTTGGAGAAGAAATAGACTTGAGTTGAATAGAAAAACAATAGTACTTTGTATTAATTCATGAAGAACAGCAGAGCTCCACACCTTAATCTATGGTGTGTAGAAACTCCACCGTTGAAAATACATAAGAACAAGGTTTAGGCATGGCCGAATGGCCAACCTCCCAAACATGTCTAAGATAGCATAAGACTTCTCAAAAATCTCCAAATACAATAGCAAAAGGTTCTATTTATAGAAAACTAGTAGCCTAGGATTACAGAAATGAGTAATTAATGCAGAAATCTTCTTCCGGGCCCACTTGGTGTGTGCTTGGGCTGAGCATTGAAGCATCCATGTGTAGAGACTTTTCTTGGAGTTAAACGCCAGCTTTTGTGCCAGTTTGGGCGTTTAACTCCAGCTTTTGTGCCAGTTTTGGAGTTAAAAACGCCAGAATTCTTGAGCTGACTTGGAACGCCTGTTTGGGCTATCAAATCTTGAGAAAAGTATGGACTATTATATATTGCTGGAAAGCCCAGAATGTCTACTTTCCAACGCAATTGAGAGCGCGCCAATTGAGCCTGTGTAGCTCCAGAAATTCCACTTTGAGTGTAAGGAGGTCAGAATCCAACAGCATCTACAGTCCTTTTTCAGCCTCTGAATCAGATTTTTGCTCAGGTCCCTTAATTTCAGCCAGAAAATACCTGAAATCACAGAAAAGCACACAAACTAATAGTAAAGTCCAGAAAAGTGAATTTTAAATAAAAACTAATAAAAGAATAATAAAAACTAACTAAAATATACTAAAAACATACTAAAAATAATGCTAAAAAGCGTATAAATTATCCGCTCATCAGAACACCAAACTTAAATTGTTGCTTGTCCCCAAGCAACTGAAAATCATATAGGATAAAAATAATAGAATATGCAATGAATTCCAAAAACATCTATGAAGATCAGTATTAATTAGATGAGCGGGGCTTTTAGCTTTTTGCTTCTGAATAGTTTTGGCATCCCCCTTTATCCTTTGAAGTTCAGAATGATTGGCTTCTATAGGAACTCAGAATCCAGATAGTGTTATTGATTCTCCTAGTTAAGTATGTTGATTCTTGAACACAGCTACTTTATGAGTCTTGGCCGTGACCCAAATCATTTTGTTTTCCAGTATTACCACCGGATACATAAATGTCACAGACACATAACTGGGTGAACCTTTTCAGATTGTGACTCAGCTTTGCTAGAGTCCCCAATTAGAGGTGTCCAGAGCTCTTAAGCACACTCTTTTTGCTTTTGGACCACAACTTTAACCGCTCAGTCTCAAGTTTTCACTTGACACCTTCATGCCACAAGCACATGGTTAGGGACAGCTTGGTTTAGCCGCTTAGACCAGGATTTTATTCCTGTGGACCCTCCTATCCACTGATGCTCAAAGCCTTGGATCCCTTTTTTTATCACCCTTGCCTTTTGGTTTAAAGGGGTATTGGCTTTTTCTGCTTGCTTTTCTTTTTCTTTCTTTTTCTTTTCTCTCTTTTTTTTTCTGCAAGCTTTTCACTGCTTTTTCTTGCTTCAAGAATCAATTTTATGATTTTTCAGATCATCAGATAACATTTCTCCTTTTCCCATCATTCTTTCAAGAGCCAACAATTTTAACATTCTTTAAACAACAAATTCAAAAATATGCACTGTTCAAGCATTCATTCAGAAAAATAATTGTATTGCCACCACATCAAAATAAATAAACTATTTTAAAATTTAAAATTCATGCACTTCTTTTTCTTTTTCAATTAAAAACATTTTTCATTTAAGAAAGGTGATGGATTCATTTTCATAGCTTTGAGGCATAGATACTTAGACACTAATGATCATGTAATAAAGACACAAACATAAATAAACATAAAGCACAATTTTCGAAAAATAGAAAATAAAGAACAAGGAAATTAAACAACGGGTCCACCTTAGTGATGGCGGCTTGTTCTTCCTCTTGAAGATCTTATGGAGTGCTTGAGCTCCTCGATGTCTCTCCCTTGCCTTTGTTGTTCCTCTCTCATGGTTCTTTGGTCTTCTCTAATTTCATGGAGGAGGATGGAATGCTCTTGGTGCTCCACCCTTAGTTGTCCCATGTTAGAACTTAATTCTCCTAGGGAGGTGTTAATTTGCTCCCAATAGTTTTGTGGAGGAAAATGCATCCCTTGAGGCATCTCAGGGATTTCATGATGAAGAGTTTCCTCATGCTCTTGGTGAGGTTCTCTCACTTGCTCCATCCTTTTCTTAGTGATGGGCTTGTCCTCATCAATGAGGATGTCTTCCTCTATGTCAATTCCAGCTGAATTGTAGAGATGACAAATGAGATGAAGGAAGGTTAACCTTGCCATAGTAGAGGACTTGTCCGCCACCTTGTAGAGTTCATGGGATATAACCTCATGAACTTCTACTTCCTCTCTAATCATGATGCTATGAATCATGATAGCCCGGTCTATAGTAACTTTAGACCGGTTGCTAGTAGGAATGACTGAGCGTTGGATGAACTCCAACCATCCCCTAGCCACGGGTTTGAGGTCATGCCTTCTTAGTTGAACCGGCTTCCCTCTTGAATCTCTCTTCCATTGAGCGCCCTCTTCACATATGTCCATGAGGACTTGGTCCAACCTTTGATCAAAGTTGACCCTTCTAGTGTATGGGTGTGCATCTCCTTGCATCATGGGCAAGTTGAACGCCAGCCTTACATTTTCCGAACTAAAATCTAAGTATTTTTCCCAGACCATTGTAAGCCAATTCTTAGGATCCGGGTTCACACTTTGATCATGGTTCTTGGTGATCAATGTATTGGCATAGAACTCTTGAACCATTAAGATTCCGACTTGTTGAATGGGGTTGGTGAGAACTTCCCAACCTCTTCTTCAGATCTCATGTCGGATCTCCAGATATTCGCCCTTTTTGAGCTTAAAAGAGACCTCGGGGATCACCTTCTTCTTGGCCATAACTTCATAGAAGTGGTCTTGATGCACCTTTGAGAGGAATCTCTCCATCTCCCATGACTCGGAGGTGGAAGCTTTTGCCTTCCATTTCTTCTTTCTAGAGGTTTCTCCGGCCTTTGGTGCCATTAATGATTATGGAAGAAAAAAAAAGCTTTAGCTTTTACCACACCAAACTTAGAAGGTTGCTCGTCCTCCAGCAAAAGAAAAAAGAAGAGAGTAGTAGAAGAAGAAATAGAGGAGATGGAGGGGGCTTTGTGTTTCGGCCAAGGGGGAGAAGTAGTGTTTAGGTTGTGTGAAAATGAAAGAGTGAAGATGGATTTATATAGGAGTGGAGAGGGGGGTATGGTTCGGCCATTATGGGTGGGTTTGGGTGGGAAAGTGGTTTGAATTTGAATGATGAGGTAGGTGGGGTTTTATGAAGGATGGATGTGAGTGGTGAAGAGAATGGTGGGATTTGATAGGTGAGGGGTTTTTGGGGAAGAGGTATTGAGGTGATTGGTGAATGGGTGAAGAAGAGAGAGAGAGGTGGGGTAGGTGGGAATCCTGTGGGGTCTACGGATCCTGAGGTGTCAAGGATTTCTCATCTCTGCACTATGTGGCGTGCAAAACGCCCCTTGCTGCCAATCCTGGCGTTAAACGCCAGGCTGTTGCCCATTTCTGGCGTTTAACGCCAGCTTCTTGCCTATTCCTGGCGTTAAACGCCAGTCTGGTGCCTATTTGTGGCGTTAAACGCCCAGAATGGTGCCAGACTGGGCGTTTAACGCTCATTCTGCTACCCTTACTGACATTTAAACGCCAGTAAGTTTCTCCTCCAGGGTGTTCTATTTTTCATTCTGTTTTTCCTTTTGTTTTTGCTTTTTCAATTGTTTTTGTGACTTCACATGATCATCAACCTATAGAAAACATAAAATAACAAAAGAAAATAGAAATTTAACATAGATAATTAAAGATTGGGTTGCCTCCCAACAAGCGCTTCTTTAATGTCAATAGCTTAACAGTGGGCTCTCATGGAGCCTCACAGATGTTCAGAGCAATGTTGGAACCTCCCAACACCAAACTTAGAGGTTGACTGTGGGGGCTCTGTTTGACTCTGTATTGAGAGAAGCTCTTCATGCTTCCTCTCTATGGTGACAGAGGGATATCCTTGAGCTTTAAACACAAGGGAGTCTTCATTCACTTGAATGATCAATTCTCCTCTGTCAACATCAATCACAGCTTTTGCTGTGGCTCGGAAGGGTCTGCCAAGGATGATGGTTTTATGTAATTCACCTCTTCCATTGCTGGGTTTTCATGATCATAAGCTTCTTCTTCAGAGGAAGCTTCCTTAGTACTGCCTGTTGCTACTTGCATTCCAGACAGACTCTGAGAAATCATATTGACTTGTTAGGTCAATATTTTATTCTGAGCTAATATGGCATTCAGAGTATCAATCTCAAGAACTCCCTTCTTCTGAGTTGTCCCATTATTCACAGGATTCCTTTCAGAAGTGTACATGAATTGGTTATTTGCAACCATTTCGATGAGTTCCTGAGCTTCTGCAGGCGTCTTCTTCAGATGAAGAGATCTTCCAGCAGAGCTGTCCAATGACATCTTGGACAGTTCAGACAGACCATCATAGAAGATTCCTATGATGCTCCATTCAGAAAGCATGTCAGAAGGACATCTTCTGATTAATTGCTTGTATCTTTCCCATGCTTCATAGAGGGATTCTCCTTCCTTCTGTCTGAAGGTTTGGACTTCCACTCTAAGCTTGCTCAATTTTTGAGGTGGAAAGAACTTTGCCAAGAAGGCATTGACTAGATTTTCCCAAGAGTTCAGGCTTTCTTTAGGTTGTGAATCCAACCATGTCCTAGCTCTGTCTCTTACAGCAAAAGGAAAAAGCATAAGTCTGTAGACTTCAGGGTCAACCCCATTAGTCTTGATAGTGTCACAGATTTGCAAGAATTCAGCTAAGAACTGATGAGGATCTTCCAATGGAAGTCCATGAAACTTGTAATTCTGTTGCATTAGAGAAACTAATTGAGGCTTAAGCTCAAAGTTGTTTGCTCTAATGGCAAGGATTGAGATTCTTCTCCCATAGAAGCCGGGAGTAGGTGCAGTAAAATCACCAAGCACCTTCTTTACATTGTTGGCATTGTTGTTTTCAGCTGCCATGGTTTCTTCTTCTTTGAAAAGCTCTGTTAGGCCCTCTAGAGAGAATTGTGCTTTAGCTTCTCTTAGCTTTATCTTCAAAGTCCTTTTAGGTTCAGGATCAGCTTGAACAAGAATGCCTTTATCTTTGTTCCTGCTCATATGAAAGAGAAGAGAACAAGAAAGTAGGGAATCCTCTATGTCACAGTATAGAGATTCCTTGAAGTATCAAAGGAAAAGAAGAATAGAAGGAGGAGGTAGATAGAAGAGAATTCGAACATATAAAGAAGGATAGAGTTCGAATTGCACCTTGAGGAGGAGTGTTACTCCCTTAAATAGAAGGATGTGAGAAGAGGGGAAGAATTTTCGAAAATAAATTAAGAATATTTTGAAATAATAAAAAGAAATTTTGAAAATTTGATTGAGACTTTCGAAAATTAAGATTGGGAAAGAAATTAAGTGATTTTTGAAAAAGATTTTGAAATTAGAAATCAAAAGATATGATTGAGAGTTAATCTTGAAAAAGATGTGATTAAGAGGATATGATTGAAAATCAAACTAAAAAGAGAAAGTTTTAAAATTAAAGTTGATTTACTTGACTAACAAGAAATTAGAAGATATGATTCTGGAATTAAAACTTTTGATCCTTTCTTAATAGGCAAGTAACAACTAGAAAATTTTGAAGTAAATCATTAATTATAACAAGGATTTTCGAAAATAATAAAAAAATGGAAAGAAATTGATTTTGAAGAGATATGATTGAAAAGATATGATTTGAAAAAGATTTGATTTTGAAAAATTATGAAAATTTAAAAAAGATTTGAATTAAAAACAAAATCTTCCCTCTAGTGTCCTTTTGGCGTTAAACGCCCAGAATGGCATCCTTTCTGGCGTTTAACGCCCAAAATGCTACCTTTTTGGGCGTTAAACGCCCAGCCAGGTACCCTGGCTGGCGTTTAAACGCCAGTTTTCCTTCTTCACTGGGCGTTTTGAACGCCCAGCTTTTTCTGTTTGATTCCTCTGCTGAATGTTCTGAATCTTCAATTCTCTGTATTATTGACTTGAAAAGACACAATTTTGAAAATATTTTTGGATTTTTAATGATGAGAAACAATAAAAATTGCAACTAAGATCACATAAACAATGCATGCAAGACACCAAACTTAAAAATTTTCATATAGGAGACACTAACAAATTGAGAATGCATATGAGAAACAACAAAACACACAAAATAAGAGAATTTAAAGATCAGAGCAATGAAATCATCAAGAACAACTTGAAGATTAATAAGGGTCGATCCCATGGAGACTGTCGGCTTGAAGCAAGCTATGGTCACCTTGTAAATCTCAGTCAGGCGAATTCAGATGGTGATGGAGAATTGATAATTAAAAGATAAATAAAACATAAAATAAAGATAGAGATACTTATGTAATTCTTTGGTTGGAATTTCAGATAAGCGCATGAAGATGTTTTGTTCCTCCTGAACCTCTGCTTTCCTATTGCCTTCTTCCAATCATTCATACTCCTTTCCATGGAAATCTTTATGTTGGGCATCACCATTGTCAATAGCAACTTCCTGTCCTCTCAGTGAAAATGTTCAACGCACGCTGTCACCGCACGGCTAATGATCTGTCGGTTCTCGATCATGTTGGAATAGGATCCATTGATCCTTTTGCGTCTGTCACACGCCCAACAATCGCGAGTTTGAAGCTCGTCACAGTCATCCCTTCCTAGATCCTACTAAGAATACCACATACAAGGTTGGTACATTCCGGATCTCAGGAATGGCCGCCAATAATTCTAGCCTATACCACGAAGGTTCCAATCTTAGATTAGAAACCCAAGAGATACACATTCTAGCTTGTTTGCATGTAGAACGGAAGTGGTTGTCAGTCACGCATTCATAGGTGAAAATGGTGATGAGTGTCACATAATCATCATTCATCATGTTCTTGGGTGCGAATGAATATCTTGGAGAAGAAATAGACTTGAGTTGAATAGAAAAATAGTAGTACTTTGTATTAATTCATGAAGAACAGCAGAGCTCCACATCTTAATCTATGGTGTGTAGAAACTCCACCGTTGAAAATACATAAGAATAAGGTTTAGGCATGGCCAAATGGCCAGCCTCCCAAACGTGTCTATGATAGCATAAGACTTCTCAAAGATCTCCAAATACAATAGCAAAAGGTCCTATTTATAGAAAACTAGTAGCCTAGGGTTACAGAAATGAGTAATTAATGCAGAAATCTTCTTCCGGGCCCACTTGGTGTGTGCTTGGGCTGAGCATTGAAGCTTCCATGTGTAGAGACTTTTCCTGGAGTTAAACGCCAGCTTTTGTGCCAGTTTGGGCGTTTAACTCCAGCTTTTGTGCCAGTTTTGGAGTTAAACGCCAGAATTCTTGAGCTGACATGGAACGCCAATTTGGGCCATCGAATCTTGGGCAAAGTATGGACTATTATATATTTCTGGAAAGCTCAGGATGTCTAATTTCCAACGCAATTGAGAGCGCGCCAATTGGGCTTCTGTAGCTCCAGAAAATCCACTTTGAGTGTAGGGAGGTCAGAATCCAACAACATCTGCAGTCCTTTTTCAGCCTCTGAATCAGATTTTTGCTCAGGTCCCTCAATTTCAGCCAGAAAATACCTGAAATCACAGAAAAATACACAAACTAATAGTAAAGTCCAGAAAAGTGAATTTTAAATAAAAACTAATAAAAACATAATAAAAAACTAACTAAAATATACTAAAAACATACTAAAAATAATGCCAAAAAGCGTATAAATTATCCGCTCATCACTCTGTCTTCTGAATCTCTGCTTTCCTACTGTCTTCTTTTTCACGCACGCAAGGCTCCTTCCATGGCAAGCTATATGTTGGTGGATCACCGTTGTCAATGGCTACCATCCGTCCTCTCAGTGAAAATGGTCTAAATGCGCTGTCACCGCACGACTAATCATCTGTCGGTTCTCACTTATGTTGGAATAGGATCCATTGATCCTTTTGCAACTGTCACTACGCCCAGCACTCGCGAGTTTGAAGCTCGTCATAGTCATCCCTTCCCAGATCCTACTCGGAATACCACAGACAAGGTTTAGACTTTCCGGATCTCAAGAATGGCTGCCAATAATTCTAGCATATACCACGTAGGTTCTAATCTTAGATTAGAAACCCAAGAGATATGCACTCAAGCTATTACAGATAGAACGGAGGTGATTTTCAGGCACGCATTCATAGGTGAGAATGATGATGAGTGTCACGAATCATCACATTCATCAGGTTGAGGTGCGGGTGAATATCTTAGAATAGGAACAAGCGTGATTGACTGGAAAACAGTAGTAATTGCATTAATTCATCAAAACACAACAGAGCTCCTCACCCCAACCATGGGGTTTAGAGACTCATGCCGTAGAAGATATAAAATTCAGATGTAAAAAATGTCATGAGGTCAAAATGAATCACGAAAAGTAGATTTGATAATAAACTAGTGACCTAGGGTTATAGAAAATGAGTAAGCTAGAATAGTTAGTGTAGAAATTTACTTCCGGGGCCCACTTGGTGTGTGCTTGGGCTGAGCATTGAAGCTTTCACATGTACAGACTTTTCTTGGAGTTAAACGCCAGCTTTTGTGCCAGTTTGGGCGTTTAACTCCAGCTTTCATGCCAGTTCTAGCGTTTAACGCCAAAATAGGGCAGAAAGTTGGCGTTAAAACGCCAGTTTACGTCATCAAAACTCAGACAAAGTATGGACTATTAAATATTGCTGGAAAGCCCAAGATGTCTACTTTCCAACGCAATTGAGATCGCGCCAATTGGTCTTTGATAGCTCGAGAAAATCCATTTCGAGTGCAGGAGGGTCAGAATCCAACAGCATCTGCAGTCCTTCTTCAACCTCTAAATCAGATTTTTGCTCAGGTCCCTCAATTTCATCCAGAAAATACCTGAAATCACAGAAAAACACACAAACTCATAGTAAAGTTCAGAAATGTGATTTTTGAATAAAAACTAGTAAAAACATAATAAAAACTAACTAAAATATACTAAATACATACTAAAAACAATGCCAAAAAGCGTATAAATTATCCGCTCATCACTATTTGTGACAACCAATATTTTCGCATGAGAGGATTCTTTGTCGGTGTAGAACTATACTTGCAACAAGAATTCATTCAAAATTGAGGAAATTCTATACCGAACAAGGAAGCGCGATCATCAAAATGGCGCCGTTGCCGGAGAATTGCAATGGTGCTATATTGTTGGCTATTGTATATTGTGAATAGCTTGATTTTTGGTTTGTTTGTTAAGTTTTGTTAGTTTTAGGATTTTGTTCTCTTTGTTTCTTATTAATACCTATTTTTATTTTCTCTTTCACTATGAATTCTAATCCTTTTGGCTATGAGCATGGTTACAACTATGTTGTAGGAAATGGAAGCTTCAATGGGGATGTGCATCAAGGATTTGGAGATCAAAGGTAGGAGGAGCCCCAAGCTTATGGACAACTTTCTTGGCAACAACCTCCTCCAGCTTCTTATGGATACAATTCAAATCTTGATGCATACTAATCTAATGTATGTGATGACCCTCATTGTGGTTGTCAACCACAATCATCATATGCATATGAACCCCCTCCTCAATATAGGCCTCCACCATACTCACAAGTCTCACACTTCACATCCATATGACCTTAACCCATATCCACCACACCAACCACCACATGAACCATATCTAGAGCCACCACCATTCCAACACCAATACTCCCATGAACCAAAAAGTCCATACACACCACCTCAAGAATTTCACCAATATGAACCACCTTCCAACTACGATACCCTTCCCTCAAACAATGAACCCTCTCTTCCACCACCGTCTCTAGATGAAGCTACTATGATAGAACTGAGAAATCTTGAGTCTCATATCTTAAGGCGACAAGAGGAGTATGAAAAGAAGTTTGAGGAGTTAAGAGCTAAGATGGCTATGGTAGAAGCCGTTAGCAACATAGTCTCATCCTGCCTAAGCTTGCGCGATAAAGGCACTCCTAGTGTTGAACATGGAGAAGTAACCAAGGAGCTTAGTGAGGGAATGAACTTGAAGCTTCAAGGTGAGAAAGAGGAGTTAAAGCAAGAAGTACAACAAGAGGAGGAGGTAGAGATTATTGAACAAGAGGAAGTAGTGGTTGGGTATTTAGGATATGTTGAGCACATAGAAGAATCTCAAGCTGAAGAGCCTTCTTCCACGGAGTTTGGAAGGGATGTTAAATAGGAGAGTGATGTTAAGGAAGCAGATAGAGAGTTGAGGGAAATTGATCAAGAAGTAGATTCCATCATTGGTGATTTTTTCTCCACATTGATCAATCCCCTTGATGATCTTGTTGAGCGTTCTTCTATTGGATTAGAAAGCAATGTTGAGGAGAATGTGCAACCTCCAAGGCATATTGTGAGTGAAGAATTGGAAGAAAAGTGTTCCAAGCAACAAGCCCTCCTATCTATGATGATTCCGCATCAACATATGATCCTTTTGAGCTTGATGAATCCTTCCCCACTATGTTTGGAATTGATGAGGAGGTAGACTTTACCAAACCCCCTATTTATAATTTGAGTGATGGGAAAGAGATAGAAGAATTTGGTGAAGAAGAATATGAACTTGAGGAAGTTTGGCAAGAGATAGAGCTTGATGCACCGTGCCAAGTGGTGGAAACCTCTAGAAGAGGATGGACGGGAGTGGACCCTGTCTTGTCAAGACCGTTGGAAACTCCTCCACCTAGGTTGTCATCTACTCCTTTATTTGAGTGGGTAAAACTTCTAACTCTTATCTTTATTATCCCACTTGAATATGGTATTCTTGAAACGGATGGCCAACTTAGGGCGCTTTGTGGACTCAAGCATAAAAGGAGAATGTTTAGTGGTTGGCATTGTAAGTCTAGGCTCATTATGGTTGGAAGCTCTAAATTGAGGAGCATGGATTGGTGTAGTACTCAAGTAGATGGGTCTAGGAGGATTTTTTGGTGCCTTCATGAGAATTCATCCCTCTTTCCACCCGAAGGAAATCAACATAATCAACTCGAAGACGGGTGTGAAAACAAAGTGTGGGATCCCGGATCACACAAGGAGAATCAACTTTGGGATCCCATGGTTTGTGAAGAACTCCATCAAAGCTTGGAGTTATTAAATTTGAATGATGAAGCACAATGGAAGTCTAAGCATTGGTGGATGTTCAAGGATGGATTTAAGCACAAGCCACCTTGATGAGGAGCTCCCCATAAGTCCAACTTAAGGACAATAAACAAAAGTGCTAGGTGGGAGACACCCCACCATGGTAACATCTTTTCATTTTTCCCTTTTGTACATATTGGTAAAATAAGTTTAATTTCATGTTTTGTTTGATTAGTTGAGTTTAATTGGGAGTCTAGTAGGTTAAATAAGGTTTTATGATGTTTTGGTAGCTGTTTTGAGGTTTGGAATGCTTGGTTTGGTGCAAAAGTATAAAAAAATTTTGAAAAACAGAGCACCATCCACGCGCACGCGTGCTTCACGCGTACGCGTGAATCAAGCAATTTTGGCCATCCATGCGCACACATCATGTACACGTACACGTAGATTGAATTTTTCCACTTAGCCATTTTCCCGAGAGTTGTGCCTGCACTATGCGTGTTTTGTGTCTCTCGTACAAGGCTGTGCACGCGTACGCGCACCTCATGCTTACGCGTCGATCTCAAAATAACCCATCGACGTGCACGCGTTCCTCACGTGTATGCGTCGTTTTTATTTTACCAATCCACGCGCACGCATCACGGACGTGCACGCGTGGAATGTCCTGCATCCAACTATCTTCTTTTCTCATCTCCTTTCCAATTCTTCCCTTCTTCTTTCTTCTCTTCTTTTCTTTCCACCCTTCAAACATCATCTAACACTACCAAACACCATATAACACCATTTCTTTTAGTTAGTTAGTTAGCTAGTTAGTTTAATTTTTGTTTAACTTTTGTTTTCCATTATAAGTGTTGGATTACTAATCTTGTTTACTGTTTACTGCTGCTTATTACTAATAGGATGTTAGTTTAACATCATTGTTGTTAATTGTCATTGTTGGATTTCTTTGTTGAAGTTATATTTGGTTACTTGGTTTGGAACTTTTTATGCTCAATGTTTTTGAATACCAAGTACATGTTACATTGACTTCATGCATCTTAACTCTTTGAATTGCATGTTTTGGCCACCATGCATTCATCATCTATTGTTAGGCAATTTACATTGCCAATACAATTTTTTTAGAAGACGCTTGTTTATGATTGTCCCTTTGTTCATATCACCTATTTCATGCATTGAGATTTTGGAATTGTGAAATCAGGTCGAGCGCTTACCTAATGATATATTTTTGAGCTTTTCAAGTTTTGTGGACTATGCTTGCTATGTGATTGATTTTCACTTCTATACTCTTTTCTCTAAGTTCCATAGCACTCATGTGTTCCACCTCTATGTCACTTAGGTGTTGCAATCAATGTCCATTCATTATCCAATTTCACAATTGCTTGATTTTCGCTTGAATGCTTTTATGCTTCTTCACTACTTGTTTGGTTGCCCTAACCTACAAGTCTTTTAAAGTATCTCAAGCACACTAGAATGAGTGAAGTGCATGTTTTTCTTTTGTGTACTTGTGACATAACTTTTTATGCTAATATGTGTGTATTCTAAACCGCGTGCAACTTAGAACCCACACACGATTCTCTAATGTCACACCAATTCACTCACTCAATTCTAGTGATTTACCTCATTCCAACAATTCATGCTTCCTAGCTTTTGTATGTTTTCATCTTATGGTGTTTATTTTGTTTTTCATGATTGATGCACCATAAACAAAAATGGAAGCGGAAGGAAGAACACGCAGCAACCGGTTGACCTACCAGCTGAAGGTGGCAACTCGGAGAGTCGCCGTACTCCCTTACTCATCTTTGAGTGTACCGAGGACGGTGCAAACTTTTAAGTGTGGGGAGGTCGTCCGACCGATCAGCGTCTTTGGGTGACAAGTTTCTAATCCCAGCACTTTTGCATTTCATTTTTAGGTCTTTTAGGATTTTCAGTTGCATTCTTTTGTTTTGCATACATATACACAATAAGCTTAGTCAAATAATAAGATTCTCCAAGGATTTTTATCTATAGGGCACCCCGATTGATTAAAAATTTTTTTTAGAACTTGCTTGAACTTCATATTGTGGAACATGATTTTTGAGCAAAGAACACAAGCATGTGAGTTTTGAGCCTTGATTGTGTGGTTGCATCATATATAACCACTTATTCTCATTCTTGTGTGCATCATTCTTTTCCTATGATTGTAATCCTTGATTTGTTTGATTCTTTATGTCCATTACTT
>NC_029792.2:55103639-55128924 GCF_000816755.2 Arachis ipaensis
TTCTAATTGATCATCACCTATTTCATGCATTGAGATTTTGGAATTGTGAAATTGGGTCGAGCGCTTACCTAATGATATATTTTTGAGCTTTTCAAGTTTTGTGGACTATGCTTGCTATGTGATTGATTTTCACTTCTATACTCTTTTCTCTAAGTTCCATAGCACTCATGTGTTCCACCTCTATGTCACTTAGGTGTTGCAATCAATGTCCATTCATTATCCAATTTCACAATTGCTTGATTTTCGCTTGAATGCTTTTATGCTTCTTCACTACTTGTTTGGTTGCCCTAACCTACAAGTCTTTTAAAGTATCTCAAGCACACTAGAATGAGTGAAGTGCATGTTTTTCTTTTGTGTACTTGTGACATAACTTTTTATGCTAATATGTGTGTATTCTAAACCGCGTGCAACTTAGAACCCACACACGATTCTCTAATGTCACACCAATTCACTCACTCAATTCTAGTGATTTACCTCATTCCAACAATTCATGATTTCTTGCTTTTGTATTTTCTCATCTTACGGTGTTTATTTTGTTTTTCATGACTGATGCACCATAAGCAAAAATGGAAGCGGGAGGAAGGACAAGCAGCACCGGTTGACCTACCAGCTGAAGGTAGAAACTCGGAAAGTCACCGCACCCCCTTGCTCATCTTTGAGTGCACCGAGGACGGTGCAAACTTTTAAGTGTGGGGAGGTCGTCCGACCGATCAGCGTCTTTGGGTGACAAGTTTCTAATCCCAGCACTTTTGCATTTCATTTTTAGGTCTTTTAGGATTTTCAGTTGCATTCTTTTGTTTTGCATACATATACACAATAAGCTTAGTCAAATAATGAACATTTTTCAAGAATTTCACCTATAGGGCACCCCAATTGATTGAGAAAAAACTTTTTAGAACATGCTTGAATTATATACTTTGTGGATCATGTTTTGAGCTAAGAACACAAGCATGTAAGTTTTTTTTTTTGAACAAGAGAGCTCAATACAACACAGTGGAGCAACAAGCAACCAAACTACAACTATGGTCATAAATGAAAATAAAATAAAACAAGAAAGCATACTCTCCCTGATGTCATCTCCGGCATAGCCATCAACAACAAAAGGGATCCGAACTATTCCACTCTCTATAACTGATCAAGGATCTCTGGAACACCTCTTCTGGACCACCTTCTATGCTATTAAAAATCCGCCTGTTCCTCTCTAGCCAGACATTCCAAGTAACCGCACAGAAGCATATCAACCACTTATGTCGCTCCTCCTTTTTGTTAGCAACGCCTGTCCAACTCAGAAAATGTTCTTTTATTGAGCCCGGGATAGACCATGATCTTCCGAAATCAGAGAGCCATTGACACCACACCTACCAAGTAAACTCACAACCCAAGAACAAGTGGTGAATATGTTCCACATCTCTTTTACATAATACACAAGAGTTGTCTCCATGATTAATAATCCCAATTATTTAGCACCTTAGCCTTCCACAAACTGAGCTTTTCCTCAACCTTATCAATTATCAGTTTCCATGTCTTGACCAATCTTGGGTTTACTCCTAGAGGAATGCCAAGATATCTAACTGGAAGGTTCGCCTCTTTACATCCCAATAGATTGCACATGTTGTCTGTCCAAAGCTGTTCACAATTTATTGGGATTAGACTTGATTTATCGAAGTTAATCCTTAACCCCGACATTATCTCAAAGCACCTTAGCAATCTGGCATAGTTTCTGATGGTCTCCTCCTCCGGTGGGCAGAATAATATATTGTCATCTGCAAACTGGAGATGTGACAACTCTATATTTTCCTTACCAACCAGTAGCGGCGAGATTCGTCGGTTCCTAACTACTTCTCCTATCATCCTGTGCAGAACATCCACTACCAGAACAAACAAAAACGGAGACAGTGGATTGCCTTGTCTCAACCTCCTCTCCATCTTGAACGGTTTAGATGGAGATCCATTTACTAGGATTGACATGGATGCTGTACCAATACATTCCTTGACCCATTCTCTCCCTCTCCGACCAAATCCCATCTTCTGCAGTACAATATCGATGAAGTTCCATTTAACCCTATCATAGGCCTTTTGAAAGTCTAATTTAATGATTGCCGCCTTCTTCTTCCTCGTCTTCAACCATTGCACTGTTTCGCACGCAATAAGTGCCCCGTCGTGAATTTTTCGACCCTTCACAAAAGCGCTTTGAGTCTCCCCTACTAGACTTGGCATTACTGATCTCATTCTTCTAACCATCACCTTGGATATTACTTTGTATATGCAGCATACCATGCTGATCGGTTTGAGGTCTTTTATTTCCTTCGCTCTAGTGTACTTCGGTGCAAGGGCCACCCAGGTAATATTAGAGTCAGAAGGCAACCTTGAAGACCGAAAAAAGTCCAGAACATATGTCATGAAGTCTGTACCAATCTCATCCAAGCACTTCTTTATAAAGTTCATATTATACCCGTCGCAACTTGGAGCCTTAGATGATTCACAGTCCCAAACAGCCTCTCGAGTCTCCTCTAATGTCGGTAGTCTCTCCAAGGCACCCAATTCTTCTTCATCAATCTGGTTTACCAGTTCGTCCCTAAAACCCACCACCGGTGATCTCTCTTGATGATACAAATCTTTGTAAAACTCCCTGATGGCGATCTTGATCCAAGCTTGATTTTTTATCAACCTTCCATTAATCACCAAGGCATCAATTCTATTATTCCTTCATCTTGCCAACGCCAAGTTATGAAAGTACCTCGTATTCTTATCCATATCTTTTGCATGCCTAGAACGCGACATCTGTTTCCAGTGTATCTCTTTCCTCACATACCACTGCTTACAACAGCTTACTAGAGCCTTCCTTCTAGCCTTCACTGTACCATCATAGACTCCATTTCCAACCGTGTCATCTAACTTCTTGATCTCCTCTTCAAAGCGCTGGATTTTCCTGTCCATATCGCCAAATTTTTCTTTATGCCATTTACGCAAAGGCACCGTTAGAGCCTTCAGACAAGCATGTAAGTTTTGAGCCTTAATTGTGTGGTTACATCATATAACCACTTATTTTCATTATTGTGTGCATTATTCTCTTCCTATGAGTGTAATCTTTGATTTGTTTGATTCTTTATGTCCATTACTTTATGTATACATTCATTTATATGATTTAGGCCATTGTTCAAATAGCTCACTTACCCATATAGCCTACATTTTATCTTCCATTGTTAGCCAATTTTGAGCCTATGCTTAACCCAATTGTTCTTAATTGTAGCACATTATAAGCCTAAGTGAAAAATAATAAATATCCCTTAATTTGGATCTTTGATTAGTTTAGACTAGTGAGAGTGTTTATCATTTGATTTTGGGAGAGTTGGGAATATTGGGTAGAGATAAAAGTGTGTTTTTATATTTGTGTTGAGAATCTTGAGAATTAGGTGCATACTTATATATTAATCATGTGTAAACCATATGCATTGATGTTCTTGTATATATTTTAGTTTGAAAAGAAAAAAAAGAGAAAAAAAAATGAGAAAAACAAAAAGAAAAAAATATATATATATATATAAAAGAAGAAAAAGAAAAGCAATAAAAAGGGGACAAAAAGCCCCAAAGTGAAGTTCAATAATAATTAATGCATATGTGTGGTGATCAAAAGAGAATGCATGAGTGTGTGTGAAAAGTAAAGAATGGGTAGTTAGGTTCGTTCAGAATTGTATAGGTTGTCATAGGTTAGGTGGGAAGTTTAAGTTAATCAAAGATTCAAATTTCAAACTCACTTGACCATATGCATCCTACCTTGACCCTAGCCCCATTACAACCTATGGGAAAGTCCTCATGATATTTGTATGCATGCATGAAATAATTGTTGATTGTTAGATGAAAAACAAATCTTGGAAAGCATGATTAGGGGAGAATCGAGTGAATCAACCCCATACACTTGAGTGCCTAGAGCGGATACACATCCGGTGAGGGTTCGATTGCTCAATTACATGTTTCTACCCATAATCATCTTTTCTTGCAAGTTTGTAAAATCTTTCAATGATTTAATTCAATTGTGGGTTTGCTTTAACTGCTATGGCTTCAGCCTTTATACTTATATATGTATTCTTGGAAGTAAACTTATTTTGACCAAGTAGTTGCATTCATGTAGATAGAATGCATATAGATAGGTTGCATGTAGTTAGTTTGCATTGAATAAATGTTGATACCCTTTGCTTCTTTCTTGATTTTAGCATGAGGACATGCTTAGTTTAAGTGTGGGGAGTTTTGATAAACCCCAATTTTGTGGTTTATCTTGTGCTTATTTTAGGGGATTTTATCACCTTTTCCCACATTTATTCAACGAAATAGCATGGTTTTGTAATTCTCCCTTAAATTATGCTTAAATGTAAAAACATGCTTTGTAGGCCTCTAAATTGGTAATTTTAACTCATTTTAATTCCATTCCATGCCTTGATGTGTTTGTTGAGTAATTTCAGGTTCATAAGGCAAGTATTGGATGGATAAAATGAGGAGAAAAGCATACAAAGTGGAGAATGCATGAGGAAACAAGAATTGGGAATGCATCGATGGGCACGCAAGCGTACAAGGCGCGTGCGCGCATAAGTGACATCACATAGCGACGCGCACGCGTACATGACGCGTACGCGCGGATGAAGAAATAGCCAATCGACGCGCACGCGCACATGGCGCGTACGCGCCGATACTCGCATGTGACCCATTTAAAGGCAAAACGCTGGGGGCGATTTCTGAGCTGCCCAGGCCCAAATCCAATTTGTTTCTGAGTGTATTTCATGCAGAATTGAGGCCCAAGAAAAGGGGGAGCAATTAGTTAGTCAACATGAGCCTTTAGTTAGTTTTCTAGAGAGAGAAGCTCCCTCTTCTCTCTAGAATTCGGTTAGGATTAGGTTTAGTTGTCTTGAATCTTGAACTAATTACTTGATTTCATCTTGTTTCTTTTACAATTTCTCATTTCTACATCTTGACTTTCTTAGTTGTTATGTTAATTTCCCATTTTGCCCTCTTTTATGTCGATGAAAATTGTGGATCTAATTTCCTTTTAATGCAACTTTATATTTCCATGTCTCTTTTATATTTGTCTTCATTGATATTATTAAGTTCTTGCTTATGTTAGTTATGGGTTTCCTTAATTTTAGCATTTTGTAATGTTTACTTTTATTGCACATTAGGTGTTTGATAGAATGCTTCCTATAGTTTTTGAGTAGTTCTCTTGACCCTTGGCCTAGGCTAAGGCAATTGAGTGATCTTGAGTCCTTGGGCTTTATTGAATTGGTAATTCCAGAACCCTTGGGGAGTGATCTTGATAACCATTGACTCTACCCTACTACTAAGTTGATTAGTAGCTAGGTTGGGACTTATGGATTGATGTTGATCAAGCCATTCGATGTACTCCAAGCCTAGGAGTAGACATTACGTACTTAAGGCTTTAGTGAGTAGACCTAATGCGCTCGGTTCCTCATAATTATTAATATTTGAATTGTTGACAAGGATAGTGATCTCAGTTACCTAAGTCTTAGCCAAGAGTTCTTTATCTTGCTTTCTTTAATTACTTGCTTGATTTACTTTTTCTTGTTCCTCTTATAAACCAAAACCCTTTGCCCCTTTATAGCCAATAATTGACCACTTCATTGCAATTCCTTGTGAGACGACCCAGAGTTCAAATACTTCACTTAATTCTTATTTGGGGTTTGCTATTTGTGACAACCAATATTTTTGCATGAGAGGATTCTTTGTCGGTGTAGAACTATACTTGCAACGAGAATTCATTCAAAATTGAGGAAATTCTATACCGTACAAGGAAGCACGATCATCAATGGCCACCCAACACCAAACGTAGAATTCATGTTTTGTAGCTCTGTAAAGCTTTGCACAGAAAGAGAGGGTTAGAACACTAGGTGTTGCACAGTTATCTCTCTTTTAGAGGGAGAATTAGGGTGAGGCATCTTGAACAAGATGTGATCCTCCCCTAGTTGTAGAGTCAGTTCTCCCTTAGCCACATTAATGATAGCATTTGTAGTTGCTATCATCCTCATCCTCTCTAATATCCAAGATTATGAAGTTTGTAGGGATGTAGTGGTTTTCAACTTTTATCAAGACATCTTCTTCTAAGCCATATGGCTTCTTCATTGTCTTGTCTGCCATCTCTAATAAAGTGTTTGCCGCTTGTACCTCAAGGGCTCCCAGCTTCTCCATTATAGAGAGTGGCATAAGGTTTATACTTGACCCAAGGTCACACAAAACCTTCTCAAAGATCATGGTGCCTATGGTGCAAGGAATCAGGAAGCGTCCAGGATCTAGAAGCTTCTGAGGTAGCTTCTGCTGAACCAAAGCATTGAGTTCTTTGGAAAGCAATGGAGGTTCTTCCTCCACAGGCTTTGTACCAAACAGTTTGTCATTCAGCTTTTAAGAGCTCCTAGGTACCGAGCAACTTGCTCTTGAGGTTCCCCCGCCAATGGATTTGTACTAAATAACTTGGAATTTAGCTTTATAAGAGCTCCTAGGTACCGAGCAACTTGCTCTTCCCTAGTGTCTTCATCCTCTTCAGAGGATGAGTATTCATCAGAACTCATGCACTGCAAGAGTGCATGCAAAGGAACCTCTATGATCTTTATGTGAGCCTTGGCTTCCTTTGGTTCTGGGATAGGGGTTTTTTGAGTGGGAATTGAGCACTCAGAAGGTGTGCTTTTACTGGCATTCAACGCCAGCTCAGTTAGCTCTTTGGGCGTTCAATGCCCATGTTGTGCACCCTTAGTGGCGTTGAACGCCAGTTCCTCTATCCTTTTTGGCGTTGAACGCCCAGCAGGGGTATCCTTACTGGCGTTCAACGCCAGCTTCCCTGGCTGTATGGGCGTTGAACGCCCAGTGAGGGGTTCCTCACTGGCGTTCAGCGCCAGAATGCCTGCCTGTTTGGGCATTGAACGCCCAATGAGGGGTTCCTTACTAGCGTTCAGTGCCAGCTTCCCTGGCTGGTTGGGCATTGAACGCCCAGTGAGGGGTTCCTCACTGGCGTTCAGCGCTAGAATGCCTACCTGTTTGGGCATTGAATTCCCAGCCAGTGCTCCTTGGCTGGCGTTCAACGCCAGCTCTGCTGCCAGGATGGGCGTTGAATGCCCAGTGAGGCGTTCCTCACTAGGGTTCAGTGCCAGGCTTGCTTCCAGATTGGGCGTTGAACGCCCAGTGAAATCTTCTTCACTGGCATTCAATGGCTTCCCAATTTCTCCAGATTCAGCCTCATCCTCAGAGGTGATGGCCTTGCACTCTTCTCTTGGGTTCACCTCAGTGTTGCCTGGAAGAGTGTCAGGAGGATTCTCAGGGATCCTCTTGCTTTGTTGACCAACTTGGACCTCCAAATTTCTAATGGAGGACCTTATTTCATTCATGAAACTATGAGTGGCCTTAGAGAGGCTGGAAACCACAGTGACTAAGTTAGAGAGGCTCTGCTTAGAGGTTTCCATATTACCTTGAGAAGATGGTTTGAACAGGTGATAAATCACTATTTTACGGTTTATCATGTGATAAATTGAGTGGTTTTTATCAGTTCTTTGCACACTTATTCATACAAATTGCATGGTTTTAGAAATCCTTTCCAATTTTGTTCTATGATTGAAAACTTGCTTCCTAAGCCTTTAAATTGTATATTTTTCATTTCCTTTTATACCATTCGATGCCGTGATCTGTGTGTTAAGTGTTTTCAGGCTATATAGGGTAGGAATGGCTTATAGGATGGAGAGGAAGCTTGCAAAAGTGGAAGGAACACAAGAAGCTAAGGAGCTAACCAGCGAGGATCGACACGCACGCACGACCCACGCATGCACGTGACTTGGAGCTTTTCATAGCGACGCGTACGTGTGACTGACACGTACGCGTGACCAGCGAAGTCGCATATCGACGCGCACGCGTGACACGCGCCGAAAACCATCGACGCGTACGCGTGAAGTGCGCCACGTGCAGAAATTGCAGAAGACACTGGGGGCGATTTTGGGCTGGTTTTGAACCCAGTTTTTGGCTCATAAACACAGACTAGAGCCAGGGGACAAGCAGAGACTCAACACATATTCACATTCACTTAGTTTTAGTTTTAGTTTTGAATTTTAGAGAGAAAACTACTACTTTCTCTAGGGTTCTTCATATTCATAGATTTCTGGTTTTATGCTTTTGGATTGGATATTGAGAAGAGTTACTACCTCCGTTTGAAGTCTCTATCATTACAGTTTGCTTTCTTATTTCCTTATTCTTTTACTTTCCATTCAGTTTTTTCAGAGTTATATATGGATATCTTCGATTTTAGAATTTATTAATGCAAAGAGTTATTTTTATATTTAATTAATTTTCTTTTATTACTTTATTTGAATTACCATGTCTTCCATCTACCCCCTTTACATGTTTATGAAAATGGCATTCATGTCAATGGAGTAAACTCCCAACTTGACTTGGAAGTTAATTAATAGGAGACCCTTGAGTTGGAATACTCAAGTGTTAATTTGTAAGTGGAAGTTGTTGGCTGACTCTCTAGTCACTTACTCTAATCCTTCCCTAGAAGAGGATTAGGACTTGTGAATCAGAGTTGGTTAGTTACTTGACTTTCCTTTATTAAGTAAAGGATAACTGATGCCAGAGCATTTTGGCCAGTTTTACTGACCTTTTCTTTACTGTTTTAGGGTAGTTTCATGCATTTTCTTAGGAAAAGTAATTGCCAATAACGTCCTCGAAGCCATCATAGCCCACGTTAAGAGTCCCGTTAACTAAGTTAACGTGAACTCTAACGTGGAAGAAAGGAATAAGGCCAACGTTAGTGACATTCACCTTTGTCACTAACGTTGGACCAAGCTCATATTGGCCACGTTAGCTTCCACGTTAACTTAGTTAATGTGGACTCTAACGTTGGGAAGCAAAAGAATGGCAAACGTTAGTGACACTCACCATTGTCACTAACGTTGGACTAAGCCACCTTGAGCTACGTTAACTCCCACGTTAACTTAGTTAACGTGGAAGTTAACGTAGAGAAAGCCAACAATCGCCAACGTTAGCGACACTCACCTTTGTCACTAACGTTGGAATAAGCCACTATGAGCCACGTTAACTCCCACGTTAACTTAGTTAACGTGGAAGCTAACGTTGAGGATAGGATGATGAGCCAACGTTAGTGACACTCACCTTTGTCACTAACGTTGGAGATGGCTATCATTACCACGTTAGAAGCCAGGTTAACTTAGTTAACGTGGACTCTAACGTGAGAAGTAGGGGCACCTTGGAACGTTAGTGACAAAGGTAAGTGTCACTAACGTTCTCGAAAAATTGCCAAGCCTACATTAAGAGCCACGTTAACTAAGTTAATGTGAACTCTAACGTAGGGGGAGGGAGGACTCTCAACGTTATTGGAAAAGGTGAGTCCCAATAACGTGTGCGAATGATCAAGAGGCAACGTTAGTGGTCACGTTGATGCCACTAACGTTGAAGTTAACGTGGATCATCCCTGGGTGAGGAACGTTAGTGAAAAAGGTGATTGTCACTAACGTTCTCGAACCCACACTCTCACTTAACATTAACACTACTAATGTCCTGAGCTAAAGACCCTGCCTACTTCACACTTTCTCTCTGCAAGTAAAGCTATGCCCAATGCGGAAGATAACTGCTTCAAACTCAAGATCCAAAGGCCCATATCCAAGACTTGAAGAATCAACTAGAAGATCAGAAGAGTAGTATATATAGCGATAGTTTTGAATTAGAAAGCAGCTTTGGAGAGTGAGGAATTTTGACAACTATTCTCTGTAATATTTTACTTTCTCTGCACATCTAGTTTACTTTTCATAATGTATTTTCCATCCTTGTTTTTGGATTTCCAGAGCTATGAACAACTAAACCCCTTTCATTGGGTTAGGGAGCTCTGTTGTAATTTGATGGATCAATATTAGTTTTTATTATTCTTCTTCTATCTTTTCTCTTGATTCTACTAGAAAGCTTTCAATCTTCATCCAATTGGGTAGTTATCTTAGAAAAGAAGCTATTCATACTTGGATCTCTTCTGAACCTTGGAAGAGGAATGAAGAGATCATGCTAGAAATGCTTTCTCATGTTAGACCAAATTGGGGTTGGATGGATATGGTGACTATAATTCTACCAACACTTGATTTGGGAGTGCATGTGGTATAATCAGTGACCATACTTCATCTCTTCTCATGAGCAATTGACCAAGGAATTGGCTATTGATCAAGATTTGAGAGATTGAATTACAAGGAATTGTAATTTGATCACTTAAGATTGCCAAGGAGATCAATGAACGCATTGATTGAGGAAGAGATGAAAATGAACTTGATCCGGAGAATGCAACATCTCCTAAGCCCAATGAATTCCCCATTTCTGATCTTACCCATTCTCTTTAATTTCTGCAATTTACTTTTATGAGAATCTTCCCCATTCCCATTTAAGATTCTGCAATTTACTTTCCGCCATTTACATTCAGCTCTTTATTTCCAGTAATTTACATTTTCTGCTATTTACTTTCCCGCCATTTAATTTTTTGCAAATCTCAAATCAAATTCTGCTTCGCTCAACTAGAACATTCCTCTAATTAAAGTTGCTTGACCAATCAATCCCTGTGGGATTCGACCTCACTCTATTGTGAGTTTTTACTTGACGACAATTCGGTATACTTGCCGAAGGAAAATTGTTGAGAGACAAGTTTCCGTGCTATCAAGTTTATGGCGCCGTTGCCGGGGATTGATTTTGTATCAACAATGATTAAATTGGAGGATAACTAGATTGAGCATTTTTTCTTTTCTTTGATTTAAGTTCATTTGAGTAATTTACTTTCTGTTCAGTTATTATCTTCCCTTTCCCTTACCCATTTTCTTCATTATTTACCAATCAGTTCACTAACACACTAACTGTTTGATATATTGCATCACTCACACTAACAGTATTTCTAACAAGAAACACTTTCTGCATACGTTTCCTTGCTTGTGCCTTGTTGGGTGTATGACAGGGAGAAGAAGCGGGGCTTCAACTTCCTTTGATTCTGAACCAGAGAGGACTTTCTTTAGATTAAGGAGGGAAGCAAGAGGAAAGAGAGTAGTGGGTGCTGAGGAAGAGGAAGAGTACTTTGAACCAGACATGGAGGAGAATATGGAGAACCATCATGAAGAAGAGGCTCACAACCATGGCAGAAAAGGTCTAGCAAATCATGCTGGACAAGAGAGAAGAGTTCTAGGCTCTTACATCAACCCAAACCCAGAAAACTGTGGGAGTAGCATCCAAAGGCCAACCAAACATGCCAACAACTTTGAACTAAAGCCACAGCTCATCACCCTTGTTCAGAACAACTGTTCATTCGGAGGAGGCGTCCAAGAAGACCCCAATCAACATCTAACCACCTTCTTGAGGATATGCGATACTGTGAAGTCCAATGGTGTTCATCCTGACACCTATAGACTACTTCTGTTTCCCTTCTCACTCAATGACAAGGCATCCAAATGGCTAGAGTCCTTCCCAAAGAAGAGTTTAGCAACCTGGGAAGATGTGGTGAACAAATTCCTGACAAGATTTTATCCTCCTCAACGGATCAACAGGTTGAGAGCTAAGGTACAAACATTCAGGCAGCAAGATGGTGAGACTCTATACGAAGCATGGGAGAGGTTCAAGGACCTGACAAGAAGGTGCCCACCAGATATGTTCAATGAATGGGTGCAGCTACACATTTTCTATGAAGGCCTTTCTAATGAATCAAAGAAGGCAGTAGACCACTCATCAAGGGGATCTCTGAACAAGAAGAAGACCATTGAAGAAGCCATAGATGTCATTGAGACTGTAGCAGAGAATGACTATTTCTATGCTTCTGAAAGAGGAAACACTAGAGGAGTGATGGAGCTAAACAATGTGGATGCACTGCTGGCCCAAAACAAGCTTATTACCAAGCAGCTGGTTGACCTCACCAAGAAGATGGAGAGGAACCAAGTAGCAACAATCACCACCTCATCAGCAATCCAAGAGGGAGTGAATGCAGAGGCAGAGGATGAGCAAGAACAAGCCAACTACATTGGAAACTCACCCAAGCAGAACCATGACCCATACTCCAAGACCTACAACCCTGGATGGAGGAATCACCCAAACTTTAGGTGGGGAAATCAACAAGATCAAGGCCAAGATCAGAGACGTCACAACCCCAACAACCATGCAGCTCACCAACATTCCACACAGAGATCATATCAACATCACCCTAACAACACCTCTCCACATCTATACCAAAACCAAAATAGCCCAACTCACCCATCCACTCTCAACTCACCATCATCTGAAGATAGACTCTCCAGAATCGAGACTCTACTTGAAGGCATAAGCAAAGAGATTCAAGATAACAAGGTGTTCAAAGAGGAGGTGCGAGCGAATATCAAGAACCAGGGAGACACCATCAAGAGGCAATATGAAGGAGCTGCTGACCAGGAAAAGCTCACTCAAGGGAGGACAAACCATAGTGATGAACAAGGAGTGCAATGCTCTCATTCAACCAGAGTTGCCTAAAAGAAAGAAGGACCCAGGGAGTTTTTACATCCCCTGTGCCATAGGAGAAACAATGTTTGATAAAGGACTCTATGATCTGGGAGCAAGCATCAACTTAATGCCTTTATCCCTTATGAAGAGGCTGCAAATCAATGAGATAATGCCCACAGATGTAGTCATCAGGTTGGCTGACAAAACTCAAAAACAAGCAGTGGGAGTAGTTGAAAATGTGCTGGTGAAGGTTGGAAAATACTTCCTGCCCACAGACTTTGTCATCTTGGACATGGAAGAGAGTCACCACCACCCAATCATATTGGGAAGACCATTCCTAGCTACAGCCCGAGCACTTATAGATGTGGAGCGAGGGGAGCTAATTTTGAGGATCCATGACGAACAACTCACCTTCAATGTTTTCAACCTTTCACAAGAAACAAATCAAGAGAACAAAGAACCAAGCAAAGATCACAATGAGATACTGAAGGAAGAATCAAGCACTGAAGCACAACTAGCACATCTGGGAATCTCCTTAGTTGAGGAACAAGGCAATCAGCAGCTGTCACAGCTCAAAGAAAATCAGGAGGGACCTGAACCACCAGAGTCATATGAGACCGGCAACAAAATTTCCTTAGAAGAGGAGGTCACAAAGAGCAAGGCAACATCAAAAGGGACAAAGAAGAAGGCACCAAGGAGGTGGAGTAACAAGAAGATCCCTACAGAGGACTTTTCTCCAGGGGATAAAGCGATCTCAGCCTACTTCCCAGATATTCCACCTCATCTCCCCACTATCCCATCTTAGTTACCTAAGGTCTTCACCATCAACAGAGTTCTTTCCTTAGAACATGTAGAGATCCTTGATGAAGCCAATGGATATAGGTCTACTGCAAGAGGGGAAGATCTGAAGCATTACCAATCACCCTGATAAAGGCAGAACGTCAAGCTAGTGACGCTAAAGAAGCACTTTGTTGGGAGGCAACCCAACCTGAGGTAGTTTCTTTTTCATCGTCATTTCAATAAAAATCACAAGTTGTTTTCCCTGTATTACGAGGAGCTAAGTTTGGTGTTCCACACCAAAACAAATCCAAGAGTGAAAGTGCAGTTTTAAGTTTGGTGTTCCACCAAAGATATTCGTTATAATCACACTACACTCCAATGATAGATTGCTAGCTCCAACCAATCAGGGGAACCACTTAGCAGTAGTTTAGTCTGAAGTTAATGGTTGTTTTGTTAATAACAACATATGAGGCTCTCTGCAAGTATGCAATCTGCTGTACTAAGAAAAAGAACTAAGTTTGGTGTTCACACACCAAATTAAGTTCAGAAATTCGCAAGCATACATGCAAGCTAACTATGTCTCAAGTGCTTTTGGAAACAAGCAACTTCCAATAACTTTGCAGGAACCTTCTGAGGAAATAGTGCACCATCATCCAAGGAAGTGAAGGAGCAAAAACTATGGATGAGGACAACAAGGGGATAGCAAGAAACCATCACCCGAAGGTTTTGTTGTTACTTAATTCCATATACTTAAAATGCTAAAAATTGGAAGTCCGAAGGAACTTGATTTATAGTTGCTCATTAGTATAGATGATTAGAGTTTAATGTTGCTCTATTGCTTTTGCCATATGTGTGCTGTCCACGATACCTGCTGGATTTTCACCTTGCTTACTTGTATGCTTGTCTCCTTTTTAATAAAAAGAGAATGTGTGTTATCAAAGACCAGAGTGGAATTCATATTGTGGCGTAAGTTCCTAGATTTGTGGTGTGATAATAAATTAGCTAAGTTGGTTCACCAATAAAGTGGGAAGACAACTATCTGTCCTAAATCATATGCTTGAAACACACCCCATGAGACTAGCTAAATAACAAGATCCAAATAAAAGAAAAGGGAAAGAAAAATGAAAGTTAAGAATAAAAGAAAAAGAGTAAGAAATAAGGCTAGGCACCAAGGGTTTGAATCATGAGGCAAGTGTCTGTGGTGTTCCTGTGTAAGGGATTTACTTGGATGAATAAGCTCTTAGGGGTGCCTTATCACTTGGTAACTTGGGTTAACTAACCCGGGATTATCAGCTGAAAGTCCACTATCAAGAGTAACCTTTACTACAGAACGCTTAGTAACCCAAAGAGGTGCTGGACACCAAGGTCTCAAGAAAGAAAATAACAAACCATGTGCCTGTGGTGTGTATGTATGGGGGAAAGAGACTTGAGGGAGTAAGTCCTTAGGGGTGTCTCAACACCTAGCACCTTGAACCAACTAGTTCAGGAGTGCTGGCTGAAAGCTTATCTTAAAGAGTCGCCCCCTTACAGAGCATCTAGTCTAAGAACTCAAATAAACCCTAAAATGACAAAAAGGATCAGAGAATAAGAGTCTCATAGGGTGCAGTCAAGTGAGCATTCCAAGACATGATAAAGGTCTGAAAGCCAGTGAAGGAATGAACCTAAGTTGCTATGCATGAAACCACCATAAAACCAAGGACATAACTTACACAATAATGACTTACTTCTCTTGGAATTTCATTCATCATTCTCTTGTTCCAGTACTTGCTTAGGGACAAGCAAGCTTTAAGTTTGGTGTTGTGATACTAGGGCATTTTGTTCAGTTTCACTGACCTTTTCTTTACTCACCATTGTCACTAACGTTGGACTAAGCCACCTTGAGCTACGTTAACTCCCACGTTAACTTAGTTAACGTAGAGAAAGTAAACAATCGCCAACGTTAGTGACACTCACCTTTGTCACTAACGTTGAAATGAGCCACTATGAGCCACGTTAACTCCCACATTAACTTAGTTAACGTGGAAGCTAACGTTGAGGATAGGATGATGAGCCAACGTTAGTGACACTCACCTTTGTCACTAACGTTGGAGATGGCTATCATTACCACGTTAGAAGCCACGTTAACTTAGTTAACGTGGACTCTAACGTGGGAAGTAGGGGCACCTTGGAATGTTAGTGACAAAGGTAAGTGTCACTAACGTTCTCAAAAAATTGGCAAGCCTACGTTAAGAGCCACGTTAACTAAGTTAACGTGAACTCTAACGTAGGGAGAGGATGGACTCTCAACGTTATTGGAAAAGGTGAGTCCCAATAACGTGTACGAAGGATCAAGAGGCAACGTTAGTGGTCACGTTGATGGCACTAACGTTGAAGTTAATGTGGATCATCCCTGGGTAAGGAACCTGGAAGAGGAATGAAGAGATCATGCTAGAAATGCTTTCTCATGTTGGACCAAATTGGGGTTGGATGGATATGGTGACTATAATTCTAGCAACACTTGATTTGGGAATGCATGTGGTATAATCAATGACCATACTTCATCTCTTCTCATGAGCAATTGACCAAGGAATTGTGTATTGATCAAAATTTGAGAGATTGAATTACAAGGAATTGAAATTCGATCACTTAAGATTGCCAAGGAGATCAATGAACGCATTGATTGAGGAAGAGATGAAAATGAACTTGATCCGGAGAATGCAACATCTCCTAAGCCCAATGAATTCCCCATTTCTGATCTTACCCATTCTCTTTAATTTCTGCAATTTACTTTTATGAGCATCTTCCCCATTCCCATTTAAGATTCTGCAATTTACTTTCCGCCATTTACATTCAGCTCTTTATTTCCAGCAATTTACATTTTCTGCTATTTACTTTCCCGCCATTTAATTTTCTGCAAATCTCAAATCAAATTCTACTTCACTCAACTAGAACATTCCTCTAATTAAAGTTGCTTGACCAATCAATCCCTGTGGGATTCGACCTCACTCTATTGTGTGTTTTTACTTGACGACAATTCGGTATACTTGCCGAAGGAAAATTGTTGAGAGAAAAATTTCCGTGCTATCAATAACTAAGTAGAATAACAACCTCTTACTATTATACTTGAGAAATTTTAACAAGGATAGAAATTCTGATTAATCTTCTCCCAGTCAAGGCTTTCTATTTCAAATATATAAAACCTCTTGTTAATTTTTATTGCTTTAATTAATAATCATTTTATTTTTCCATTCTCCACTTCTAAAATTTCTCAGAAAATTCCTGACCAATAAATTGCACTCTTTTGTCAACTCGTTGGGAGACGACCTGGGAATTCTACTCCCAGTATTTTATTCTTAAACTGGGACAACCCTTTTTAAATTGATAAGTGGAATTTTCATCAGTTAAGAACTATACTTGCAACGCTGTTATCATTATAAATTCTTAATCAGCAATTTTTTGCCCGTCAATTTTTGGTACCGTTGCCGGGAAGTTACAATAGTGTGCTAAATTATTGGTTGTGTAAATATTTTTTTTATTTGCATCTTTGCATTTTTATTCTATTTTTAGTTTAATTTTTCTTAATATAGTTTATTTTATTACCACGAGCTCTGTGTTTCTTCCATTGAATGACGCGTTCATTACCGGATCCGAGCTTAGCCACATTTGATCCTAAAATTGAGAAAACTATTTCCCGTATTAGGCGAGCTCGGCGTCGGTTAGCCTCTGAGGGTGGTGAAGTGGTTACCAGCAATTCACTAGTCCTATCTGAGGGTGAATCTGAAGCGCCATTTGAGGAAGAAACAAGCTCCTCTTCTACTGATTCTGTTGATTTACGCGCAGATAATATGGCGGAGCCCAGAAAGATTTCCCTCCAGAAAGCAGGAGCTCCGGACTTTACACTGCAACTGTATCAAGCGCGTCATCCAAATCTGGCTGCAGATTTTGAACTGAAGACTGCGCTAATTGACGAACGGATTTTTTCTAGTAAAGAATTCACAATAAATTATCGTTACTAGTATAGTTTCTAAACTAACAAAGAATCCTTTCATACAAAAATTTGGTTGTCACTAAAACAAACCCAATAAAATTAAACCGAAGTATTTAAACCTCATGTCGTCTCTCAAGGAATTACAGGGAGGTGTATTTATTATTGGTTATGGAAAAGTATCTTTTTGGGGTTTTGAATAAGGAACAAAAAAATAAAATGGCAAGGAAATAAAATAGTAATTAAGAAAACTCTTGGCAAGGTATGAGAATTAGAAGTCCTATCCTAGCTATCCTTATCAATTGTGATGAGAATTGTCCATTGCTCCCACTTAGTTAACCTCTAACGATGAAGGAAAGTCAAGTGGATGAATCAATTTGATTCCTCAAGTCCTAGTCAACTCCTAAGGAAAGACTAGCTTTAGAGGGATCCAAATCAACTAGCAACTTCTCAATTATCAATCAACAAAGGAGTTTGATAACTCAAGAGTCTCCAATTACTCTACCAAAGCCAAGAACATAAAAATCTAACTTAAAACCCTCCCAAGCATTTTATCAAACACTTGGAAGACATAACACAAAAGCATAGAAAACTAGTAAGGAATATTAAATCTAAATAACCAATTGCAAGCATCAATGATAAGAAATAAAGGAAGAAGTAATAAACATGAAATACCTCAAATTGCATTAAATAGAAAATTAAATCTAACATGAGAATTCATAAACCAAAATAGCAACATAAAGTAATCAATAAGGGAAATAGATAAATAAAGGACTAGAATAAATAAGAGTAGAAGAGAAACTAATTAAACTAAGATAGAAATCTAAAATTGAAAATAGCTAAACCTAAGAATCTCCTCTCTCTCTCTAGAAAACTACATCTAAAATCTAAAATTATGTGAATGATTGTTGTATGAATGAATGAATGATTCCCCCACTCTGCAACCTCTAATATGTGTTTTTTGGGCTTAGAACTGAGCCAAAAAGAGCCCAAAAATTGCCCCCAGCATTTTCTGATACGTCCAGCACGTGGCTCTGTCACGCGTACGCATCGCCCATGCGTACGCGTCGATTGAACTTTTGCAAGGTCACGCGTACGCGTGATCCATGCGTGCGCGTCACCTAACAGCATGACAACTATAGTAAATTATATATCATTTTAAAGCCTCGGATGTTAGCTTTCCAGCGTAACTAGAACCGCCTCATTTGGACCTCTGTAGCTCAAGTTATGGTCGATTTAGTACGAAGAGGTCAGGCTTGACAGCTTAGCAATTCCTTCAATTTCTTGTATTCCTTCCACTTTTGCATGCTTCCTTTCCATCCTCTAAGTCATTCCTGCCCTATAAATCCTGAAATCACTTAACACACATTTCAAGGCATCGAATGGTAATAAGAGAGGATTAAAATTAGCAAAGTTAAGGCCAAAGAAGCATGTTTTCAATCATAGCACAAAATTAGGAAGGAAAATGTAAAACATGCGGATTATATGAATAAGTGTGAGTTTAGTGGATAAAATCCACTCAATTAAGTACAAAATGTACCATGAAATAGTGGTGCATCACTAATCAATCTACTGCCTAAGTTTCATGGCGTACCTGCTCAAGAGCCCATCAAGCACCTCAGAGATTTCCAGACAGCCTGCTCAACTACTAGGCGTCATGGTGCAGATGAGACTACTATTTGGTTATATGCCTTCCCGTTTTCTCTTGAGGGAAAGGCAAGGGAGTGGTTCTACACTTAACCTGAATAAGTTGTTACTAATTGGGATCTGCTCAGAAGGGAATTCCTGGACAAGTACTTTCCGGCCGAAGTTACAGATAGACTAAGGAGAGAAATTTCCTGCATTATCCAAGGCGAATCAGAGACTCTTTACGAGTATTGGAAATGCTTCAGGAATCTCCTAGACTCATGTCCTCATCACAAGATTGACCAGTTGGTGTTGATTAGCTATTTCACACAAGGCATGAAGCCTCAAGACAAGACTATATTAGATGCTGCGAGTAATGGCTCTCTGACTAAGTACAAGACGGCGACAGAGGCGTGGCAACTGATCGCCGATCTAGTTGAGTCTACCCGGAATGCCAGGTACAGGAACAACCATCCCAAGGCTATTGTAGAGGTTTCCTCTAGTAGTGAGACTGGTGCTCTCACCAAGACCCTGGGAGAGATGACCAATATACTGAAGCAGCTCCAATTGAATCAACAGTAACCTGAGCCTCCTCCATAACAGTAGTGTCAACAGTTGGTTCCTCAGAGAGTGTGTGGAATATGTGCCTGCTATTCTCATTACACTGACGAATGTCCATAACTCCAACAAGAAGACAACACCTTGGCAGCTACTAGTAATTACTATAACCGCCCAAATCAAGGGTATTATCAACAAGGTGGTAATTATAACCAAGGTGGGAACTACAATCAAGGTTGGCAAGACAACTCCAACCAAGGATGGAGAGATAATTCCAACCAAGGGTGGAGGGACAACTACAATCAAGGAGGCAGAGACAACGATGGAAATCATAGGTGGAACAACAACAACGATCAGCAGAACCGGTATCAACAGAACTGTCCTTACCAACAGCGAAACCAAGGCCAGCCTTACCGAGCACCTTGCCAAAGGCAAGACCAAGAACCTCAAAACAACCAACAGCAAGCCCCTCAAATTACTCACCTCCTTCCTCCTCTAATGATGAGATGCTTCGCTCTATTGTGCAAGGACAAAAAGACCTTCAGAATACAATCAGCTCTAGCATCAACGGTCTTACCTCCACTATACAAGCTCTCCTATCCCGCATGGAACCACCCTCTACTCCCAACAATCAACCTTCAAGCTCCAGTTCATTACCTTCTCAACCTTTACCCAACCCCAAAGGTGGAATCAATGCCATTACTTTGAGGTCCGAAACCATATTTCAAGAGAAGAGTCACGAGGATCCAAGCACAAGAGAAGATATTCAAGTTGAAGATGTTGTTGAGGTAGAGGATGTTGAAGAAGAGGAGGAAGTACAAGACATGGTTGAAGAAAAAGCGGCTCAACCAAGGAATGGAGTACCAAAGAAAGTTGAAGTTACAAGAGAAGCCATTCCCATTCCTTTTCCACACCTTGCTAGGAAATCCAGAAAACAGATGGAGCTAGACCCCAAGATGGTGGAGATCTTCAAAAAGATTGAGGTAACTATTCCCCTTTTTGATGCCATTCGCCAGGTACCTAAGTATGCTAAGTTTCTAAAAGATTTATGTATGAATAAAGATAAAATACATGGTTTAGAAACTATTCCTCTAGGTAGCTCTATTTCTGCTTTAATGGGTGCTATAGCGGAAAAATGTGGTGATCCGGGTCCTTGCATGGTTACTATTACTATAGAGGGTGTACAATTTTTTGACTGCATGTGTGATTTAGGTTCATGTGTTAGTATTATGCCATTATCTGTATATGATGCCTTGAGGCTCCCTCCCTTAAAAAAGTTGGCAGCACGTTTTGTTTTGGCAGATAAGAGCATAATCTCGGTGGTTGGAATTGCTAAAGATGTACAGGTGAGCATTAAGGGATTGACATTCCCTATTGACTTCTACATTTTGGAGATGCCCCCTAATGACTCAGGAAGACCATCATCCATCCTGCTTGGAAGGCCATTTCTGAAGACTTCAATGTTCAAATTGGATGCCTTCTCAGGAACTTACTCTTTTGAGATAGATGGCCGAGCAGTGAGCTTCAACCTAGATGAAGCTATGAAGCACCCTCCGGAAGATCACTCCATCTTCCAGTGCGACATCATCGATGAGACAGTGGCTGAAGTTCACCAAGAAGAAGTAGAAGAGATACACATGGAGCAAGTGCAAGTGTGGGGAAGCCCTCTGATGACTTGCATCATCTACCCTTCTTTCTTATATAAAGAAGACCATAAAAGAGCATAAATCTCATTTGATCAGTACAATTCATGCATTACTTGATGAATATTATGGTACACTACTTTGAGATGAGTTGTGCTAAATTTTAGGTGAGAAAAGCATCAAAAATGGGGTAGAAGACAAACAAAGAGCTGGGTGTGTGAAACTGGCGTGCCACTTGAAGCAAACACCACAAAAATGCACTGGTGTGGCACGCCAGGAGCTGGGCGTGGCACGCCAGTACTAAAGTTCAGAGAAGAAGTTCAAGCATGCATGTGGGCATGGCACGCCAGGAGCTAGGCGTGGCACGCTAATACAAAATTCCAGAGAGCTACAATGGAGGACACAAAAGGGGCGTGGCACGCCTAGCCTATCAATTACTATGGGTGTGCCACTTGAGCTCGTGGCGTGGCATGCCAAACAGAGGAACCACTCACTCACAAAAGGGGCGTGGCACGCCAGACCCTAGGTGTGCCACGCTAGTTCAACTTTCCAGAGAAGCCTAGCCAAGCATAAAGCAAGGGCGTGGCACGCCAGACCTTGGGCGTGGCACGCCAGTACAAGTTTCCAGAGGCAAAGAGAAGTGAGAAAGGCAAGGGGCATGCCACTTGAGTTCGAAGGCGTGGCACGCCAACACAAGAAAGCCACTATGGCGTGCCACTTGAGTTCGAAGGCGTGGCACGCCAACACAAGAAATCTACTAGGGCGTGCCACTTTAGTTCGAAGGCGTGGCACGCCAAGGTTGAGAGAGGGACGAGCGTGCCACTTGTAGGAGTAGGCGTGGCACGCCAAGCTGGAAGTGAAGGGCACGTGACACGCCAGAAAGGCGCCAGCCACACGTCAGCTGAGAAGTCATGCTTATTGAGTGTTTTCTTTTCCCTCCAAAATGTAATTTTCCTTTTTCACTTTTTTAAATCTTTTATTTTACTAGGAGTAGTATAAATACCCCCAAGGAGTACTGAAGAAGGGGGTGAAGTAGTCAGTTTTAGATCTACTTTTACACTTCACTTTAGAGTACTTTTTGAGCTATGAGTAGCTAACTTCCCTCTTATTGAGAGAGGGAGATCTGTTGTACTTGATGGATTGATGATAGTAAAATCCTTCTTCTCTTCATCTTCTCTTTGATTTGCTAGAAGGAATTTCGTTCTTAATGCTTAGTATTCAATTATCTTGGGAAAGAGATTGAATGCAATTGGGTTTCATGGGAACCTTGGGAAAGGAAACATGAAACCATGCTTGAAATCCCTTCTCACACTAGAGTAGAATCTGGGTTTTGGTGTTTGGATATGTGACATATAATCCTCCCTCTACTTGGACCTATAATGGTATGTGGTATAATCAGGGACCAAGCATATCTCTCTTCATGAGCAATTAGACCAAGGAATTGGCTATTGATCAAGATCTGAGAGATTGAGTCACCAAGGGATTGGGGCTCAATCAATCATGATTGTCAAGAGGTCAATGAGTTGCATGATTGAAGAGGATATAAGCTAGATTTAATCCAAAGAGACAACACCTCCCAATCTCAATCAATATCCCCATTCTTATCTATCCATTTCTTTACTGCTTATTTTTTACATTCAGCAATTCCCCATTCCCATTTACATTCAAGTCATTTATGATTCTGCCCTTTACTTTTTGTCATTTATATTTCTACACTTTATTGCTTTTCTTTATATTCTAGTCATTTACATTTCTGTCATTTACAATTCTGCACTCTACAATCCTATTGATCCGCTTGACTAATTCATTAATTGATTAAAACTTCTCGAATTTGCCAATCTCTGTGGATACTATCCCACTCCACTGTGGGTTATTACTTGACGATAATTTTGGTGTGCTTGCCAAAAGGACTAATTCACCAATTTTGAATGGGGTGTGAATTCCGGTCATCAAGTTTATGGCGCCGTTGTCGGGGATTGGCTTAAATTTGACAGTGATTAAATCAATTAGAGAGCTAGATTAAGCAATTTAAATTCCTTGTTATTTTATTTTGTTTAGCACCTTGTTATTTTCTTTTATTTTGAGTTCTATTTCTTTCTTCTTTGACTATTTTTTTCCATATTTCCACTCTTCTAACTGTTTGATTAATTGCACCACTCACAACCACTCTAACAAGAGTAACTTCTTTATTCAATTCTTTTTCTTTCTTTTTTTTTTCCTTGCTTTTTGCCTTGTTGGTTATATGACAGGTAGAAGAAGCGCTGCTTCAACATCCTTTGATTCTGAACCTGAGAGGACTTTCCTTAGACTAAGGAGGGAAGCAAGAGAGAAAAGAGTCGTTGGTGCTGAGGAAGAGGAAGAGTATTTTGAAACAAACATGAAGGAGAACATGGAGAACCACCATGAAGAAGAAGCTCACAATGCTAGAGGAGGCCCAGTAAATCATGATGGGCAAGAAAGGAGAGTCTTAGGCTCCTACATCAACCCAAACCCAGGAAATTGTGGCAGCACCATCCTAAAGCCAACAATTCATGCCAACAATTTGAGCTGAAACCTCAGCTCATCACACTTGTTCAGAATAATTACTCATATGGAGGAAGTCCCCAAGAAGACCCTAATCAACATCTCAGCACATTCTTGAGGATATGTGATACTGTAAAGTCCAACGGGGTACACCCCGACATCTACAAACTACTCTTGCTCCCTTTCTCACTCAGAGATAAGGCAGTAAAGTGGTTGGAATCATTCCCCAAGGAAAGCCTAACTACATGGGAGGAGGTCGTGAACATATTTCTTACATGATTTTACCCCCCACAAAGAATCAATAGACTGAGAGCTGAGGTGCAAACTTTCAGGCAACAAGATGGAAAAACACTTTATGAGGCCTGGGAGAGATTCAAAGATCTGACAAGAAGATGCCCACTAGAAATGTTCAATGAATGGGTACAACTACACATCTTTTATGAGGGACTATCCTATGAAGCAAAGAAAGCTGTGGACCATTCTTCAAGAGGCTCTCTCAATAAGAAGAAAACCATTGAAGAAGCCATAGATGTCATTGAGATTGTAGCCGAAAATGAGTATTTCTATGCTTTAGAAAGGACTCAGAAGAAGGGAGTGCTAGAGCTCAACTCTGTAGATGCTCTGTTAGCTCAGAACAAAGCAATTGTAGCTCAAATAGCAGCTCTAACCAAAAGGATGGAGGCCAACCAAGCCTCAGTCATTCAACACCAAACTCCTCAACAAGAAGAGAATGCACCAGAATCTAAAGGTGACTGGGAACAAGCCAATTATGTGAACAATTCATCCAGACCACCATATGACCCACACTCTAAGATATACAACCCAGGTTGGAAGAATCACCCAAATTTTGGGTGGGGAAATCAACAAAACCACAACCAGGACCACAACGAGCCTTATTCATCAAATCAGCATTTCAACCACAACCCTAACCATCAAACAGGGGACCAAGACCCTACCACAACTCACAAAACACATCATACCATAGTAACTATTCATACCCTGGGTCGAGCTATCCGACCCGGGATGATCGGCGACACAGCGACCGACCTCTTCAGGTCAGACTACCCGACCTCTTCTAAAAGAGTTCGGCCAAATTGACAGGAAAGCCCAATAAAGGGCCCAAATAGAGGAACACAACCTAAATCCAAAGGCAATCTCAGCCTATAGAGACAAAGGCGGTTCCCTTGAAGATAAGCTGACTTCGTCCAAAACAGGATAAGATAAGATAAGATAACTAACTTATCTTATCAGAAAGGTCAGCCCACACTACTATAAATACACTGGAGTACCCAGGTATAACTCATACTCTGATTCTACATAAAACCTGCTTAATACCCGTGCTAACTTAAGCAACGAAGGTACCGAGGGCCTAAACTACTCGAAAACAAGGACAACCTAAGGCCTCATAGGAAATCGCATCACAGACGCAAGAACACGCCGCAAGACAAGAGGTCTAGGCTCAGCACCAGCAACAGTACCGGCAGGCGGTACCAAAACCCTACTGAAAGTCCAAGGGGTCGTTGCCGCGGTTACAAGGCTCCCAATGAACTTTGATCTCCAGCTAGAGTCTACTCTAGAAGCCATGACCAGCCTCTACCACACAGACCGACCGACCACCGCCGGCCTCGACAACACAGGCTGAACAACCTGAACGACGTGACGACTAGGAGCCGGTGGCCTCCCACCCCCATGGACGTTCTCTGAGGCT
>NC_029792.2:55129567-55156463 GCF_000816755.2 Arachis ipaensis
TGGGAATGTGCGAGGGTTTTAAAGACTCATTAATTTTTTAATGCTCTGTTTCCTCGTTCATTTTGAACTTTTCACAAAAATGGTTTCTCTTCTCTGTTTCTTTGCTGTAACTTCCCCCTTTTCTTTCTCACTTTCAGTTTTTGCCTGAGACTTGCATTTTTGTGTTTCTTTCCGCGACGTCATTTGGTGATTCTTGGTGTTTTTCTTTGCTCGAAAGGCGATTCCGTCTCTCCGTCTTCAATCTCTTCGAAGTTTTCTCCTTTGTTCAGGTTGGTTCTTGTTCCGCTTCTTTACTTCCTTCGTCGCTTTGCATTCAGTTCTTGGTAAATGTTCATACCCTGGGTCGAGCTATCCGACCCGGGATGATCGGCGACACAGCGACCGACCTCTTGACTACCCGATACCCGACCTCTTCTAAAAGAGTTCGGCCAAATTGACAGGAAAGCCCAATAAAGGGCCCAAATAGAGGAACACAACCTAAGGCAATCTCACTTCATCCAAAATAGGATAAGATAAAATAAGATAACTAACTTATCTTATCAGAAAGGTCAGCCCACACTACTATAAATACACTGGAGTACCCAGGTATAACTCATACTCTGATTCTACATAAAACCTGCTTAATACCCGTGCTAACTTAAGCATCGGAGTCTCTTGCAGGTACCCCCACCCTCCGGTGGCCGAGGATCAGCAGTGCAGCAAGTCCAACAAGTCGGACACAACAGCTCCGGCCGCCACCAGCCAGCCAGACACACCATCTCCGACCAGTACCGAAGATCTCATCTGAGATCGACCTCTAGTTTCAAGTAACCCTCGGAACATTGGCGCCGTTGCTGGGGAACCTGAAAGTCATCCCAAAACCATGGCGGACGGCCATGACAACGACCACGACTCGGATCTGGAGAACAGAACGCCGCACAAGAACGCAGACACTACGCTAAAGGATACTCCGGAATCCAACAGGAACAAAAGCTCATCAAATCCGGGAGCCATGGAAGCACTTCAAGATCGCTTAAAGCAACTTGAGAAAGAAACCCAGCAACAACAAGAGATCAGAAAGGATCTACAAAGAGAGGTACGGCGACATCGAGAACTAGAAGAAAAACTACAGCAATTAGAGGCTGACCTCAAATCAAAAGCTCCTCGGACCACTCCTGAGGAAAATTCATGCAAAGAACAGGATCCATTCACCAGGGAAATCATGAAGACCAAAATCCCAAAGGATTTCAAGCTCCCGGATATGGTTTTGTATGAGGGCACTACAGATCCCAACCATCATCTCAGCAATTTTAGAAGCAGAATGTATCTTACCGACGCCTCAGATGCCGTTCGCTGCAAAGCTTTTCCGACAACTCTTACGAAAACGGCGATCAGATGGTTCGACAACTTACCTCCGAAGTCCATCTCAAACTTCGACGACCTGGCCAAAAAGTTCCTGGCCAGATTCTCCATCCAGAAAGATAAGGCCAAGCACGCACCCAGCTTGCTAGGGATCAAGCAAGGAGATCGGGAGAGCCTCCGTAACTACATGGAATGATTCAACAAAACATGCATGGACATACAAAGTTTACCAACAGAGGCTGCCATCATGGGGCTTATTAATGGCTTACGAGAGGGACCTTTTAGCCAATCTATATCAAAAAAGTATCCCACCTCCTTAGACGAAGTACAGGAGCGAGCAGAAAAATACATCAACATGGAAGAGAACGCTCGGCTAGGAGAAACCTCAAAATTCGGAACCTCCTACCGAGACAAAGACAAGGACTCCAAAAGGAAAGAAGTCGACAGGGTGAGAAAATCAAAAAATACCACAACTACACTCCTCTCAAAACATCCCTGGTCGACGTGTACAAAGAAGTCTGCCATACAGAAAAAATCCCCCCAGCACGACCACTCAAAGGCAAAAGGGGAGGAGGAAATCGAAAGGAATATTGCGAATACCATCGAATTCGAGGGCACTCTACCAACGAATGCTTCGACTTGAAAAATATCATAGAAAAATTGGTAAGAGAAGGAAAATTAGATCGATTTCTGGCCACCCGGGATGATGACCAAAGAAAAAGACGAAGAGACGAAGATGATGGACGAGCTGAACGGTCACCTCGAACACCAGAAAGACACGTCCACATGATACACGGTGGATTCGCAGGAGGTGGGATCTCCAAATCGTCTCGAAAAAGATATCTCAAAGGAGTATATCATATCGAGGGAAAGGAGGAAGCACCCGACCTCCCGGCGATAACATTTACTAAAGAGGACGCATCCGGCATCATCTCGGGACATGACGATCCCATGGTCATCACTGTTATACTGGCAAACGCCAATCTACACCGCACACTAGTAGACCAAGGGAGTTCTGCCGACATCTTATTCAAAACGGCTTTCGACAAGCTCGGTTTAGACGAAAAGGAACTTAAAGCATACCCGAACAATCTGTTTGGACTAGGAAACACTCCGATACAGCCATTGGGATACGTATCGCTACACACTATTTTTGGAAAAGGAAACCAAACTAGAACCCTCAAAATAGACTACATTGTGGTCGACGTAAGTTCAGCCTATAATGTGCTCATAGGTCGGACAATACTCAATCAACTCAGCGCAATAGTCTCAACTCCGTATCTATGCATGAAATTCCCAACTACAGAAGGGATAGCCACGATAAAAGCAGATCAAAAGACGGCACGTCGCTGTTACAACGAGAGCTTAAACCTCAAAGGCAGAGGAGAAGAGTTTCATACAATTGAGCTTGGCGGAGCTCAACATCGAGAAGAACTCCGTCCACACCCAGAAGGTAAGGTAGAGAAGGTTCAGATTGGAGACACCTCGGACAAAACGACTAATATCGGCACGGTCCTAAGAAGATATTCAAAAGAATTATTGATACAATTCTTACGAGATAATGTCGATCTCTTCGCATGGAAAGCCGCAGACATGCCAGGCATAGACCCTAAGCTAATGTGCCACAAGTTGGCGGTCTATCCAGGATCTCGGCCGGTACAGCAGAAGCGAAGAAAACTCGGACAAGAACGATCCCAAGCTGTGGAAGAACAAGTACAAACGTTACTGGAGGCAGGATTCATAAGAGAAGTCAAGTACCCACTATGGCTAGCCAACGTCGTCTTGGTGAAAAAATCAAACGGGAAGTGGCGCATGTGTACCGATTACACCGATCTCAACAAAGCCTGCCCAAAAGATCCATACCCACTACCAAGTATTGACGCTCTGGTAGACGCTTCCTCTGGATATAGATACCTCTCGTTTATGGACGCCTATTCGGGATACAACCAAATTTCCATGTATCCACCAGATTAAAAAAAAACCTCGTTCTTAACACCAAAGGCAAACTACTGCTACATCGTGATGCCTTTCAGTCTCAAGAACGCGGGAGCTACCTATCAAAGGCTAATGAATAAAGTCTTCTCGAATCACATCGGAAAAATTATGGATGTCTATGTGGACGACATGTTGATAAAAACACAAAGCGAAGATACACTATTATCTGACCTGGCTCAAGTGTTTGACACTATAAGGAAGCATAACATGCGACTCAACCCCGCGAAATGCACCTTCGCAGTTGAAGTAGGCAAATTCTTAGGCTTCATGCTCACACAAAGGGGAATTGAAGCAAATCCAGACAAATGTCAAGCTATACTCAACATGAAGAGCCCAACCTGTGTCAAAGAAGTACAACAACTCAACGGGAGACTAGCCGCCCTATCCCGATTCTTAGCAGGAGCTGCGATAAAATCTCTCCCCTTCTATGCTACTTTAAGAAAGGGAAAACAATTCGAATGGACGACAGAATGTGAGCAAGCTTTCCGAGACTTCAAGGAGTTCTTAGGATGGCCACCTATCCTATCTCGACCACGAGAAGGAGAACCACTCATATTATATCTCGCAGTAGGAAGCCGGGCGATAGCCTCAGCACTAGTCAGAGAAGACAAAAATGGGCAACAACCTGTCTACTTCATTAGTAAAGCACTACAGGGATCCGAGCTGAACTACCAGAAAATAGAAAAAATTGCCTATACTCTCATCCTAACATCTCGACGACTCCGCCCGTACTTCCAGGCTCACACCATTAAGGTTAGAACTAACCAGCCCATAAAAGGAATATTGCAGAAAACAGATTTAACAGGCATAATTCTACAATGGGCAGTCGAGTTGTCAGAATTCGACCTCCAATACGAAGCCCGGACGGCCATCAAGTCACAGTATCTGGCCGACTTCATCGCAGAATTCACAGATACCCTGGAAACTCCCACAGAATGGGATTTCTACGTGGACGGTTCCTCAAATAAAACTGGAAGCGGCGCAGGCGTGATAATAGAAAGCAACCAAGGAACCCAAGTTGAGCTCTCCCTTAAGTTCGGGTTCCCAGCCTCCAATAACCAAGCGGAATATGATGCATTATTAGCTGGTTTGAAGCTGGCTAAAGAGGTCGGAACTCAAAAACTCAACATTTACAGCGATTCACAAGTGGTCACATCACAAATAACAGGGAGCTACCAAGCCAAAGACCACACCATGAAAAAATATTTGGATAAAACCAAGGAACTACTCGGACAAATCGGGGAATATAAGATCTGCCACATACCCCGCGAACAAAATGCCCGAGCTGATGCACTCTCAAAACTAGCCAGCACCAAACCAGGGGGCAACAATAGAAGCCTCATCCAGGAAATGTTGCAAAACCCGTCAATCTCGGAAGAGGAAAAAGTCCTGGCTATAACAAGTCAGGACCAAGGATGGATGACCCCCATAATCAAATACCTCAAAGAAGGAACACTCCCCGCAGAAAAAAAGGAGGCAAAGAAGTTAAAAAGGGAGGCACAGTACTACACCATCATAAACAACATCCTGTACAAAAGAGAAATCTCAATACCTTTACTAAAATACGTGCCGACCTCCAACACAAGAGAAGTCCTAGAAGAAATACACGGCGGCATCCGTGGCAATCATCTCGGAGCACGAGCTCTGGCCAAAAAAAGTACTTCGGGAAGGATTTTATTGGCCAACTCTACAGAAAGAAGCCACAGAATTTGTAAAGACATGTCCACCATGTCAAAAACATGCCAACTTTCACATCGCCCCACCAGAAGAGCTCATCAGCGTGACTTCGCCTTGGCCGTTTGCAAAATGGAGACTCGATCTTCTCGACCCCTTCCCACAGGGATCAGGACAAGTTAAATTTCTCATAGTGAGAGTAGATTACTTTACAAAGTGGATCGAGGCAGAGCCCCTAGCCAATGCCACCGCTCAAAGAAGCCGGAAGTTCTTATATCGGAACATTGTCACAAGGTTCGGGGTTCCATATTCAATAACCACAGATAATGGCACCCAATTCACAGATGCAGGCTTCAGAAAACTAGTAGCCGACTTGGGTATAAAGCACCAGTACACCTCCGTCGAACATCCACAAGCCAATGGGCAGGCCGAAGCTGCCAACAAAGTCATACTGGCTGGATTAAAATGGAGATTACAAGATGCAAAGGGAGCCTGGGCAGAAGAGCTCCCACAGGTCCTGTGGGCATATCGAACAACGCCACATTCCACCACGAAGGAATCCCCCTTTCGATTAGCATACGGAACGGAGGCGATGATTCCAATAGAGATTGAGGAAGGGTCTGACAACCGTCCGATAAAGGTGAAAACGCGATTCACCCAAAGGACGATCTAGAAATGACAACCACTTTCTACAGATCGGCAAAGATGAACACAGAATAATGTAAGAAGTTATCGAAAGCGATCCAAAAAAAGAACCTGACGAGGTCTTGCGGAACGCTAAAATAATAACTTAAAGACTGGCCGACATTGAGAAGTTGGACCAAGTCAACCCAAGTTATAAGTAAACCATGGAAAGAGGTCTGGCCAACCCTATTAAAGAGGATTACTTTAACTTAGAAGGGCTCGACATGACAAAGTCAGCCCAAAATGAGAAGTTATCAACATAGTCCCTGAAAGAGATCTGACAAAGATCCAAGAAAGAGGACTACAAATAACTTAAAGGAGACCGATATAACCAAGTCGGACTCCTACTACTTAAAAAGTTATCAACGTAGTCCCTGAAAGAGATCTGACAAAGATCCAAGAAAGAGGACAACAAATAACTTAAAGGAGACCGATATAACCAAGTCGGACTCCTACAACTAAAAAGTTATAAAAGTAGTCCCTGAAAGAGATCTGACAAAGATCCAAGAAAGAGGACTACAAATAACTTAAAGGAGACCGATATACCCAAGTCGGACTCCTACAACTAAAAAGTTATCAACGTAGTCCCTGAAAGAGATCTGACAAAGATCCAAGAAAGAGGACTACAAATAACTTAAAGGAGACCGATATAACCAAGTCAGACTCCTAAAACTAAAAAGTTATAAAAGTAGTCCCTGAAAGAGATCTGACAAAGATCCAAGAAAGAGGACTACAAATAACTTAAAAGAGACCAATATAACCAAGTCGGACTCCTACAACTAAAAAGTTATAAAAGTAATCCCTGAAAGAGATCGGACAAAGATCCAAGAAAGAGGATTACAAAGATAACTTAGAAAAGGACTGCGAAAATAACTCGGAGGACTAACTTGAAGAAATCGGTTACAAATCGTCAGAAATACAAACCGAAGCGAGAACAAACCAAAAATCAAGTTAGACCTACCTAGTCACAACCACAAAGGATTCAAGATACAAAGTACAAAGCAATCCAAAAGAGATACCAAGTCAAGCACAAAAGCGCGATATCATCCACAAGGTTATAAAAGCCTCAGAGGCCACCAAAACCTATCTCAAAAAAAATTAAAGCATGCTACCATTTGTTTTTCATAAAAAACAAAAGTTGCTAGGCAAGCAACGGGAAAGTGTCAGCAATTAACAAAACATAAAGAGTTTAAAAAAGTCCACAAGCCGGGCCAACAACATATCCAGAATAAAGATTAAAACTAAGGGTCAGAAGATTTTTTAGCAGCATCACGCTGAGGAGACGGAGGCCGAGTCTGGAGAGGAACGGCATCTACAGTACCGTCATCCCGGTTCAAGATCTGGCAGTCGGGGTCAGAAGCGGAAGGACCAACCTCGGCAGGGACAGCAGAAATCGACACCTTGGTAGAGGCTACAGGGGGAGGATCGACATTATCCTCATCCTCGTCATCAGGGACAACCTTGCCATCCCTGACAACGTTCTCCAAGCTAAAGAGGGTCAGGTCGGCCTCAGGAGCAATAACCCGAACTTGTTCCCTCAGGTTCTCATAGGCAGCAGTTACACTGCCAACAAGATGACCTTGGAGTTCGGAATAATTAGCCCGGGCATTCTCCAACTCTTCTCTCAGACGCAACACCTCCCGGTAAGACGTCAAATAACTGTCCTTATGCCGCATAGCCGTGTCCTCGGCCAGTCTCAGAGAACCAGCCAGAGAAGTAGAGCTAGCCTTTTCATTCTCCAAGTCTTTCTCCAACTTAGCCACCCTTACTTCAAGTTCCTCCTTCAAGCCCTTCATCCGATCAAACTCCTGCTTGGCCTCCTCCATAAAAGCTTTAGTGGCATGGAGAGGAAGACTTTGAGCAGTTCGATATAGGGCTGCCCCATGTGTGCCAACTTGATACCACTCCGGGTGATTTTAATCAAAATGATGAAGAAGCGACACGTCGTCCATAGGAAGAACACCATAAGGGCCAATTTGTTGATCTACAAACTCAACCGCACCAAAGTCAGGAGCATCAAGGTTGAAAGGCTCAATTGTTTTTTACTTTTTACTAGGAAGGGCACCGGAAGTTGCAACAGAAGATTGTGGAGGATCGGCCAGACGGACTCGAGGAGTAGGAATTGCTTTCCTCGGCACGGGAGAACTCGATATAGTAGGTTTAACTGGAGGCTGAGAAGATCCCTCTCCGGCCGCCTTGGCTGAGATGTTTAAAGCAGCGGTCGCCTTCTTCGCCTTCTTATAGGCCCTCATGGAATCATTATTCTTCGACATCTCTGAAAAACACAAAAATCAAAGACAAGTTACAACACAGGAGAAGCAAAGCTCGGGAGCAAGTATAAAAACAAATCAGACAGTACCCAAAGCAGCCCGAACCAAAGATGGATCACTCAAAAATCTCTTTGTGTCCAAGTGGGGAGGCTTCCCCCACAAATCTTCAAGAACAACTACAAAGGCCCACTCAACCTCACTAAGCATTTCCCATCTGTAACGTGGCACTCTTACATTCTTTTGCCACTCCAGAGGAAAAGCAAGCTCATCATTTTCATCAAGAAAAAAGGGGCGAACCCCCTCAACGGCACGGACTCGGAAGAAATAGTTCTTAAAATCCTTAAACGACTCGTCATACATGGCAAAAACTTTATGCCCCTGGGCCGACCTGAAGGAAACCCAGGAAGATTTCTTTTTGGAGGAACCTCCAGGTTTGGCCGAGACAAAAAGATAAAGGAAAAGAGTTTCAGAAGGTGTTATGTCTAACTCCTGACAAAGAAGCTGAAATATTTTGATAAAACCCCAGGAGTTGAGATGAAGCTAGGATGGAGCAATATTGCAGGACCACAACAAGTCAGTTTCAAAAGCAGTAAAAGGGAAAGTAACGTTTAATTGGCTAAAGAAGTATTCATAAGCATAGAAAGAGGGACGCTCCCCCTCGACGGAAGTCGGAAAACAAACTCTCTCATCAGAATCAGGAGCAACAAGCTCGTAATCACTCTCGCGGGCACGGTTATTACAAATCCTATGGCGCTTCCTCAGCTCTGTGCAAAATTCAGCATCCACAATAGAAAAACACAACAAAACAAAGGAGTCCAGCCAATCGGAAATCCCCTCGGGAACTCTGGAGGACATCTCTACAATGTAATTGCGAGAAGACATGAGGCCAACTAATCCTACAAGTAAGAAAAGAAGATGGGATTACTAAAAATATCTCGGACAAGGGAAGAAAACAACTCAATATGATGCAGGTGAACACACAGAAAAGGAAAACCCCAAGACTCAAACCAAAATCTTGGGGCATCCTTTGGAGGCAGTAACAAAGCAAGGTTTCCAGGAAAATCTACAGCTCCCACCCTAGCATTTTTCAAACAAGGAAAAGACTTTAAACAGCAAGTAGTGTCAAAAGAAAAAGTCATCACAATCAATCAGCAAAAGCATTCCCAAAATCAAGTACGCCAAGAAGAAACCATCAAAGATGCGAACTTTTTTAGAATCAGGCAAAGAAATCGTCAAATAAAAGCAAGAAACAGATACGGGTTTTTTCTGGATAAACGGCATCAGAACGGAAACAACAAAGAACATGAAAAACCCTAAAAGCATTAAGCAAAGGCAAAAAGGACCATGCAGAAAATGAAGAAACTCCCAGAACGCACAACAATACGGCATAACAAAACAAAAGATCACTTTCTCTAAAGAAAGGGTCAAAATCAAAGCAAAACAAGAAGAATATATGAAATGGGACTAACCTTGAGACGATGAGAAACTTCGAGGAGAAAGACGGAAGCGCAGAAATAAAAGCTGCCCAAGAAAATCACCAAGCAATGTCGCAACGCAAGGAAGCATAATAACAAAATGAAAAACAGAGAGCGAAGAGAGCAGAGAAAGAAGTTACGAAAAGGGTGAAGGAGAGAAACCGTTTTTGGGGTTTTCAAAATCAAAATGAAAGAGCCAAAGGGAAACGGGGCAATTAATGACAAAATTAATGAAAGCATTAAACCCTTGCACATTCCCAAAGCGCCGATATAAAAGCACGCGCTTTTAGAGGAAACGTTCTACATTCAAAAGCTGTTTCAAAGGAATCGACAAAATGCTTGAGTTTGGCCTCACTAGACTGAAGTCAAAGAACTCAACCTCAAAAGAAGACCGAGCTCAAGCAGGGGCACTGTTCATACCCTGGGTCGAGCTATCCGACCCGGGATGATCGGCGACACAGCGACTGACCTCTTCAGATCAGACTACCCGACCTCTTCTAAAAGAGTTCGGCCAAATCGACAGGAAAGCCCAATAAAGGGCCCAAATAGAGGAACACGACCCAAATCCAAAGACAATCCCAGCCTACAGAGACAAAGGCAGTTCCCTTGAAGATAAGCTGACTTCGTCCAAAATAGGATAAGATAAGATAAGATAACTAACTTATCTTATCAGAAAGGTCAGCCCACACTACTATAAATACACTGGAGTACCCAGGTATAACTCATACTCTGATTCTACATAAAACCTACTTAATACCCGTGCTAACTTAAGCATCGGAGTCTCTTGCAGGTACCCCCACCCTCCGGTGGCCGAGGATCAGCAGTGCAGCAAGTCCAACAAGTCGGACACAACAGCTCCGGCCGCCACGAGCCAGCCGGACACACCATCTCCGGTCAGTACCGAAGATCTCATCCGAGATCGACCTCTAGTTTCAGGTAACCCTCGGAACAGTAACCAACCCACACACAACAACCTCAATCAAGATACACCATCCTCGACTATGCAACCATGTGAGATCAAGAGCAACTTTGAGAAGATGGAAGCTGCAATAGCACAACTATCCTCACAAATTATAGGAGCAGTCTCCACCCTCGTGGACAGACAAGCACAAACTGACAGAAGGATAGATGCTAATTAAGAGAAATACAGGTCAAATCTGAAAAATCAAGGTGCAGCAATCTCAAAGTTGGAAGCACAAGTGGGGATTTTGTCCAAACAAATCCCACTTTCCACACACACATTTCCTAGTGATACCATGGCTAACCCAAGAGGGGAATGCAAAGCCACTACTCTAAGAAGTGGGAAGGTTGTAGAAAAAGGAACCCCAAGCAAGGACAAGCATGAAGAAGTTGCAACAAAGCATGAGAACAAGGATGAAGAAGAAATCCCTGCTCCACCTCCACCAAAATCAGTCTTGAAGCCTTATGTGCCAAGGGCACCATACCCACAAAGACTAGGAAAAGACGGGAAGGATGGCCAGTTTTCTAAGTTCCTAGAGATCTTCAAGAGGTTCCAAATCAATATACCATTTGCTGAGGCATTAGAACAAATGCCACTCTATGCTAAATTTTTGAAGGAGCTTATAACCAAAAAGAGGAACTGGGAAGCAAAAGAAACCATAATCTTGACTGAAGAATGCAGTGCCATCATACAGAAGAAGCTGCCTCAAAAGCTGAAAGACCCAGGGAGTTTCCAAATTCCCTGCATCATAGGAGACATCACCATTGAGAAAGCTTTGTGTGATTTGGGAGCTAGCATAAATCACATGTCCTTGGTCATGATGAGAAGGATGAAGATTGAGGAAGCCAAGCCAACAAGAATGGCACTCCAATTGGCTGACAGAACATTTAAATTTCCACATGGGGTGGTGGAAGACTTGCTAGTGAAAGTAGGAGAGTTCATCTTTCCTGTTGATTTCGTTGTGCTGGACATGGAAGAAGAGGCCAACACGTCAATTATCTTAGGAAGACCATTCCTAGCTACTGCTGGAGCCATCATCGATGTGCAAAAAGGGGAACTAGTCTTGAGATTGCATGAAGAGAAAATGGTCTTCAATGTCTTCAAAGCGATGAGTTACCCCAAGGAATCCATTGGAGAATGCATGCTGGTAGACACCATGGAACAAATAGTTCAAGAAGTCTTGGCAGAAGAACAATATGGAGGAACCATAGAGCTGGAACAAGCACCAAATGGAGAATCACCACAAGCAACCATGGGAAACTCAATCATGCCAACCATTACAAGCAACAAAGATGCAGAGTCACCAAAACTAGAGTTGAAAACATTACCACCCAGCTTGAAATATGCATATCTAGGTGCCAACAACACCCAACCAGTGATCATAAATTCAAGTCTGAGTAAGGAACAAGAAGAGGAGCTCATGCAAGTGTTAAGACAACACAAGGATGCCATCGGCTGGACACTTGCAGATTTAAAAGGGTTCAGTCCTTCAATGTGTATGCATAAAATCTTACTTGAAGAAGATGCCAAACCTTCAAGACAACAACAAAGGAGGCTGAACCCAGCTATGAATGAAGTGGTTCAGAAAGAAGTGTTGAAATTGTGGCAAGCAGGGGTGATCTACCCCATCTCAGACAACCCTTGGGTAAGCCCGGTGCAAGTAGTCCCTAAGAAAGGAGGGATCACTGTTGTGGCAAATGAGAAGAATGAGTTGATACCCACAAGGACAGTGACCGGATGGCGTATGTGCATTGACTATCGGAAACTCAATGAAGCCACCCAGAAGGACCACTTTCCCTTACCTTTCATGGACCAGATGCTTGAAAGATTGGCAGGACATGAGTACTATTGCTTCCTAGATGGGTATTCGGGCTACAATCAAATTGTTGTAGACCCCAAGGATCAGAAAAAAACTTCATTTACTTGTCCATATGGTGTCTTTGCTTATAGGAGAGTGCCCTTTGGATTGTGCAATGCACCTGCAACATTCCAAAGGTGCATGCTCTCCATTTTTTCAGACATGATTGAGAAGTTCATAGAAGTATTCATGGATGACTTCTCTATATTTGGAAACTCATATTCTGATTGCCTATACCATCTTGCTCTTGTGCTAAAAAGGTGTCAAGAAACCAACCTAGTTTTAAACTAGGAAAAGTGCCATTTTATGGTAACTGAAGGGGTGGTTCTTGGTCACAAAATTTCAAAAGATGGCATAGAAGTGGACAAGGCAAAAGTGGAAGTAATTGAAAAATTACCTCCACCTTGCAATGTCAAAGCAATCAGAAGTCTTTTGGGACACGCTGGGTTCTATAGGAGGTTTATCAAAGATTTTTCAAAGATTGCAAAACCCCTTAGCAACCTACTTGTCTCAAATACTCCCTTTGTTTTTGATAGAGAGTGCATGGTAGCCTTTGATGAACTTAAGAAGAAACTCTCCTCTGCACCTATTATAGCACCACCAAGCTGGGATCTTCCCTTTGAACTAATGTGTGATGCATCTGATTTTGCTGTTGGTGCTGTTCTAGGACAGAGGAAAGACAAGCTAGTACATGTTATTTACTATGCTAGCAAGGTTCTTAATGAGAATCAAAGGAACTATACCACCACGGAGAAAGAACTTTTAGCCATAGTCTTTGCTTTTGACAAGTTTAGATCATATCTTATTAGCTCAAAAGTAATTGTGTTCACTGATCACGCAGCACTCAAATACTTGCTTACCAAACAAGAATCTAATCCCAGAATAATAAGGTGGATCTTGTTGCTCCAAGAATTTGATATTGAGATTAAAGATAGGAGCGGAGCAGAGAACAAGGTAGCTGATCACCTCTCAAGGATCCCACAAGAAGAAGAGATGCAGCAAGTAGCAGTCAATGAAAGCTTCCCTGATGAACAATTGATGATGATTCGAGTAGCCCCTTGGTTTGCAGACATAGCCAACTTCAAGGCTATTGGGGAACTACCAACCAACATCAATAGGCACATGAGGAGGAAGCTAATTAAAGATGCCAAATACTACATCTGGGATGATCCTTATTTGTTCAAGAAGTGTGCTGATGGAATCCTAAGAAGGTGTATACCCCATGAGGAGGGGGCAGGAAGTGTTATGGCAGTGCCATGGATCTGCATATGGAGGTCACTTCAATGGAGAAAGGACAGCAGCAAAAGTGCTTCAATCCGGATTTTACTGGCCAACAATGTTTAAGGATGCCAAGGAAATGGTGTCAAGGTGTGATGAATGCCAAAGAATTGGTAATCAAACTAAGAGAAATGAGATGCCACAGCAATTCATACTAGAGTTGGAGCTATTTGATGTATGGGGGATTGATTTCATGGGACCCTTCCCAACCTCCTACTCTAATAGTTACATATTGGTGGCTGTTGATTATGTCTCAAGGTGGGTAGAAGCCATAGCCACTACAACAAATGACAACAAGGTTGTGATAAGCTTCTTGAGAAGGAACATTTTCAATAGATTTGGAGTTCCCAGAGCTCTCATTAGTGATGGAGGGACACACTTCTGTAACAAACAACTCGAGGCACTCCTTCTCAGATATGGAGTAAAGCACAAAGTGGCAACTCCATACCACCCACAGACCAACGGACAAGCTGAAATTTCCAATAGAGAGCTAAAAAGAGTCTTTGAAAAAACTATTGGAAGCTCAAGAAAGGATTGGTCTAAGAAGTTGGATGATGCACTATGGGCCTAAGGACAGCCTATAAGACTCTCATTGGGATGTCTCCATACTAACTGGTATATGGCAAGGCTTGTCACTTGCCAGTTGAACTTGAGCATAGAGCATTTTGGGCTCTAAAGATGTTAAACTATGATGAGCAAGCTGCTGGAGAAAATAGATTAATGCAACTCAATGAGCTGGAGGAGTTTAGGAATCAAGCATACGAGAATGCAAAAATCTGCAAAGAGAACACAAAAAGGTGGCATGACCAAAAGATTGCAAGAAGGGAGTTCACTGAAGGACAGAAAGTGTTACTCTACAACTCAAGACTCAAGTTCTTCCCTGGAAAACAAAAGTCTAGATGGTCAGGACCTTTCACCATACTCAAGGTGTTTTCCTATGGTCATGTGGAGCTCATGGAGGACAAGACTCAGAGAACTTTTACTGTCAATGGCCATAGACTCAAACACTACTTGGGAAGCTCCTTAGAGGAGCAAGGAGTGAGCTACAAGCTCAGCTGAAGATGAAGGAATGTCAAGCTAATGACAATAAAGAAGCGCTAGTTGGGAGGCACCCCAACACTTTATCCTTTTTGATTTAGTTACTTTTCTGAGAAGTAGTTTAAAATTTATTGCATTAGGTAGTTTAATTTTCAGTCTCCCATTTATCTTACATTACCATATTAGGTTTAGTTTACAATTGCAGAGTTGATTTTAGCTTGGTAGTTGATTTTCTTTACATTTTTTTTCCGGAATTGCAAATTGATGAAGGCATCAATCATGATGAGTGAATGGGCTGAGAACTAGCTAAACTGCTAAGTTTGGTGTGGCCTTCCACCCACTTAATCTAGGCTTATAGACAATTAATAGCCTAATCTTGAAGAGTAAGCCCAAGGATTAAGTTTGGTGTGGCCACCACCAAGAATCATCTAGTAGCCCAAGTCACCCAGTTTGAAAGCACTTAATGCTTTGGGCAAAAACATGAATGTGGTTTAATGAGTTCAGAAGAATTGGAATCAAAAGAAAATGAAAAGATTGATGTTATTCCACTCTTATGAATACATTAAATACACAATGATGAAACCAATTTATTAAGATGCCAAAGAATTAAGTTTGGTGTCCCAAGGGACACCCATCAATTGCAATCCAATTCCCTCTTGATGAAAAGGAATGTAAAAGGGTTCTCTTGTCATTACTAATGGGTTCAGTTTCATTTCAGGAGAGAAGATGGGGCCCACATGGTAAACAACTTACAAAGCAAGGAAGTCAAAGTGTACTTACACTTTGGAACTCAACACACGCAGAAGACACAGTGAGAAAAAGAGTTGGCGACTCTTTCCACGCTAGGCGCCACTCCCCAAGTGGGAAAACATTTAACCCTTTTTATTTCCCACCCTTCCCACCACAACATTCACCCATTATAAAACCTCACTTCACCATCTCCTATTCCACTTCAACAACCCCAATCACACACGAAGAGCATACAACCCTCACCTTTCTTTCTCTGTTCATCTTTTTCCCATCTCTTTCTTTACTTTCTCTCTTTCTTTCTTTTTTCTTTTTTTTCTTGATTGGGACAATCAAGTCCTAAGTTTGGTGTTGGAAAAAAACTTTGTTTTGCTTGCTCTTTCTTGCAACCCCCATTTCACTCTCAAACACACTCTCTCAACCTCATGGCACCACCAAAAAGCTCAACCTCAAAGAAAAGAAAAGTCAAGGAACCAACCTCTGGATCCTCAAGTTCCTTGAATGACTACAAGTTCCTCTCCGCATTCAACCAAAATCAATTCTATGGTTGCGTGAGTAAGAGGGAGATCATTCCAGAAGTTGGGTTCCAATTAGGGAGGAACAAGCATATTGAAATCAACATTGAGATCAACAATAGAGGTTGGTCACTTCTATGCAACCCACCAAAGAAAGTGGTAGAGAGCTTGGTGAGGGAATTCTATGCCAACGCAGTACCTCAACTAGGGTAACACTATGGCTACATTAGCTATGTAAGGGGGAAGTCCATTGACTACAGTCCCTCTAGCATAGAAAAAATGCTAATGGTGAAGAGGACAAGCTCCACTCGGAGCTATGAAAAAAGAATGAAGCAACAAGACCCTGGGTTTGATGAGATCCTGAATGAGATTTGTGTAATGCATGTGCATTGGATCAATGACAAGGATGGGATACCCAATCAATTGAGGAGAAGAGATTTGAGCCCCCAAGCTAGACGGTGGCTAGAATTTGTGAGGAGGTCCCTAATCCCCACATCCAACACTTCAGAGGTGACCAAAGAGAGAGCTGTACTCATCTACAGCATCATAAAAAGAGAGAACATCAACGTGGGGGAGATGATTGCCAAAAACATCAACAAAGTGCTGAAAAGTACCAGTGACAACACAAGGTTGGCATTCCCCAGCATTATACAGAGGCTATGTGATGAGGCTAGAGTTGAAAAGATCATTGATAAAGTGCTTGTGAAGCAAGACAAGTTCATAACTACCAAAAAGATGGCCAAAGTGGTGGCTGTTCACCCACTCCACAGGGCCAGTGAACGAAGAGCTCATGCCCATGAACAACAACAACAACAACAAGAAGAAGAGGCAGAAGAACAACTTCAGTTCCTGGCACTTCAACCACCACCACAATACCAATATCAACAATTTCCAGAGGGATTCAACTGGGAGCAACTGCAAGGAGATGTACACCAAATAAAGGGAGATCTACACCACTTGAGGGAAGATATCAATCAACTCAAAGAAACTCAACAACAACAATGGAGCCAATTCAACCAAAATATTCAACAACTCCAAGGGAATTGAGAGCATATGAGGAAGGAGCATCAAGAACAATTTGACTGGGGAGAGGTGCGAAGTGCACTGGACAAAATAGTAGAGCAAGGCAAATGGCAACAAAGGAACTTGGCCGAATTCAGACATCTCTATGATGCCAGGACCATATCCAGGAGGCAGTATGACATCAACACACAAGCGAAGCTGAATCACTTGTGTAACACCGTAGCTGCTCTAAACCCAGGATACCCAACCTTCATGCAAGGAATGGAAGAGCTAAGTGCAAGACAAGAGGAAATCCTAGCCAAGCATAAGGAGGATGAAAGGAATTATATGAGAAGGGCAGGATTTTGGAAATCCAAGGATGCCAAAGCACAAGAAGGTTCCTCCAAGCTAGATGAAGGTGACTCTTCCCCCTCCAAGAAGAAGGACAAAGGGAAGGGGCCAATGAACTAAAGATGAAGCTGCTCAAGGTTGTTGAGTCCCATGGTTGACACTTTCTAATTCTGAAATCTTGTTTAAATTTTTGCTTTATTTACTTTTTGAATAAATAGTCATGCTAGGATAGTTTATGCTTTATGCTTAGTTTTAAATTCCTGTTTGAAGTCTTTATGAGTTCTTCTTTTTAAGAAAGAAAATGCCATGTATTTCAAGTCTTCATTTCAACAAAAATAAAAGTAGAATTTGTCTCCATAAGAGTCACTGTGAGTTGTGCCAAAAACAATAAGAAAGACCAAGGCCAAGATGGATTATCAAACAAACTAAGAAATAAGAAACTAAGTGTGAGACCTTGGATGAACAAAAAAGAAAATGAGTCATGGAAGAGCAACTAGTCCTAGAAGGTATAACCAGGGAAGGCCAAAGGGTGTTCCTTGAATATCCATAGAACCAAGAGGCAGTAAGCAATAAAGACCCAAGGCTCTGAGCATCAACTACTAGGATAGAAAAAGAAACATTAAAAAGCTCAAAAAGAATTAAAGATCTTAGTAGATGTTTGTGGTGAAGATGTGTCAAGAAGAGACCTGGGCAAGTAAATTCTTAGGGGTGTCTCAACACCTAGTACCCTAAAACCAACTGGTTTGGGAGTGCTAATTGAAAGCCTAATTAAAGGGTTGTCTTGAGACAAAACACTTAGAGTCGTGGTCAAGAAAGCAAAACAACCCTTACTACTTCAAGGTGACAATCAATAGAAAGGACCCCTAAGGCCTATACCTGAAAGAACCCTCAATGATCCAAGAGCTTCCCATGACATTAAAGCATTCATACATGTGTTGAACACTTAGTCTTACTCTTAGTTGTATTGCAATCACTCAAAACCAAGGCCTCAAGTTATAAAAGTTTATTCACATTGATTTGCTTGGGACAAGCAAAACTTATGTTTGGTATTGTGATGACTTGCATCATCTACCCTTCTTTCTTGCATAAAGAAGACCATAAAAGAGCATAAATCTTATTTGATCAATACAATTCATGCATTACTTGATGAATATTAAGGTACACTACTTTGAGATGAGTTGTGCTAAATTTCAGGTGAGAAAAGCATCAAAAATGGGGTAGAAGACAAACAAGGAGCTGGGCGTGTGAAACTAGCGTGCCACTTGAAGCAAACGCCACAAAAATGCACTGACGTGGCACGCCAGGAGCTGCGCGTGGCACGCTAATACAAAATTCTAGAGAGCTACAATGGAGGACACAAAAGAGGCGTGGCACGCCAAGCCGGGCGTGGCACGCCTGGCCCATCAATTACTATGGGCGTGCCACTTGAGCAAAGGGGCGTGGCATACCAACTCACCATCCCAAGAAGAACCTTCACTATGGCGTGCCACTTGGTGTCAAAGGCGTGGCACGCCAGCTCCAAGAAGTCACTTGGGCGTGCCACTTGAGAACCCAGGCGTGGCACGCCAAGCTTGAAGAGTTCACAAATCCAGGGGCATGCCATTTGAACAGCATGGTGTGGCACACTGGTACAACAATCCAGAGAAGGGGCTGAAGGAAATTGAAGACTGGGCGTGCCACTTGGTGTCGAAGGCGTGGCACGCCAACCATAGCATTTCACTATGGCGTGCCACTTGAAGACTGAGGCGTGGCACGCCAACTACTGGAACCATGACAAGATCATAGGCATGGCACGCCAGCCTTTAGGCGTGGCACGCTGGTATAAGTTTCCAGAGAGGATGAAGAAGGCCAATTACATGGGGCGTGCCACTTGATATCGAAGGCGTTGCACGCCATTCACCATTCTTCATTTAGGCGTGCCACATGAGCAACCAGGCGTGGCACGCCAAACAGAGGAACCACTCACTCCCAAAAGGGGCGTGGCACACCAGACCCTGGGCGTGCCACGCTAGTTCAACTTTCCAGAGAAGCCTAGCCAAGAATAAAGCAAGGGCGTGGCACGCCAGACCATGGGTGTGGCACGCTAGTACAAGTTTCCAGAGGCAAAGAGAAGTGAGAAAGGCAAGGGGCATGCCACTTGAGTTCGAAGGCGTGGCACGCCAACACAAGAAAGCCACTATGGCGTGCCACTTGAGTTCGAAGGCATGGCACGCCAACACAAGAAATCCACTATGGCGTGCCACTTAAGTTCGAAGGCGTGGCATGCCAAGGTTGAGAGAGGGACGAGCGTGCCACTTGAAGGAGTAGACGTGGCACGCCAAGCTGGAAGTGAAGGGCACGTGACACGCCAGAAAGGTGCCAGCCACATGCCAGCTGAGAAGTCATGCTTATTGAGTGTTTTCTTTTTCCTTCAAAATGTAATTTTCCTTTTTCATTTTTGTAAATCTTTTATTTTACTAGGAGTAGTATAAATACTCCCAAGGAGTACCGAAGAAGGGGGTGAAGCAGTTAGTTTTAGATCTACTTTTACACTTCACTTTAGAGTACTTTTTTAGCTATGAGTAGCTAACTTCCCTCTCATTGAGAAAGGGAGCTCTGTTGTACTTGATGGATTGATGATAGTAAAATCCTTCTTCTCTTCATCTTCTCTTTGATTTACTAGAAGGAATTTCGTTCTTAATGCTTAGTATTCAATTATCTTGGGAAAGAGATTGAATGCAATTGGGTTTCATGGGAATCTTGGGAAAGGAAACATGAAACCATGCTTGAAATCTCTTCTCACACTAGAGTAGAATCTGGTTTTTGGTGTTTCGATATGTGACATATGATCCTCCCTCTACCTGGACCTATAATGGTGTGTGGTATAATCAGGGACCAAGCATATCTCTCTTCATGAGCAATTAGACCAGATCTGAGAGATTGAGTCACCAAGGGATTGGGGCTCAATCAATCATGATTGCCAAGAGGTCAATGAGTTGCTAATTGAAAAGGATATAAGCTAGATTTAATCCGAAGAGACAACACCTCCCAATCTCAATGAATATCCCCATTCTTATCTATCCATTTCTTTACTGCTTATTTTTTACATTCAGCAATTCCCCATTTCCATTTACATTCAAGTCATTTATGATTCTGCCCTTTACTTTTTGCCATTTATATTTCTGCATTTTATTGCTTTTCTTTATATTCTAGTCATTTTTACATTTCTGTCATTTACAATTCTGCACTCTACAATCCTATTGATCCACTTGACTAATTCATTAATTGATTCAAACTGCTCGAATTTGCCAATCTCTGTGGATACGATCCCACTCTACTGTGGGTTATTACTTGACGATAATTTTGGTGCGCTTGCCAAAAGGACTAATTCACCAATTTTGAATGGGGTGTGAATTCCGGTCATCACCCTCTGAACAAGATGAAGACACCTTGCTACCTCCAGTGGCTCCGGATGATCAAGTGCCAAGCCATGAGCTGAAATTGGAGATGAAGCCCCTTCTACCCCACCTCAAGTATGCTTACCTTGAGGATCATTAGAAGCTCCCAGTTATTATTGCAAGGGAACTTACTTCCCAATAAGAAGAGCAGCTGCTTAGTGTGTTGAGAAGACACAAGCGAGCTATTGGGTGGAGCTTGGTGGATATAGTAGGCATCAGCCCTCAAGTCTGTGACCACCACATATTTTTAGAAGAGGGAGTAAGGCCTATCCATCAACCCCAAAGGCAGTTGAATCCCACCATCTTGGAAGTTGTCAAGAAGGAAGTGACTAGACTGCTCGAAGCTGACATTATCTATCCAATCTCGGATAGTGAACGGGTTAGCCCAGTACAGGTGGTACCCAAGTAGTCTGGTGTTACAATAATAAAGAATGAGCATGGAGAACTCATGGCAACTAGAGTGCATAACTCCTGGAGGGTGTGCATTGATTATAGGTGTCTCAACTAGGCTACTCGCAAGGATCACTACCCATTACCGTTCATCGATCAAATGCTTGATCGCCTGTCAGGTAAATCACACTACTATTTTCTAGATGGTTACATTGGCTATTTTCAAATTCATATAGCTCCTGAAGATCAGGAGAAAACTACTTTTACATGTCCCTTTGGAACGTATGCATACAAGAGGATGCCTTTTGGCTTATGTAATGCACCGGCTACGTTTCAAAGGTGCATGATGAGTATTTTCTCAGATCTTCTTGAGAGCTGTATGGAAGTTTTCATGGATGACTTTAGTGTGTATGGTGATTTATTCGACCTTTGCTTGGATAGTTTAGCTAGAGTATTAGACAGGTGTGTTAGTTCAAACCTTGTATTAAATTTTGAAAAATGTCATTTTATGGTACAACAAGGTATTGTTCTAGGACATGTTGTTTCTAATACTGGTATTTCAGTTGATCCAGTAAAGATAGATGTTATTTCTGGTTTACCTTACCCCTCCTCCGTGAGGGAAGTCCGTTCGTTTCTTGGTCATGCAGGTTTCTACCGGCGATTTAACAAGGACTTCAGTAAGGTAGCATTGCCTTTATCCCGATTGCTGCAGAAGGATGTTGAGTTCGAGTTGAGTGAGGACTGCATGGAAGCATTTGATAAGCTGAAGATTGCCTTGAATCAAGCTCCGATTGTGAGAGGGCCCGACTAAAGTCAGCCATTTGACATAATGTGTGATGCCTCCAACCATGCAGTAGGAGCGGCGCTAGCTCTGTGCGAAGGTAAGGACCCTTATATAATTGCTTATGCTTCTAAGACCTTAGACGCTGCTCAGTCTAATTATACTACCACTGAAAAAGAGCTTCTGGCTATTGTTTTTGCTCTGGATAAATTCTGAGGCTACTTACTTGGTACTAAGGTGGTAGTATACTCAGACCATGCAGCTCTAAAATATTTGTTAGCTAAAAAAGAGTCCAAACCAAGGTTAATACGTTGGATATTATTGCTGCAAGAATTTGATTTAGAAATCAAAGATAGGAGTGGTTCCCAGAATTTAGTAGCAGGCCACTTGAGTCGCCTAGAGCACATTAAGAATGACTCCACTCCTATCAATGATGCTTTTCCATTTGATAGCTTGCACGCAATATCTGAGGTGGTTCCTTGGTATGCACCTATAGCTAATTATTTGGTTAGTCGTACCTTTCCTCCTAATTTTACTAAGCATCAAAAGGACAAGCTTAAAAGTGAGTCCAAATATTATATATGGGATGACCCATATTTATGGAGATGTGGTGCTGACCAAATAATTAGAAGGTGTGTGCCACAATCAGAATTCCAGTCAATTTTAGAGGCCTGCCACTCTTCTGAGAGTGGTGGACATTTTGGTCCCCAAAGAACAGCTAGAAAAATTTTAGATTGTGGATTCTGGTGGCCCACACATTTTAAGGATGCTACTGCCTTCTGTGAATCTTGCTCCCCATGCCAAAAGTTTGGAAATATATCCAAGAGGGATAAGATGCCCCAACAACTTATGTTGTTCTGTGAAATTTTTTATGTTTGGGGTATTGACTTCATGGGTCCATTTCCAAACTCTAGTGGTTTCTTATATATATTGTTAGCTATTGATTATGTTTCTAAATGGGTGGAAGCAATTCCTACCCGTACTGATGATGCTAATGTTGTTGTCTCTTTTGTTTGAAATAATATTATCTGTCGCTTTGGATCACCACGAGCAATCATGAGTGATCAAGGCACTCATTTTTGTAACAGGAGATTGACAGGTCTACTGAAGAAACATGGCATTGTTCACAAGGTAGCGACGGCTTACCATCCCCAGACCAATGGACAAGCTAAGGTGTCCAATAGAGAGATAAAGTGCATACTAGAAAAGAATGTGAAGCCTCACAGAAGAGACTAGAGTACTAGACTGGCAGATGCGCTTTGTGCTTATCGGACAACATACAAGACACCCATCGAAATAAGTCCATTCCGCCTAGTCTATGGCAAGGCTTGTCACCTCCCAGTGGGGGTGGAGCACAAAACTTTCGGGTGGTAAGGGAATGCAACATGGGATTTGAGAAAGCCGGTGCTGAAAGGAAGCTGCAACTAGCGGAATTGGAGTGCCTCCGGCTAGAAGCATATGAGAACTCACGGCTCTACAAAGAGAGGGTGAAGGTTGTGCATGACAAGAATATCAAGAGAAGAGAGTTCAAACCAGGGGAGTTGGTTTTACTTTATAACTCAAGGCTGAGGCTTATGCCAGGCAAGCTGAGATCAAGATGGGAAGGCCCCTACCGGGTGGAAAAGGCTGAGTCATATGGCGTCTTCCACTTGATTCATCCTTCAAGTTCCAAATTCATCAAAGTCAATGGCCACCACTTGAAGCTGTATCATGGTGAGAAGATGAAGAACAACAAGGAGCTGGAGATCTTTAAGGACGTAAAAGAAAAGTGCTAGGTGGGAGGCACCCCACCATGATGTGATCGTCCCTTTTTATTATTAGTTTTATTCATTTTTATCAGTGTTAACTTATATATTCTGCATAATCACCTGCATTCTACATAAAAAAAAAAGAGGCATTCAACGCGCAAGCGTCTAGGACGCGCACGCGTCATGTGTGAATGCGAAAAACATTAGAATTGAACAGAGAGTTACACGGGACTTGTGCAGGAAGCATGCTTGGCACACCAGCCAACCCACGCGTACGCGTGCCTCACGCGTGCGCATCCCCTGCAGTTTTGGTAACCCACGCATACGCGTCCTGGACGCACACGCGTGGATATGGCAATTGGCGTAAATCGTGTGCTGAACAGAGAGTTGTGATGGTCTGGGGCTGGCACTGTGCTAGAGGCACAAAATCACTCACACGTACGCGTCCCTGACGTGTGCGCGTTATTATCGCTTTACAGCCATCCACGCGTGCGCGTGCTTGACGTGCACGCGTCATATGCAAATTTTTATTTCTATGCTATTTGAACAGAGAGTTGTGCGTGCGCGCGGCCGGTTTCGCACGACTGGCACGACCAAGGGCACGCGTACGCGTGCTAGATACTTACGCATCGCCTTCATATTTGCGCAACCCACGCGTACGCGTGGGGTACGCGTGCGCGTTGCATGCGCCGCATCACTAAACCAGCACGCCGCACAGTTTCAATTATTCCCCCCTCCCAAATCCTAATTCTCTTTCAATCCTAATTCTTCCTTATTTCTTCTTCCTTCCTTCCCTCTTCTTACTTCCTAATCCTTTCTTCTTCCCTTTTCTTCCTCATGTTTCTTTTCTTCCTCTCCACTACTCTTTCATTCTTCTTTCATTTATTGTATTTAATTATTTTTCTTTCTTCTCAATTTTATATTACCTTAGTTATTTATAGTTTCTTTTTCATTCTTTTATCATGCATTTTTATGTTGGTGTTGGAGCTTTATTTGGGTATTATTTTATTATATTTGAGCTTGTGGATATTATAAGGAGTAATTTGAGAATTGACATTTTATTATGGATCTCATATACACTTGAATTAATTATTTTAATTCCTATTTTAACTTGCACACCAGGTGTTTGTGAAAAAGCTCTCATGGCATTTTGAACTCTTTTCTACTTTACTCTAACACTTTAATGCCTCTCTTTTTCACAACACTTGTAATCCATATGTATTGAGATTATCATTTACAATTGTCATCATACAAGTGCTCTTTAATTTGGTACATTTAATAATTGATGCTTGAGTTATGCTTCTCATGCCTATTACTTGCATGCTTTTAACCCTCTTGCATTTAATTATTATGAATTGCCTTCATGATTTTTACTTAATATCTTCCATGCATGTTGTAGCTACCATATATAGGACATCCATTTTCCTTTGGCATTCATTATTACTTGGACTTCCTTCCTTCCAATTGTAGTTATCTATACTTAAAATTAATTCTCTTTCTTCCTTTTTTTTAGGATGTGATGCGGGTGGAAACTGTCTCTCAACAAATTTCCTTCGGCAAGTATACCGAATTTGTCGTCAAGTAAAAACTCACAATAGAGTGAGGTCGAATCCCACAGGGATTGATTGATCAAGCAACTTTAATTAGAAGAATTTTCTAGTTGAACGAATCCAGAATTTGGGTTGAGAGTTGTAGAAAATAAAATGGCAGGAATGTAAATAACAGAAAAGTAAATGCTAGAATTAAAGGTCTGGAAGTAAATGACTGAAAGTAAATTGTAGAATTGTAAATGGGAATGGGGGATTTGCTCATAAAAGTAAATAGCAGAAATTAAAGAGAATGGGTAAGATCAGAGATGGGGAGTTCATTGGGCTTAGGAGATATTGCAACCCTCCGGATCAAGTTCATTTTCATCTCTTCTTCAATCAATGCACTCATTGATCTCCTTGGCAATCTTAATTGATTGAATTACACCAAGATAACTACTCAATTGGATGAAGATCGAAAGCTTTCAAGTAAAATCAAGAGAAAAGATAGAAGAAAAATAATGAAAACTAGTATTGATCCATCAAATTACAATAGAGCTCCCTAACCCAATGAAAGGGGTTTGGTTGTTCATAGCTCTAGAAAATGAAAACAAAGATGGAGAATACATCATAAAACTAGAAAATTCAGAGAAGGTAAAATACAGAGAGTAATTCTCTTTTCCAACTTTTCAGAACTCCTCAACAATTCAAAGTTACTCCTATATATACTACTTTTCTCAGCTTCTAGTTGCCTCTTCAAGTCTTGGGCCTTTGGATCTTGAGTTTGAAGCAGTTCTCTTCTTCATTTGGGCTTGGCTTTACTTGCAGAGAGAAAGTGTGAAGTGGGCAGAGACTTTAGCTTAGGACGTTAGGGGTGTTAACGTTTAGTGAAAATATGAGTTCGAGAAGGTTAGTGACAATCAACTTTCTCACTAACGTTCCTAAGTAAAAGCCACGTTAACTTCAACGTTAGTGGCACAAACGTTGCCACTAACGTTGCTTCTAAGTCCTTCGCACACGTTATTGAGACTTAACATTCCCAATAACTTTGAAAAGCCCCATTTGTTCCCATGTTAGAGCCCACGTTAACTTAGTTAACGTGGCTCTTTAACGTGGGCTTGCCATCCCTCGAGAACGTTAGTGACACTCAACATTGTCACTAACGTTCCAAGGTGCCCCTATGTCTCACGTTAGATTCCACGTTAACTAGGTTAACGTGGCTTCTAACGTGGCCATGCTTAGCCATCCCCAACGTTAGTGACAACGTTGAATGTCACTAACGTTGGCGTTTCTTTCACTCATCAATGTTAGCTTCCACGTTAACTAAGTTAACGTGGGAGTTAACGTGGTATGTTTCTCCTTAGGCCAACGTTAGTGACAATGTTGAATGTCACTAACGTTGGCGTTTCTCCCCCTTCTAACGTTAGAGGCCACATTAACTAAGTTAACGTGGACTCTAACGTGGCCACTTATGAGCATTTGCCAATGTTAGTGACAATGTTAAGTGTCACTAACGTTGGCTCAACTTCCCCTCTCCACGTTAGAGTTCTCGTTAACTTAGTTAACGTGACTCTTAACGTGGTCAATGTTGGCTTCGAGAGCGTTATTGGCAATCACTTTTCTCATTAACTTTGCAAGTTACCTCCCATTCCTTGCTTCCTTTGGTCCTGAAATCAAGCAATAGAGCGCATCAAAGTTCTAGTCCAAGTCATGGGCAATGCAGCATATAATTTGTCACTAAACTCATGCAAAATCCTCATGAAATAATGTAAAATGAACAATGTACGCTTGAATCAAGGTGTAAGTGAATATCTACCCAAAACTA
>NC_029792.2:55156584-55159711 GCF_000816755.2 Arachis ipaensis
ATACATACACACCACAGGCATATAGTTCATTTATTTTCCTTCTTGAGACCTTGGTGTCCAGCACCTCTTTGGGTTACTAAAATGCTCTGTTGTGAGGGTTACTCTTGATAATGGACTTTTAGCTGATAATCCCGGGTTAGTTAACCCAAGTTACCAAGTGATAAAGCACCCCTAAGAGCTTATTCATCCAAGTTCATTTGGGCTATTTGCCGCTGGTTGAGTTCTTGCAAGTGCTTCTCTTGAAGCTCTTGCCTCTCATTCACTTGGTTGATGGCTTGAGTGAGCTGGGAGTAGTGTTCTTGCTGCTGCTCCATTTGTTATTTTTGCCATGCTTCATGTTGGCTCAGCCAGTTGGATTGAAGGTTCAGTATTTGCTCCTGTCCTTCCATATGTCTCATTCCCAGATCCTCAATGGCTCTTAGAAGGTGACTCATGTTCAAGTTGGCTGGATCATAATACTCTCCTTGTTGATATTCTTCCTGATGAGGTTCCTCTTGGTGAACTCTTTCTTTTGCTTTTGGTTTCCCTATTTGTGGTCTTCTTTGTTGCTGATCAGGTGTAGTATAAACCAATCGCTCGAGTGTAACTGGCCTCCCTGGGTTCACCCAGTCTGGATTGCTGTCCTCAAATACTACCTTGGCCTTGTTGTATAAGCGGAGAATGGTGCTGGGGTACCAAAGCCTGGCACCTGAATCAACCTTCTCAGCCGAATCTTGAATCCCCTCGGCGATGAGCTCATTCACATTGATTTTCCCACCCTGTATTAAGCAATGCACCATAGTAACTCGATTGATGTTTACCTCTGAATTATTTGTAGCTGGTAGAATGGACCTCCTTATGAGTTCAAACCACCCCTTGGCTTCAGGGCTCAGGTCTCCCCTCTTGATGAACTTGGGTCTCCCATCTGTGTACCTCTCCCAGTCAGCTGCTATAACACAGATGTCTGACACTATCTCTGAGAGCTCATCATTATCAGGGCTTCTACTTATCCTTGCCTGATAACTGTCCTCATTAAAATGAGGTGATTTCAGGTGAAGAGCTCTTGTTATGGCATTTGGGCTGAAGTCCACCTCCTTTCCTCTCACGTAACTTTTGAAGGTTGGGGCCTTGGTTTTATCTTCTCTTACTACATTTGCATAAAATTATTTGATGAGGTTTCCATTGATCTTCCCCTCTGGACTTGTGAGCAATTGTCACCCCCTCTGTTCGATTTTCTCCAGAATTTGTGGTGACTCATTTGCATTGATTTGGAAGATTAACTCTGGCAATATCTTTCTGGCCCTTATCCGTTCGAATTCACGTTCATGAAAGGCAGTTTTGAATCTCTTCTCATCGAAAGAAACACTCTCCATGGGTTCCTTCCTCTTTTGCCTCTTTGAGCTTGATGATGCCTTGAATTGAGTTGCTGTTTTGAGGGGGGGTTGGAGGATACGGATAGATGAGGAATAGGTTGGCTAGGACAGAGTGTGATGAAGGGGGTTGAGCAAGCCAAAAGTATGAAGTGTGGAGAGTGGGAATTTGAGTGTGAGGAATGAGCATGCACTAAGGTTCACTTATATAGGGAGATCATGAGTAGATGGAAGGTGTGGATTGCAAGGATTGTTGCTTGATGGACGGTTGGGGTTGTGTATGAAGGAAGGACAAGGATCATCACTTAATGAGAGTGATTGGTTCGGTCTTCAAGGGTCTTCCTTCTCCAATGTTGCATGGCAACGTTTCCCCATGCGTTCCCTCTTGAGACATGTGTGTAGTGTTCTTCATTAAGTGGCGGCATCTCCCCCTATTTAATCGTCCAATCAATCCCCTTCAATGCTCTTTTCCCTTTTTCCTATAAAGATTTAAAATAAGGAAATTAATATCATAAAAATCAAACTCTACGGCTAGAATAATAAAGAGAAGAAAAAGAGTTTGTTTATTTGTGAATTTCAACTAACTACTTGTGTATTCTTATAGGCAGATTGATGGCACCATGGGGTGACATCAAACTTAGTTTGGAGTACTTGTGATGAAAAGTTTTGTTCAAAGCTCCAGGAGTTCTGCTTTAAACACCAAACTTGTTCTTCACTATATACTGCATGATAAAGGTTTTCACCAAGTGTTTGTCAAGTTTGGGTTGAAATTCATAAACATTGATTTTTTTTTACTATTTTCTAAAAACATATAAAACATGGGTTGCCTCCCATGAAGCGCTTCTTTAGCGTCACTAGCTTGACGTTTTTCCTTCATCAGGGTGGTTGGTAGTGCTTAAAGTCCTCCCCTCTTACTGTGGACTTATATCCATTGGTTGGATCAATTGATGCTGGCCCCCAAATCACATAGTGCTCTATTGAACATATTTTCACCTATGGCACAAGGGATGTGAAAACTCCCTGGGTCTCTTCTTTTTGTAGGCAACTCAGGTTGAATAAGGGCACTACATTCCTTGTTCATCACTATAGTCTGGCCTCCTTTGAGTGAGCTTTTCCTGGGAAGAAGTTCCTTCATATACTTGATGAATGCAGGCATTTGTTGAATTGCCTTGATGAATGGTATCTTTACATGCAGAGATGCAAACAAATCTAGGAACCTTGAGTATATTCTCTTTCCCACAGCACCATTGAGCAGTTGAGGGAAGGGTGCATAGAGCTTCAGCAGCTCTTATTGTGAGATTTCTGGTTCTTGGTGATCTCTATCCTCCTCCTTTGTTGAGTTGTCTTCAGGTTGTTCGAAAAGTTTGCCTTGCTTGTCTTCAGTCTCTTGATCACTTGTAGTGACCATTTTACAATCTTCCCATCTTACTTTCTTTGCTTCTCCTTTGGGGTTTTTCTCCATGTCACTTGGGAAGCTATCGGTAGGTTTGGGAATCTTCTCAGCTAAACATCCCACCTAGAATTCCAGCTTCCTAATGGTCTCTCCCTGGTTCTTAATATTGGCTCGCACCTCCTCTTTGAATACCTTATTTTCTTGAATCTCTTGGCATATTCCTTCAAGTAAGGTTTCAATCTTAGAGAGCTTGTCATCAATTGATGGGTGATTCGGAGCAGATGTGCTGTTTCGGTTTTGATAGGCGTGTGGAGAAGTGTTGTTGTGGGGGTGTTGAGATGTCCTCTGTGTGAATTGTTGGTGAGCTGCATTGTTGTTGGAGTTG
>NC_029792.2:55159777-55189387 GCF_000816755.2 Arachis ipaensis
CCCTGGGCACCAAAAGTTTGCGCCAACGTTAGCCCCTAACTTGGTGGCTAACGTTGGCGCCACAAGTACACAAGGTAAGGCCAACGTTAGGGCCAAAGTTAGACCCCTAACTTTGGCACCAACATTGGTATCAGCAAAGTGGTGTTAGCTGATATGAAAAGTTGGAGCAAAAGTTAGACCCCTAACTTTTGCTCAAACTTTTCGTCCAACTTTTGCAAAACTCAAACCCGGTTCAATTGGTTTGTTTTGGTTCTTCTCCAAACTTCAAGAGCAATCAACCAAGGCCTCTTTCAACCCAATTCCACCAAGAGCAAAGGCCCAACTCCAGGCTTGAAGATCATTTGAAGAAAGTGTATAAATAGGATAGAATTTAAGTTCTTTGGAGAGCTTTCCTTTTGAATTTTCATAATAGTTTTCGGAGAGCTTTGGATATTGAGTGATCTTTAATTTCAGTGGCATTTGTTCTATGGCTTCAGCAAAGGGTATGTTGATTTGTAGTTTCTTGAAGATTTCCAAAAATCTCAAGAACTGGTTGTCATCTTCCCTTTTCTTCAATAGCTGGGGATATGGAGCTCTTGAGATGTTCAGTTGTGGTATCCCTTTTTCTTTCTGCAGACTTGGCGTGGGCGGTTGAACTCCATCTTGCTCTTCTCCCTTTTCAATTGAGCCTTCTTCTTGTGGTTTTTGGGGACGTTCCTTCAGTTCCTTTCCACTCCTAAGTGTGATAGCTTGACACTCCTCCCTTTTGCTTGAATGGGCATCATAGCAAAAGTTGTGGTTAGGAAGCTGCTTAAACAGATAGCTGATTTGTGTCTCCAGTTTTTTGATGGCAGCATTTTAATTCTGCATGTTTGACTGCACTTCCTCTCTGAATGCTTTACTGTTTCGAATGTCTTTGCATACTCCTTCAATTAAGGTTTCGATCTTAGAGAGCTTGTCATCAATTGATGGGTGATTCGGAGCAGATATGCTGTTTTGGTTTTGATAGGCGTGTGGAGAAGTGTTGTTGTTGGAGTTGTAACGTCTCTGGTCTTGGTTTTGATCTTGCTCACTTCCCCACCCAAAGTTTGGGTGGTTTCTCCATCCAGGGTTATAGGTTTTGGAGTATGGATCATAGTTTTTCCTTGGTGAATTCTCAATGTAGTTGGCTTGCTCCTGACTCCCCTCTGCTTCTCCATTCACTCCTTCTTGGGTTGTTGATGAAGTGGAGATTGCTGCTACTTGGTTCATCTCCATCTTTTTGGTGAGGTCAGCCAACTGCTGGGTAATGAGCTTGTTTTGGGCCAACAGAGCATCTACATTGTTTAGCTCCATTACTCCTCTTGTGTTCCCTCTTTCAGAAGCATAGAAGTAGTTGTTCTCTGCTACTGTTTCAATAACATCTATGGCTTCCTCAATAGTCTTCTTCTTGTTCAAAGATCCTTCGGATGAATGGTCTACGGCCTTATTTGACTCATAAGAAAGTCCTTCATAGAAAATGTGCAGCTGCACCCATTCGTTGAACATATCTGGTGGGCACCTCCTTGTTAGGTCTTTAAACCTCTCCCATGCATCATATAGAGTCTCAAGATCTTGTTGCCTGAAAGTTTGGACCTCAGCTCTCAGCCTATTGATTCATTGAGGAGGGTAAAATCTTGCTAAGAATTTGTTCACCACGTCTTCCCAAGTTGTCAAGCTTTCCCTTGGGAAAGATTCCAGCCACTTGGCTGTTTTGTCCCTAAGTGAGAATGGAAATAGGAGCAGTCTATAAGCGTCAGGGTGAACACCATTAGACTTCACTGTGTCACATATTCTCAGGAAGGTGGTCAAATGTTGATTGGGGTCTTCTTGAACACCTCCTCCAAACGAACAGTTGGACCTCAGCTCTCAGCCTATTGATTCGTTGAGGAGGGTAAAATCTTGCTAAAAATTTGTTCACCACGTCTTCCCAAGTTGTCAAGCTTTCCCTTGGGAAAGATTCCAGCCACCTGGCTGCCTTGTCCCTGAGTGAGAATGGAAATAAGAGCAGTCTATAGGCGTCAGGATGAACACCATTAGACTTCACTGTGTCACATATTCTCAGGAAGGTGGTTAAATGTTGATTGGGGTCTTCTTGAACACCTCCTTCAAACGAACAGTTGTTCTGAACAAGGGTGATGAGCTGTGGTTTAAGTTCAAAGTTGTTGGCATGGATTGTTGGCTTTTGGATGCTACTTCCACAATTGGCTGGGTTTGGATTGATGTAAGAGCCCAAAACTCTTCTATCCTCCCCAGCATGATTTGCTCTACCTTCTCCCCCATGGTTGTGATCCTCTTCTTCATGATGGTTTTCCATGTTGTCTTCCATGTTTGGTTCAAAGAATTCCTCTTCTTCCTCAGCACCAACCACTTTCTTTCCTCTTGCCTCCCTCCTTATTCTAAGGAAGGACCTCTCAGGTTCAAAATCGAAGGAAGTTGAAGCCCCGCTTCTTCTCCCTGTCATACAACCATCAAGTGCAAGCAAGAAAAGATAGGTGCAGAAAGTATTTTTGTCAGAATTACTGTTAGTTGTGGGTGATGCAATATATCAAACAGTTAGTAGGTTAGCAAACAGAATTGAAAATAACAAAGAAAAACAAAAGAGTAGAGGGGGAAGGGAAGAACTTTAACTAAAACAGAAAGTAAATCACTCAAACAGAAAATGAATTCACAAAATAAAAATGCTCAATCTAGTGATCTTCCAATTTAATCATTGTTGATGCACAATCAATCCCCGGCAACGGCGCCATAAACTTGATGCGGGTGGAAATTGTCTCTCAACAAATTTCCTTCGGCAAGTGTACCAAATTTGTCGTCAAGTAAAAACTCACAATAGAGTGAGGTCGAATCCCACAGGGATTGATTGATCAAGCAACTTTAATTAGAAGAATGTTCTAGTTGAGCGAATCCAGAATTTGGGTTGAGAGTTGCAGAAAATAAAATGGCGGGAATGTAAATAACAGAAAAGTAAATGCTAGAATTAAAGGACTGGAAGTAAATGACTGAAAGTAAATTGCAGAATTGTAAATGGGAATGGGGGATTTGCTCATAAAAGTAAATGGCAGAAATTAAAGAGGATGGGTAAGATCAGAGATGGGGAGTTCATTGGGCTTAGCAGATATTGCAACCCTCCGGATCAAGTTCATTTTCATCTCTTCCTCAATCAATGCACTCATTTATCTCCTTGGCAATCTTAATTGATTGAATTACAAATTCAATCTCTCAAATCTTGATCAATAGCCAATTCCTTGGTCAATTGCTCATGATAAGAGATGAAGTATGGTCACTGATTATACCACATGCATTTCCCAAATCAAGTATTGAGAGGGTTATAGTCACATACCCATCCAAACCCAATTTGGTCCAGCATGAGAAAGCATTTCTAGCTTGATCTCTTCATTCCTCTTTCAAGGTTCAGAAGAGATCCAAGTTTGAATAGCTTCTTTTCCAAGATAACTACCCAATTGGATGAAGATCGAAAGCTTTCAAGTAAAATCAAGAAAAAAGATAGAAGAAAAATAATGAAAACTAGTATTGATCCATCAAATTACAACAGAGCTCCCTAACCCAATGAAAGGGGTTTGGTTGTTCATAGCTCTAGAAAATGAAAACAAAGATGGAGAATACATCATAAAACTAGAAAATGCAGAGAAGGTAAAATACAGAGAGTAATTCTCTTTTCCAACTTTTTAGAACTCCTCAACAATTCAAAGCTACTCCTATATATACTACTTTTCTCAGCTTCTAGTTTGCTCTTCAAGTCTTGGGCCTTTGGATCTTGAGTTTGAAGCAGTTCTCTTCTTCATTTGGGCTTGGCTTTACTTGCAGAGAGAAAGTGTGAAGTGGGCAGAGACTTTAGCTTAGGACGTTAGGGGTGTTAACGTTTAGTGAAAATATGAGTTCGAGAACGTTAGTGACAATCAACTTTCTCACTAACGTTCCTAAGTAAAAGCCACGTTAACTTCAACGTTAGTGGCACAAACGTTGCCACTAACGTTGCCTCTAAGTCCTTCGCACACGTTATTGAGACTTAATATTCCCAATAACTTTGAAAAGCCCCTTTGTTCCCACGTTAGAGCCCACGTTAACTTAGTTAACGTGGCTCTTTAACGTGGGCTTGCCATCCTTCGAGAACGTTAGTGACACTCAACATTGTCACTAACGTTCCAAGGTGCCCCTATGTCTCACGTTAGATTCCACGTTAACTAGGTTAACGTGGCTTCTAACGTGGCCATGCTTAGCCATCCCCAACGTTAGTGACAATGTTGAATGTCACTAACGTTGGCATTTCTTTCACTCATCAACATTAGCTTCCACGTTAACCAAGTTAACGTGGGAGTTAACGTGGTATGTTTCTCCTTAGGCCAACGTTAGTGGCAATGTTGAATGTCACTAACGTTGGCGTTTCTCCCCCCTTCTAACGTTAGAGGCCACGTTAACTAAGTTAACGTGGACTCTAACGTGGCCACTTATGAGCATTTGCCAACGTTAGTGACAATGTTAAGTGTCACTAACGTTGGCTCAACTTCCCCTCTCCACGTTAGAGTTCTCGTTAACTTAGTTAACGTAACTCTTAACGTGGTCAATGATGGCTTCGAGAGCGTTATTGGCAATCACTTTTCTCATTAACTTTGCAAGTTACCTCCCATTCCTTGCTTTCTTTGGTCCTGAAATCAAGCAATAGAGCACACCAAAGTTCTAGTCCAAGTCATGGGCAATGCAGCATATAATTTGTCACTAAACTCATGCAAAATCCTCATGAAATAATGTAAAATGCACAATGTATGCTTGAATCAAGGTGTAAGTGAATATCTACCCAAAACTAGCTTATTTTCTAAGGGAATGCATGAAACTAGCCTAAAAACAGTAAAGAAAAGGTCAGTGAAACTGGCCAAGATGCCCTGGCATCAGGATGTCCACTAAAAGAGGAAAGGAGAAGGCTTCTGAAAAGCCACCGGCAAGGAGAGAAACCAAGAAAGCACCGGCTAAGGCGCCACCATCTACCAGCATCAAGCCGCCAACAAAGTAGGTGAAGAGGATCATCAAAGTTGATGAAGCGGAAAAATCCTTTCCCGCACAGGACTCCACACAGTTCACTAACTGTTACTACGAGTAGATGTTCCCCATCCTAGCTGAGAAGAACTACAATAATGAGCATCTACTCATTCTCCCAACACATTTTGTTGATTTTGTGGAGCCCCGCATCGAGAGGAGATAGTGGGGATTCTTAAGGAGGCATCTGCGAGAGGCCAACCTATCATGGGTAGTTGAATTCTACTCTAACTTCTACTCGCCTACTCTACAGACTGTCTATGTTCGTCAGCAGCAAGTCCCTATCTCTGAGGGTGCCATACAGAGAGTTCTGGATCTTCCACCTAGCCCAGAGGGATTGGATACATATCAAGAGTCCCAGCTTAAGCGCCAGATATATCAGTTTGACTGTGATTGCGTCCTTGGCATTATAGCCTAACCTGGCAGCACCTGGATTTACATGCAACACAGGTCAAAACCCAAGAGTATCTCAGCCCAAGCTCTTACCGTGGAGGCTCGTGTGTGGGCACAGGTTATGTCCCACTATATCTTTCTGAGCACTCACGAGTCCACCTTCACAGCGAACATGGCTGTTCTCATCTGGTGCATCCTTACGGAACAACCTCTCAACCTGCCCCGCCTCATCCGGCAGGCAATGGGACATGTGCAGATCGCAGGTAACCTGCCTTTTCCCGCATTGGTTTTAGATTTAGTCTTTGTAGCAAGTGTTTCCTATCGGGCTGGGGACACGAAGGCCATGATCCCTAGGGCCGATCAGTACGTCCCGAATGGGAAGTACATCAGACCCCCAGTCCCCTCTGCGAGCCGGCCTCCAGGCCCATATTTGGACACTCCTCCTTCTTCTACTCCACCATCATCCACACCACAAGTACCATCCACCCATTAGATGTTCCTTCAGATCCTTCAGAGGTTTGACCGGTAAGACCGGTGGATAGAGCAAATGGAGCGCCGCAACAAGTGCCGATACAACTATCTGAAGGAGCTCATTGTTAGTACTCACCCGCCTCCAGAACAGAAGGACACCCCGGACTCCCCTTCACCTAGTAGCACAAGGAGCCATGACGAGCCAGATAGTGGAGGCGATGCTTCCAGCCCTACCTTGCTCCTTACTGATGGTACAGAGGACTGTACCAAGCCTTAAGTGTGGGAAGGTCAGTCTTTGACTTCCGGAGGTAATCTCTCTCTCTTGACACCAACATTTTATTTTATTTTGTAAGATAGGATATATTGCATAACAATAGTTGCTTGCATGTATGTTCTGCTTGGTTAAAGTAATGACTTTCTTTTCAAGATCCTATTTTATAGTATTTCACTAATTCAAATTAAAATTTGTGTAAAACTTGTTTGAAGATTGTAATTTGGAACATGGTTTATAGCTAAGAATACACAACTTGTGAGATTTTGAGCTTAATTATATGGTTACATTATTTAACCATAATTTTTATTCTTGTGTGTTTTCTCCTCTATGATTGCAGTCTATAGTTTGTTCCATTATATATGTCCATTGTTTAGTGTATTTGCATGCATACATATGATTGAGGCCATCATTTATTATAAGCTCACTTATCCCAAATAGCCTACCGTTTCATTTACCTTTGTTTGCTACTTTGATCCTTCTTAACCCCATTTGTTCTGTATTTTACCACTGATGAGATTTTTTGGAGGAAAAATGAATCTCTCCCAAAACACACAAATCTAACCGGCAAGTGTACCGGGTCGTATCAAGTAATAAAAACTCACGGGAGTGAGGTCGATCCCACAGGGATTGAAGGATTGAGCAATTTTAGCTTAGTGGTTGATTTAGTCAAGCGAATCAAGATTTGGTTGATGGTTTTGTGACTTGCAGAAATTAAATTGCATTGAAGTAAAGAGAACAAGAAATAAATTGCTGAAACTTAAAGAACAAGAAATTAAATAGCAGAAACTTAGAGTGAACATGAAAATCTACTCAATTAGCTTGCTTATGGTTCAAGAAAGTGCATAATTCTAATGAAAACAAAAGAAAAAGACTAGTTAAAATGGGCTAGGATGACTTGTCATCACAACACCAAACTTAAAGCTTGCTTGTCCCCAAGCAAGAAAAGAATTATGCTCAGAGATTCTTTCAATTAAGATGGATTGAGGAACACTTGTAAAGTACAGTGAGTGAAGTGATCAAGTAACACTGGGGTGAAATTATGCAGAAAGTGAGAATGTATTTTATGAATGGATTTTGGTGGAACACCAAACTTAGAATCCTTCATTCTCCCTTAGATTGTTTTGGTGTGCAACACCAAACTTAGCTTCTTGCAATATAGATAAAACTAATTAACCTTTTTATTGAAATAGATATGAAAAGAGAACTACCTCAGGTTGGGTTGCCTCCCAACAAGCGCTCTTTTATTGTCATTAGCTTGACATCTTGCTCTTTGATTATGGAGGCTGGAAATCATAATGCCTCAGTTTTTCTCCTCTTGCTGTAGGAGTCCTTTCCTCCATGACCTGCACGATCACAAACAATCCAAATGAAAATTGGATATTCTCATGCCAGAATGTAGTCAGAGGATTAGCTGACACCATGTGTCAAACAGTTGGTAAACTTGAGAGATTAATGAACGTAAATCACTTCTCTCGTTGAATTATCAAGCTATGAGAATCATATTCAGCAAGATAAACCAAGAAAACTTCACTCTATTGCTAAAGTGAGTTTTCAATTAGCTCAGGCAAAAAATCAAACAGTTAGTGGGTTAATCAAAATTAAAGAAAAAGTGCTTGATCTAGATCACCACCTCACTTAATCATTGTCAATCTATTCAATCCCCGGAAACGGCGCCAAAAACTTGATGAGATTTTTTGGAGGAAAAATGAATTCTTCCAAAACACCACAAATCTAACCGGCAAGTGCACCGGGTCGCATCAAGTAATAAATTCATTCTTTCATAGTATGCAACAAATATAGCATAAAACCTCATGAAATGGCATGAATTCATATATGGTTGATTCAATCAAGGGAAACATGAAAATCTACTCAATTAGCTTGCTTGTAGCTCAAGAAAGTGCATAATTCTAATGAAAACAAAAGAAAAAGACTAGTTAAAATGGGCTAGGATGACTTGTCATCAACCACATCACTAGCCTTATACAAAAAAATAATTAATTATCCCATTTGAATCTTTGGTTAGCTTAAGATAGAGATTGTGTGTCAACTAAGTGTGGGGAATTGTGGGAACTTGGGTTGATAAGAATGTGTTGTGTTTTATTGACAAAAATATTGGGAATTTGGGTGCTTACTCATGTGAAAATTGAAAAACCATATGCATTGATATATTATACTTTCGTTTATATATATATATATATATATATATAAGAGAGAAGAAATAAATAAATAAGGGACAAAATTACCCCAATGTTAACTCCAATAAAAAGATCAATGCATATGTGGTGGAATTAAAAAATTGATACATGAGTATGTGATGCAAAAGTGGAATTTTTTGGTAGCTAGGCATGATTTTAGAATTATATATAGAGTGTGTGTGTTAGGTGAGAACTTAGGTTAGTCAAAAATTCATATTATAGCTCACTTGGCCATACATATATCCTCACCCTTACCTTAGCCCCATTATAACCTTGAAAATACCTCATGATGTTTGCATTTGTACACTAAATATTTGTTGATTGGTTAGATGAAGAACAAAGTTTTAGAAAGCATGACTAGAGAAGAGTAGAGTGGATTAACCCTAGACACTTGAGCGATTAGAGTGCATATACACTTCCAGTGAGGGTTCAATGCTTGATTCTATGTTCCCTGCTTTCATGAGCTATCTTCTTACAAGTTTACTTGTCTTTTATTGTGTGATTTGAATTAGTGGAATCTGATTTATGTTTGTCTTAGAGAGCTTGTTTACTTTTAACCAAGTAGGTAAAAACATCTTAACATTTAGTTGCATTCATATACATAGGTTGCATTACATGAGTCTTACTTTCCCCATTCATTCTTTTGGTCTCCTTGAGCTTAGCATGAGGACATGCTAATGTTTAAGTGTGGAGAGATTGATAAACCACTATTTTATGGTTTATTGTGTGCTAAATTGAGTGGTTTTTATCAGTTCTTTGCACACTTATTCATACAAATTGCATGGTTTTACAAATCCTTTCCAATTTTATTCTATGATTGAAAACTTGCTTCCTAAGCCTTTAAATCGTATATTTTTCATTTCCTTTTATACCATTCGATGCCGTGATCTATGTGTCAAGTGTTTTCAGGCTATATAGGGCAGGAATGGCTCAGAGGATGGAGAGGAAGCTTGTAAAAATGGAAGGAACACAAGAAACTAAGGAGCTGACCAGCGAAGATCGACGCGCACGCACGGCCCACACGTGCGCGTGACTTGGAGCTTTTCACAGCGACACGCACGCATGACACGCGCAGAATACCATCGACGCGTACACGTGACGTGCGCCACGTGCAAAAATTACAGAAAACGCTGGGGGCGATTTTGGGCTGGTTTTGGACCCAGTTTTCGGCCCAGAAAGACAGATTAGAGCCAGGGGACAAGCAGATACTCAACACACATTCACATTCACTTAGTTTTTTAGTTTTATTTTTGAATCTTAGAGAGAAAACTACTACTTCCTCTAAGGTTCTTCATATTCATAGATTTCTAGTTTTATGCTTTTGGATTGGATATTGAGAAGAGTTACTACCTCCGTTTGAAGTCTCTGTCATTACAGTTTGCTTTCTTATTTCCTTACTCTTTTACTTTCCATTCAGTTTGTTCAGAGTTATATATGGATATCTTCGATTTTAGAATTTATTAATGTAAAGAGTTATTTTTATATTTAATTAATTTTCTTTTATTACTTTATTTGAATTACCATGTCTTCCATCTACCCCCTTTACATGTTTATGAAAATGGCATTCATATCAATGGAGTAGACTCCCAACTTGACTTGGGAGTTAATTAATAGGAGACCCTTGAGTTGGAATACTCAAGTGTTAATTTGTAAGTGGAAGTTGTTGGCTGACTCTCTAGTCACTTACTCTAATCCTTCCCTAGGAAAGGATTAGGACTTGTGAATCAGAGTTGGTTAGTTACTTGACTTTCCTTTATTAAGTAAAGGATAACTAAGTAGAATAACAACCTCTTACTATTATACTTGAGAAATTTCAACAAGGATAGAAATTCTGATTAATCTTCTCCCAATCAAGGCTTTCTATTTCAAATATATAAAACCTCTTGTTAATTTTTATTGCTTTAATTAATAATCATTTTATTTTTCCGTTCTCCACTTCTAAAATTTCTCAGAAAATTCCTGACCAATAAATTGTACTCTTTTGTCAACTCGTTGGGAGACGACCTGGGAATTCTACTCCCAGTATTTTATTCTTAAATTGTGACAACCCTTTTTAAATTGATACTTGAAATTTTTGTTGGTTAAGAACTGTACTTGCAACCCTGTTTTCATCATAAATTCTTAATCGGTAATTTTTCGCCCATCAACAAGCAATGGTTACCTTGTAGATCTTAGTCAGGCGGATAGAAAATATAGTTGTCATGAAAAACGCATAAAACAGAATAAATAAAAACGTTACTAGATAGGTGTGAAATCATCGATGAGAGAACGGTTGAGGCTTCGGATATGCTTCTTCCTTCTGGATCAACTTTTCTCACCATCTACTCCAACTTCTAATTGATTCATTCCATGGCGCTGGGTCAGCAGTCATTAATCTTCTCTGCTTCAGATCAAACGCCGGGTCAGCGGTCATCCAATCTGAACAGGGGTGAAGCTCCTGCAGTCCATTCCCTTGGTGATCCTATTCAAAGCGCCACAGACAAGATCGAATCTTCCAGATCAGAGAATGCTACGTCTTGGTTCTAGCCTATACCACAAAGGCCCTAATCGCCCCATACCTCAGCTGAACTGATATCTCGAGAAGTCCCCAACGAAGTCGTGGATTAGCCGTCTAAGAGATGTATAATCAAGCTTGTGGTTCAATACTATCCTATCAAGGACTCGCAAGAACCCATGTAAATAGGGATGACGGTCAAGTTACACTCCCAATCCATTAGCACGAAGAACGAAGATACATCTTAGAATCGAATCAAGCATAGATTGAAATAGAATAGTGATATTATTAATCCAGAAGAATCAGCAGAGCTCCTAACCTTAACCTAGGAGGTTAGTGACTCATAGCTTACAAAAAGTAATATTCGAATGTAAAAGCCGGGGAAGAAGATCCTAAACAAGGGTGATCTCCTCCTATATATACTAATTTGATATCTAAGAATTACAGAAATAAGATAAACTAGCCTTGTAGTGCGAAAATCCACTTTCCAGGTCCACTTGGAAAGTGTTTGGCCTGAGCTTGAGTGAAGCCACGAGTTGGTGCACCCTTTTGGGCGTCCAAAGCCAGCTTTGGACTCCGGAATGGGCGTTACTCACCAGCAGCTCTCTTTTGGGCGCTGGACGCCAGGAATGGGGTTGATAGCTGGCGTTGAACACCGGTTTTGGACCTTCATTTCCAAGCCCTGAATGTTAGCTTTCCATAGCCATTGAGAGTGCACCATTTGGACTTCTGTAGCTCCAAAAATGCTCCTTCGAGTGCACAGAGGTCAGATCCTGACAGCATCTGCAGTCCTTTCTTTGTCTCTGAATCAGACTTTTTCCAAAGCTCCTCAATTTCAGTCAGAAAATACCTGAAATCATCATAAAACATACAAATTCAAAGTAGAATCCAAAAATATGAATTTGCACTAAAAGCTATGAAAATATAATAAAACTTAGACAAAACATTATGAAAACTACATGAAAATAATGCCAAAAAGCGTATAAAATATCCACTCATCATGATGCAACGAAGAGTATTACTTTTTGGAGATTTTATTTTGACACTAGAGCTCTCTCCTCCTTTTGAAATTCTATTATGTATGACTTTAATTCCTCTTAGAGGCTTTTTATTGGAGAGATAGGTTTATTATTTTGTATTTTTTCTAGTGATGTAAAAATCTAGTCAGCTGGTGCACGAAATCACAATCACACTTTTACAATTCTGCACAACTAACTAGCAAGTGCACTGAGTCATCCAAGTAATACCTTACGTGAGTAAGGGTCGATCCCACGGAGATTGTCGGCTTGAAGCAAGCTATGGTTATCTTGTAACTCTTAGTCAGGATATCAATAATAATTCTCAGTTTTAATTGGAATGAGTAAAAGAACATAGATTAAATAATACTTGTTATGCAATAATGGAGAATAGGTTAAGGTTTTGGAGATGCTCTGTCTTCTGAATTTCTACTTTCCTACTGTCTTCTTTTTCATGCACGCAGGTCTACTTCCATGGCAAGCTGTATGTTGGTGGATCATCGTTATCAATGGCTACCAGCTGTCCTCTCAGTGAAAAGGGTCCATGTACATGGCTAATCATCTGTCGGTTCTCACTAATGTTGGAATAGGATCCATTGATCCTTTTGCATACTGTCACTGCACCCAGCATTCATGAGTTTGAAGTTCGTCACAGTCATCCCTTCCCCGATTCTACTCGGAATACCACAGACAAGGTTTAGACTTTCCGGATCTCAGGAATACTGCAAATTGATTCTAGCTTTTACCACGAAGACTCTGATCTCGTGGATTTGAATGCTCTATTGTCAGGAGAGGCAGTCAAACTCGTGAACCAGGAACCCAAGAGATATACATTCAATCTAAGGTAGAACGGAAATGGTTGTCAGGCACACGTTCGTAGGTTGAGAATGGTGATGAGTGTCACGGATCATCACATTCGTCATGTTGAAGTACGAATGAATATCTTAGAATAGAAACAAGCGTGATTGAATGAGAAATAGTAGTAATTGCATTAATCTATCGAGACACAACAGAGCTCCTCACCCCCAACCATGGAGTTTAGAGACTCATGCCGTAGAAGATACAAAATTAAGATGTTAAATGTCACGAGGTACATAGTAAGTCTCTAAAAGTAGTTTTTATACTAAACTAGTGACCTAGGTTTACAAAAAATGAGTAAACTAAGATAGATAGTGCAAAAATCCACTTCCAGGGCCCACTTGGTGTGTGTTTGGGCTGAGCATTGAAGCTTTCACATGCATAGGCTGCTCCTGGAATTTAACTCTAGCTTTTGTACCAGTTTGGGCGTTTAACTCCAGCTTCTATGCCAGTTCTGGCGTTAAACGCCAGAATAGGGTAGAGACTTGGCGTTAAACCCCAGTTTGCGTGATCTCAACTTGGGCAAAACATGGACTATTATATATTTCTGGAAAGTCCAGGATGTCTACTTTCCAATGCAATTGAGAGTGCACCAATTGGTCTTCTGTAGCTCCATAAAATTCATTTCGAGTGCAGGGAGGTCAAAATCCAACAGCATCTGCAGTCCTTTTCCAGCCTCTGAATCAGATTTTTGCTCAGGTCCCTCAATTTCAGCCAGAAAATACCTGAAATCACAGAAAAACATACAAACTCATAGTAAAGTCTAGAAATGTGATTTTTACATAAAAACTAGTAAAAATATACGAAAAAGTAGCTAGATCCTACTAAAAACTATATGAAAATACCCCCCAAAAAGCGTATAAAATATCCGCTCATCACAACACCAAACTTAAACTGTTGCTTGTCCTCAAGCAACTAGATAAATAAAACATGATAGAAAGAAAATCAAGAGGCAATAACATCTCAGAGTTTTATATGAAGCTCAAATTCTCATTAGAGGAGCGGGACTAGTAGCTTTTTGCTTCTGAACAGTTTTGGCACCTCAATTTATCCTTTGAAGTTCAGAATGATTGGCATCTATAGGAACTCAAAATTCAGATAGTGTTATTGATTCTCCTAGTTTAGTATATGTTGATTCTTAAACACAGCTACTTTATGAGTCTTGGTCGTGGCCCTAAGCACTTTGTTTTCCAGTATTACCACCAGATACATAAATGCCACAGACACATAACTGGGTGAACCTTTTCAGATTGTGACTTAGCTTTGCTAAAGTCCCTAGTTAGAGGTGTCCAGAGTTCTTAAGCACACTCTTTTTTCTTTGGACCACGACTTTAACCGCTCAGTCTCAAGTTTTTCACTTGACACCTTCACGCCACAAGTACATGGTTAGGGACAGCTTGGTTTAGCCGCTTAGGCCAGGATTTTATTCCTTTAGGCCCTCCTATCCATTAATGCTCAAAGCCTTGGATCTTTTTTACTCTTTCCTTTTGGTTTAAAGGGCTATTGGCTTTTTCTACTTGCTTTTTCTTTTTCTCTCTTTTTTTTCGCAAGCTTTGTATTCACTTCTTTTTCTTGCTTCAAGAATCAATTTTATGATTTTTTTCAGATTATCAATAACATTTTTCCTTTTTCATTATTCTTTCAAGAGCCAACAAATTTAACATTCATAAACTTCACTATAAAAAATTATGCACTATTCAAGTATTCATTCAGAAGACAAAAACTATTGCCACCACATATAAATAATTTGATTTTTTTCTTATTAAGAACTCGAAAATAAAACTACCTCCTTATTCCAAAAAAATCTGCTATTTTATTCATGTTTAATGATGATAAAAAAATAAATTATAGCTTACTTAGAGATAATAAAAAAAATAAAAATAAAGATACTAATTACTATTATTCATGTGACTCCTAAGGTAGATCTCTAATAACAAAAGTTATCACAGAGTTAAGATTAGGACTCAACAACCTTTATTTTGGGAGATGGATGCTCCTTCAATCTGTGGGGTGTCTGGCCCTTCAAGAGACAGCTTCTGGCGCTTCAGCTCCTGTAGCTCATGCCCTTGCTTCTCTTGTTCCTTCAGCAGTTTGCAGAGCATACTATTTTGAATTTGCTATTCTTCTTTCAGTTGATCCATAGCTTCTTGCAGCTTGGTGACAGATGTTTCTAGGCGGGTCCAGTAGTCAATCTGAGGGATTTCTGGGAGGAACTCCTGTGCCCTCCTTTTGATAGAGTTATCTTGCACTTGTTGTCCTTCCATTGACTTTTTGGTGATTGGGTGCTCGACTGAGATATACTCATCCACTTTCCTCTATACCCCCGCATCTTTACATAGCAGAGAGATTAAGCTTGGGTAAGCAAATTTGGCGTCAGTGGAGTTCTTGTTTGCAATTGTGTAAAGCTCATAAGAAACCAGATGATGAATCTCCACTTCGTTCCCAGCATAATGCAGTAGATCATCACTGCTCTTTTGACAGTGACTTCAGAGCGATTGCTGGTGGGACGTATAAAACGCCCAATGAAGTCCAGCCAGCCCCTAGCAACTGGTTTGAGATCGCCTCTCTTGAGTTGATTTGGGACACCCTTTGTGTTGGTTATCCACTTGGTTCCAAGGATGCATATGTCCTCTAGAACTTGGTCCAAGAGCTTATCTAATCTCACAATTCTGCTATTAAAGGATTCTAGATCATCTTGTAGTTAAGGCAGCTTGAAGACCTCTCTTATTTTGTCCAGGTGGAAGTAAATAATCTTCCCTCTGACCATGGTTCGAAAGGTATAGAAGGCAGTTTCAGTCATTCTCTGCTTATCTGTTTGCCACAGATTTAAGTTGAATTCCTGAACCATGTTTCTACCCACTTTTGTCTCAGGATTAGCTAGAATTTCCCAGCCCCTGTTTTGAATCTGCTCTTGGATCTCCGGATATTCGTCTTCTTTCAGATCGAATTTAACTTCCGGGATCACTGACCTTAGACCCATTATTTTGTGGTAATGGTCTGCATGTTCTTTGGTTAAGAACCTCTCTTGATTCCAAACTGGTTTTGGAGTGTTCTCTTTCTTGCCTCTTAAAGTGGTTTGTTTTCCCTTAGGAGCCATAATCTTAGTGAATCTTAGCTCAGTGATCACGAAAAATACACCAAACTTAGAGGTTTGCTTGTCCTCAAGCAAAAGAAAGGAAAGGAGAGGAGTAGAAGGAGAGTCAAATTCGAGTTATGGAGGAGAGGGGGAGGCCGATTGTGAATTTATAAGGGAGGGGATGGGTTTGAAAATTTTGAAAAAGATATGATAGAAGATATGATTTGTAAAAGATAAATATGATATGGAAAAGATGAAATTTTAAAATTAAAAAGATATGAGAGATTCAAAAAAGATAAATTTAAATTTGAAAAGATAATATGATGAGTTGAAAAGATTTGAGAAGAAATTAAAAAAGATAGATGAGTTTTGAAAAAGATTTGAAAAGAAATTGAAGAAGATTTGAGAAAGATATTTAGGATTAAAGAAAAATTTATTTTTTATTTTTTTGAAATTAAAATTGAAAGATGATAATTTGTAACATGTTTTTGCAAAAAATTTTGGATGGAACCATGAAAATTTGAAAAAAATTTGAGTTTGAAACAAAACTTCTTCCCCTCCACATTCCTGGCGTTAAACGCCCAGAATGGCACCCATTCTGGCATTTAACGCCCATTTGTTGCTTCTTTTAGGCGTTTAACGCCCAACCAGGTACCCTGGCTGGCGTTAAACGCCAGAAAGCCTTTATCACTGGGCGTTTTTTTAAACGCCCAGGATGCTGCAATTCTGGCATTAAACGCCCAGAATGGTGCCCATTCTGGCATTTAACGCCCAAAATATCCCTTACTGGCATTTTTGTGCCAGTGAGCTCCTTTTCTCTACTTTATGATCTAAATCCTTCTGTAACTCTGTGAACTCCTGCAATTGATAATTAGCTTTGAAGATAATTTATATCAAACTTCTATAATTATTATTTGAATAACAAATAAAATTTGCTAATGGCTGGGTTGCCTCCTAGCAAGCGCTTCTTTATTGTCTTTAGCTGGACCTTACTGAGCTTTAATCTAGTCTCAGCTTTGAACATTCTTGCTCAATATTGCCTTCAAGATAATGCTTGACTCTCTGTCCATTAACAATGAACTTCTTATTAGAATAAATATCTTGAAGCTCCACATAGCCATATGGTGACACACTTGTAATCACGAATGGTCCCTTCCACCGGGATTTCAGTTTCCCGGGGAACAATCTGAGCCTAGAGTTGAACAGCAGAACTTTCTGTCCTGGCTCAAAGACTTTGGATGACAGTTTCTTGTCATGCCACCTTTTTACTTTTTCCTTGTAAATTTTTGCATTTTCAAAAGCATTGAGTCTGAATTCCTTTTGCTCATTCAACTGGAGCAATCTTTTCTCTCCAGCTAACTTTGCATCAAGATTCAGGAATAGTTGCCCAGTAGGCCTTGTGTTCTAGTTCCACTGGCAAATGGCATGCTTTCCCATACACAAGTTGGTATGGAGAGGTCCCTATGGGAGTCTTGAATGCTGTTCTGTATGCCCACAGAGCATCATCCAGACTTCTTGCCCAATCCCTTCTGTAGTTACTCACAGTCCGTTCCAGGATTCTTTTAAGTTCTCTATTTGAGACTTCAGCCTACCCATTTATCTGGGGATGATACAGAGTCGCCACCTTGTGGTTAATTCCATATCGGACCAGAGCGGAGTCAAGCTGTTTATTACAGAAATGAGTGCCCCATCACTGATCAGTATCCTAGGGACATCAAACCTGCTGAAGATATGCTTCTGAAGGAACTTCATCACTGTCTTAGTATCATTGGTGGGTGTTACAATTGCCTCCACCTACTTAGATACATAATCTACTGCCACCAGGACATAAGTGTTTGAGTATGATGGTGGGAAAGGCCCCATGAAGTTAATACCCCATACATCAAACAACTCAATCTCTAAGATCCCTTGTTGAGGCATGGCATAACAGTGAGGCAGATTTCCAGCTCTTTGGTAACTGTCACAATTACGTACAAACTCTCGGGAGTCTTTGTAAATGGTGGGCCAGTAGAAGCCACATTGGAGGACTCTTGTGGACGTTCGCTCACTCCCAAAATGGCCTCCATACTGTGATCTATGGCAATGCCATAAGATCTTCTGTGCTTCTTCCTTGGGCACATATCTACAGATTATTCCGTCTGCACATCTCTTAAAGAGATATGGTTCATCCCATAAGTAGTACTTTGCATCAGAAACCAATTTCTTTATTTGCTGCCTGCTATACTCTTTGGGTATGAATCTTACAGCCTTATAGTTTGCAATGTCTGCAAACCATGGTGTTTCCTGAATGGCAATAGTTGCTCATCCAAAAAAGTTTCAGATATCTCAATAGAGGGGAGGAACGCCCCTTCTACTGGTTCTATCCGGGACAAATGATCAGCCACTTGGTTCTCTGTCCCTTTTCTGTCTCTTATTTCTATATCAAACTCTTGCAGAAGCAACACCCATCTTATGAGCCTGGGTTTTAAATCCTGCTTTGTAAGTATATATTTAAGAGCAGCATGGTCAGTGTACACATTCACTTTTGATCCTGCTAAGTATGATCTAAACTTGTCAATGGCATAAACCACTGCAAGCAGCTCTTTTTTTGTGTTTGTGTAATTTTTCTGTACATCATTTAAAACACGGCTAGCATAATAAATGACATGCAGAAGCTTGTTATGCCTCTGTCCTAATACTGCACCAATGGCATTGGTCACTAGCATCACACATTAGTTCGAATGGTCATGTCCAATTTGGTGCAAAAATAACTAGTGCTGTGACCAGCTTAGCTTTCAGAGTATCAAACGCCTGCAGACACTCTGTGTCAAACACAAATGGCATGTCAGCAGCTAGCAGATTGCTCATAGGTTTTGCAATTTTTGAAAAATCCTTTATAAACCTCCTATAGAATCCTGCATGCCCCAGAAAGCTTCTGATTGCCTTAACATTGGCAGGTGGTGGTAATTTTTCAATTACCTCTATTTTAGCTTGATCCACTTCTATTCCCTTGTTTGAAATTTTATGCCCAAGGACAATTCCTTCAGTCACCATAAAGTGACATTTTTCCCAGTTTAAAGCTAGGTTGGTCTCTTGGCACCTTTTCAGAATAAGTGCTAAATGATCAAGGCATGAGTTGAATGAGTCTCCAAATACTGAGAAGTCATCCATGAAGACTTCCAGAAATTTCTCTACCATATCAGAGAAGATAGAGAGCATGCACCTCTGAAAGGTTGCAGGTGCATTGCACAGACCAAAAGGCATCCTTCTGTAGGCAAATACTCCAGAAGGACATGTGAATGTTGTTTTCTCTTGGTCCTGAGGATCTACTGCAATTTGGTTGTAACCTGAATAGCCATCCAAAAAGCAGTAATATTCATGACCTGCTAGTCTCTCTAGTATCTGGTCTATGAATGGTAAAGGAAAGTGATCCTTCCTGGTGGTTGTATTGAGCCTTCTGTAGTCAATACACATATGCCACCCTGTAACTGTTCTTGAAGGAACCAGTTCATTCTTTTCATTATGAACCACTCTCATGCCTCCCTTCTTGGGGACAAGTTGGACAGGACTCACCCAGGGGCTATCAGAAATAGGATAAATAATCCCAGCCTCCAGTAACTTGGTGACCTCTTTCTGCACCACCTCCTTCATGGCTAGATTTAGCCGCCTTTGTGGTTGAACCACTGGCTTAGCATCGTCCTCCAATAGGATCTTGTGCATGCATCTTGCTAGGCTGATGCCCTTAAGATCACTTATGGACCACCCAAGAGCTGTCTTGTGTGTCCTTAGCACTTGAAGTAGTGCTTTCTCTTCCTGCGGATTTAAAGTAGAGCTTATGATCACCGGAAAAGTGTCACCTTCTCCCAGGAATGCATATTTCAGGGATGGTGGTAGTGGTTTGAGCTCGGATTTAGGAGGTTTCTCCTCTTCCTGAGGAATTTTCAGAGGTTCTTTTATTTTCTCTAATTCCTCCAGATCAGGCTGAACATCTTTAATGATGTCTTCTAGCTCTGATTCGAGACTCTCAGCCATGTTGATCTCCTCTACCAGGGTGTCAATAATATCAACACTCATGCAGTCTTTTGATGTGTCTGGATACTTCATTGCCTCAACAGCATTCAGCCTAAACTCATCCTCATTGACTCTCAAGGTCACTTCCCCTTTTTGGACATCAATGAGGGTTCGTCCAGTTGCTAGGAAAGGTCTTCCTAGAATGAGAGTTACACTCTTGTGCTCCTCCATTTCCAACACTACAAAGTCAGTGGGAAAGGCAAATGGCCCAACTATGACAATCATATCCTAAATTAGCCTGATGGGTATTTAGAGGAGCCATTAGTATGTTGAAGACAGATCCGGGTTGGTTTGACCTCTTCAGTCAAGCCAAGCTTTCTGATAGTGGATGCAGGGATTAGGTTGATACTTGCCCCAAGATCACATAGAGCTGTCTTGGTACAAGTACCCTCTAATGTGCATGGTATCATAAACCTCCCAGGATCCTTAAGCTTTTCTAGTAAGCTCTTTAAAATAACTACACTGCACTCTTCAGTGAGGAAAACTTTTTCAGTTTCCCTCCAATCCTTCTTATGACTTAAGATCTCTTTCATGAACTTAGCATAAGAGGGTATTTGCTCAAGTGCCTCTGCAAACAGAATCTTGATTTCAAGAGTCCTAAGATAGTCTGCAAAATGGGCAAATTGTTTATCCTGTTCCGCTTGGCGGAGTTTCTGAGGATAAGACATCTTGGCTTTGTATTCTTCAACCATATTTGCTACAGGTTTATTCTATACAGAGGTGGTTGGAGAAGCCTTCTTAGAGGGGTTACCACCAACATTTGCAGGTGTCTGATCCCTCATTGGCGTTTGAACGCCAGGCTTGGGGATTGGATGGGCGTTTAACGCCAGATTCCCTCCCCTTTCTAGCGTTTGAATGCCAGAACTGGACATAGAATGGGTGTTTAACGCCATTTTTTCATCCTTTTCTGGCATTTGAATGCCAGAGTTATTCCTCTCTGGGGTCTTACTATCCTCAGAGGGATTTCGGGTAGCAGATTGCTCGTCCTCTCTCAGTTGTTCTTTTCTTGGCTTTTTGCTGCTTTGAGTTGAGGTATTCAATATTTTTCCACTTCTTAATAGAACTGCTTGGCACTCTTCTGTTATCTGTTTTGATAACTGCTGTTTTGTCTGATTCAATTATGATTTCATATCCTTGTTAGCATTTTTGGCTTCTTGTAGCATCTCCTTAAATTCTGCTAACTGCCTTGTTATAGAAGATAGTTGCTGATTGAGTTCAGCAACTTGTTCCTGAGGACTAAAGTTAGTTGATGCTGCCTTAGCTTCTTCTTTCATAGAGGACTCACTACTTATGTACAGATGTTGATTTCTAGCAACTGTATTGATAAGCTCTTGAGCCTCTTCAATAGTCTTTCTCATGTGTATAGATCCACCAGTTGAGTGGTCTAGAGATATCTGAGCTTTTTCTGTAAGCCCGTAGTAGAAGATGTCTAAATGCACCCACTCTGAAAATAGTTTAGAGGAGCATTTCCTTAGCATCCCTCTGTACCTCTCCCAGGTGTTATAAAGGGATTCATCATCCTCTTGTTTAAAGCCTTGGATGTCCAGCCTTAGCTGTGTCATCCTTTTTGGAGGGAAATATTGATTCAGAAATTTATCTGATAACTGTTTCCATGTTCTTATGCTTGTTGTGGGTTGGTTATTTAACCACCTCTTAGCTTGATCTTTTACAGCAAATAGAAATAGTAATAATCTGTATACATCCTGATCTACCTCCTTGTCACGCACTGTGTCAGCAATTTGCAAGAACTGCGCCAGAAACTCAGTAGGTTCTTCTTGTGGAAGACCGGAATATTGGCAATTTTGCTGCACCATGACGATGAGCTGAGGATTTAGCTCAAAACTGCTTGCTTTGATGGGAGGTATATAGATACTACTCTCGTATGCAGCGGTAATGGGGTTAGCATATGACCCCAGAGTCCTTCTAGACTGTTCATTTCCACTTATGTCCATGATGGAGAAAAGGGAATTGGTATGAATTGCAAATGAATTATATTTTTATTTATTTTATTTTATTTAATTAAAAGCAACCGAATAAAATAGAATAAATTAAATGAAAAATAAAATAAAAGTTTCGAAAACTAGAATAATTGATTAATTAAGAAAATTTGAAAAACCTTGGATATGATTTTTGAAAAAGATTTGAATTTTGAAATTTCAAAACTAAGATAAGATAAAATAAGAAGTTTTAAAATAAAAATCTAAATTTTTAAAGGTAGAATTCGAAAATCAATTAAAATAAAGAGAAAGGATATTTTTAAAATAAATGAAGAAAAGAGAAATAGGAAAACTGACACCAAACTTAAAGTTTTTAGATCAAAACACAGAAAACAAACAAGGAAGCTTTGAATATCAAAAATGAACACTAAGAGCAACTTTTGAAAATTTTTTAAGAAAACAGAAACACAAAGGATACCAAACTTAAAAATTTTTATATTCTGAGCACTGATAATTCGAAAAAAAATGAAAAAAAATAAAATGATGCAATTGACACCAAACTTAGAATATGAAACTAAACTCAAACAAAAGACTAAATTATAAAGTTATTGGTAAAAAAAATTTCGAAAATAATTTAGAAAAATAAAATAAGGATCTTAAAATTTTAACCAAAAACAATTATAGAAGACTCTAAACCAAAAAGAAAAATTTTTCCTAATCTAAGCAACAAAATAAACAGTCAGTTGTCCAAACTCAAACAATCCCCGGCAACAGCGCCAAAAACTTTGTGCACGAAATCACAATCACACTTTTGCAATTCCGCACGACTAACCAGTAAGTGCACTGGGTCGTCCAAGTAATACCTTACGTGAGTAAGGGTCGATCCCATGGAGATTGTCGGCTTGAAGCAAGCTATGGTTATCTTGTAACTCTTAGTCAGGATATCAATAATAATTCTCAGTTTTAATTGGAATAAGTAAAAGAACATGGATTAAATAATACTTGTTATGCAGTAATGGAGAACAGGTTGAGGTTTTGGAGATGCTCTGTCTTCTGAATTTCTGCTTTCCTACTGTCTTCTTCTTCACACACGCAGGTCTCCTTCCATAGCAAGCTGCATGTTAGTTGATCACCGTTATCAATGGCTACCAGCCGTCCTCTCAGTGAAAAGGGTCCATGTACATGGCTAATCATCTGTCGGTTCTCACTAATGTTGGAATAGGATCCATTGATCCTTTTGCACATTGTCACTGCGCCCAGCATTCATGAGTTTGAAGTTTGTCACAGTCATCCCTTCCCGGATCCTACACGGAATACCACAGACAAGGTTTAGACTTTCTGGATCTCAGGAATGCTGCTAATTGATTCTAGCTTATACCACGAATACTCTGATCTCGCAGATTTGAATGCTCTATTGTCAGGAGAGGCAGTCAAACTCGTGAACCAGGAACCCAAGAGATATACATTCAATCTAAGGTAGAACGGAAGTGGTTGTCAGGCACGCGTTCGTAGGTTGATAATGGTGATGAGTGTCACGGATCATCACATTCGTCATGTTGAAGTACGAATGAATATCTTAGAATAGAAACAAGCGTGATTGAATGAGAAATAGTAGTAATTGCATTAATCCATCGAGACACAGCAGAGCTCCTCACCCCCAACCATGGAGTTTAGAGACTCATGCCGTAGAAGATACAAAATTCAGATGTGAAATGTCACGAGGTACATAGTAAGTCTCTAAAAGTAGTTTTTATACTAAACTAGTGACCTAGGTTTACAAAAAATGAGTAAACTAAGATAGATAGTGCAGAAATCCACTTCCGGGGCCCACTTGGTGTGTGTTTGGGCTGAGTATTGAAGCTTTCACGTGCATAGGCTGCTCCTGGAATTTAACTCCAGCTTTTGTGCCATTTTGGGCGTTTAACTCCAGCTTTTATGCCAGTTCTGGCGTTCAACGCCAGAATAGGGTAGAGACTTGGCGTTAAACGCCAGTTTGCGTGATCTCAACCTGGGCAAAGTATGGACTATTATATTTTGCTGGATAGCCCAGGATGTCTACTTTCCAACGCAATTGAGAGCGCGCCAATTGGGCTTTTGTAGCTCCAGAAATTCTATTTCAAGTGTAGGGAGGTCAGAATCCAACAGCATCTGCAGTCCTTTTTCAGCCTCTGAATCAGATTTTTGCTCAGGTCCCTCAATTTCAGCCAGAAAATACCTGAAATCACAGAAAAACACACAAACTCATAGTAAAGTTCAGAAATGTGATTTTTGCATAAAACTAGTAAAAATATACTAAAAAGTAGCTAGATCCTACTAAAAACTATATGAAAATACCCCCAAAAAGCGTATAAAATATCCACTCATCATCAGCCTTTCTTCACAAATCGAGACCAGCTCCCATTACGTATAAACTCTAATAATATTTCCTTAATCAAACTTCAGATATTTCAACTTTTGTATATGATGTTTACACTACAACAACATAGATTATTTTTTAGAGTTATATGTGTAAAAAAAAAAATTAAAATTCGTCAAAAAATAATTTTTGACACTATTTTAACTATGAAAATATGTTAATAAAAGTTTTATCAAAAATAGTATTTTTAACATATAACTAATTATGAAAAAAGCTTAATCTTATTTTGATAAATATTGGCCATCAAAAATAATTTGTTAGAAAAATTTGAGAATATATTTTTTATGATACTTATTAACCGTCAAAAATACTATTTATTTTGACATTTATTGATCATAAAAATTCTCAACAAAAATTTTTTATAATTATTAACCAAAAAATATACTATATCATAGACATTTTTTGACAATTTTTTACCATAAAAAAAACTCAATCATATTTTTTTTGACATTCATTATTATAAAAGTTAAAGTTTCACTTATTAATTTTTTAAATAAAAATGACCATAAAAATAGACAAAACAAAAGTTCTACCACTATGACATGAATATGCTTTCACTTTATCATATATAATCATCGTATAAAATCAAATAAGATCTTTACAATTTTGATCCTTGATCATGATTCAAAACTAGTACAAATAGCATTCTTTATGTTATATGGTATAAGTACCACATGCCAAACACTATATTTAGTACTCATTCCCAAAGGGGTTAAACCCATCACTTGCTAATCCAAGCCTTACATTTCTAGGTTTATCAGAAAAGGACTCATGTAACTCATCAAATGATTTCCATGCTTCGGAGTCAGCTGGATTACGTAAATACCCATCATCAATTCGCTTTGCATCATGCCATCTCATATCAAATGCTATCTTCGTTGACATATATAACCTTTTAAGCCTTGGAGTTATTCGAAAGTAACGAGAACTTTTATAGGAATTTTTTTCCCTTTCCATCTTTCTCCTCAAACTTCCACCTTGAGGCACCACAATAATCACAAGTTTCTTTCTTATTATGATCTTTCCAGAATAGCATACAATCATTAATATAAGTATCTATTTTTCTCATAATCCAAGCCAAGATCTCGAATAATCTTCCTGGATTTATAGTAAGACGCCGGTAGTTGTACCCCTTTTGGAAAGGAATCATTTAATAACTCAAGCAACATAGAAAATAATTTATTACTCCATTCACCAAGACATTTAATATGGAATAATCTCATAAAAAATGAGAGCTTTGAAAATCGTGTACATTCTGGATATAATTCTTTCTTAAAATCATCCAAAAGTTTGTAAAACTTTGCTGCATCTTCATTAGGTTCTTCTACATGCTCTTCATAAAGTTCTCCTATATCCTCTTATATATGCTCTTCATTAGGTTCTTCAATATCCTCTTTTATATCCCAAATTCCAAAATGATCTCTTAACATGTTTTCCATATCATCTTTATCCATATAATCATCCTCACTATCAATGAACTTGAATAGGGTGACTCATCTTGAAGCGATTCTCCATGGTAGTACCAAATTATATAATTTCTCACTATGCCATGACTTAGAAGATCAAATTTAACTTGCTCACGAGATTTTCTAAGGCAATTATTACATTTAAAACACAGACAATATATCTTATCATCTTTTGTATGACTAAAGGCAAAATCTAAGAACTCCTTGACACCTCTTCTATATTGTAAAAGGGCTCTATTCTTAATTTGCATACAATCCTTGTCCATTGAATATATGACAAGCTTGATATACCTAAAAAAAATTAAAAATAAGCACCAGAAACCACAAGCCTTAATAGCAAAAAAAAAAAGTTAAAACACAAATGTAGCTATAATAAAGTCCAAAGAATGCATGTCACATAGTCCATACCAAAAGCTAAAAGTAATCAATAAAAATCAATTAAAAAAATAATTCAACCATTGCTCAGCATATATAAACTTTGTTTTCCCTCTTTTAGTAATGCAACCACTGCTCACTATATACAAAACAGAAAATTAAAGAGCACATATAAAGAACAAAAACATAAAGGGGAAAATAAGAATGCCTTCTAGATTCCACTTCACAACCACCATCAACAGCCATAGGACTAACTCATTAAGCCATAGCACAACAAGCACTCCATGAAGAAAAATGCATAAATTTAAGTATCTACACTATTTTAGTATACAGGATTAATTCACTGATAATAGAGTTGAATAGTTTTAGTCAAATTTGAGTCCTATTATATTAATGTCTGAAAGAAAAGTTTATACCGAAAGGCTTAAATTAGGGTGCTAGTACTAGTACAGTTCCAATCCACAATTCTTTTATGGTTTAGGAAGTTGTATGATATTTAGATTATATATAATAACCAGACCAAAGTACAGAAGTGAATTAGAAGTTGCCAAGTTCTCATAGCATGAAGCATTAATAATTAAATTTCTCCAAATTTGTTGAGCTTAATTATATCTATAATTAAAAAAATATATTGAGATGAAGAAAAAAGAATCCCAAAAGCTAGGAAGACCAAAGGTTCTCTTTACATGAGCAATTTATTTTCTATTAATTCAGTGAAATTTTTTAACACCAAGATCCACAAAATGGCCCCCCATTCACATTGGTGTTGTGTTAATGTAATTTTCGATAAAAAAAAAAAAAAAAACTTGCCTCAACTGGTTGACTTTGTTTCTTTAATAGCAATTTGGAAGCCTGGTACGCGAATTGTTTGCTCTCTGGCTACGGCTCCAAAAACTTGGTACGCACGATCGTAATCTCAACTCTTTTCACAACTCCGCACTACTAACCAGCAAGTGCACTAGGTCGTCCAAGTAATACCTTACGTGAGTAAGGGTCGATCCCACGGAGATTGTCGGCTTGAAGCAAGCTATGGTCATCCTTGTAAATCTCAGTCAGGCAAATTCAAATGGTTATGAGGTTTTGATAATTAAAATATAAATAAGGTATAAAATAAGATAGAGATACTTATGTAATTCATTTATGGGAATTTCAGATAAGCATCTGGAGATGCTTTGTTGCTTCTGAACTTCTGCTTTCCTATTTCCTCCTTCCAACCATGCGTTACCTCCTTCCATGGCAAGCTGTATGATCCTCTCGGATGAAAATAAATCCATATGCGCTGCCATCGCACGACTAATCATCTGTCGGTTCCCGCTAGCGTCGGAATAGGACCATTGTCCTTTTGCACACTGTCACTTGTGCCCCACATTCGTAGGTTTGAATCTCGTCACAGTCATCCCTTTCTAGATCCTACTCGGAATACCACAGACAAGGTTTAGATTTTCCGGATCCTGGATCCTACTCAGAATACCACAGACAAGGTTTAGACTTTCCGGATCCCAGGAATGGCTGCCAATAATTCTAGCCTATACCACAAAGGTTCTAATCTTAGATTAGAAACCCAAGAGAATATACTCCAGCTGTCGTCCAATGACTACGTTGAACATCATGTAGATCGCTTTGTGGTTGTCAGGCACGCGACCTTGGCTAAGCGAGTAACGAAGATTGGATGATTATCACGGGTCACCCCTTCATTCTGACTTAATTGAATTAAGTACGAGAGTATATCTTAGAGAAGAAGCAGGCGTGAATAGAATAGAAAAATAGTAGTAATTGCTTAATTCATGAAGAACAGCAGAGCTCCACACCTTAATCTATGGGGAGTAGAAACTCCATCGTAGAAAATACATAAGTGAAAAAAGTCTAGGCATGACCGTGAGGCTAGCCTCCAAACGTGTACAATGGTAAAGTCTAAGGACTAAACGTCCAAAGATGGTCTAAAAGAGAGCGACATAAAATAAATCACTAAAAGTAGTTTTTATACTAAACTAGTGACCTAGGGTTACAGAAAATGAGTAACTAAGTGCAAATAGTGCAGAAATCCACTTCTGGGGCCCACTTGATGTGTGCTTGGGCTGAGCATTGAAGCTTTTTCGTGCTTAGGCTGTTCCTGGAGTTAAACGCCAACTTTGGTGCCAGTTTGGGCATTTAACTCCAATTCTGGTGCCAGTTTGGGCGTTTTACGCCAAGATGTTTTAGGCTGACTTTGAACGTCAGTTTGGGCCATCAAATCTCGGGAAAAGTATGCACTATTATATATTGCTGGAAAGCCCAGGATGTATAATTTCCAACGCAATTGAGAGTGCACTAATTGGGCTTCTGTAGCTCCAGAAAATCCACTTCGAGTGCAGGGAGGTCAGAATCCAACAGCATCTGCAGTCCTTTTTCAGCCTCTGAATCAGATTTTTGCTCAGGTCCCTCTATATATATATATATCCAAGCTCTCAAAATAAAGTTAGATACTCCTATTTGATATGAACCTATGGTTTAGGAAAAAGAACAAACAAGTGGTGTGCAAAAATTAGAAAGAGAAAAAATGAAGGATTAGAAGCCAAATTAGATAAAACATAAAATGAATAGAACTCAAAAATAGAACAAATAATAACATTGCATTACCAAGTCACAGTTATTTTTCTCTCAATTTTTTATTATGAATAAAAAAAGAGAAAAATCAATTGAGAAAGAGCAAAAACTTTACCAAAATTACCGATTAATTTATACAAATTAGATATGAGGAACAAATTCAAGAGCAATTAGATATGACGAACAAATAAAAAAGTACGAATTATAGAACAACTCTATAAGAAGCCAAATTAGAAAATATAAATTAGGGAATAGATCTGAAAATACGAACTTACCTTAATACGTATTAGTAATAAGAAGCTTGAATGAAAAAATTTTGAAATCTGAAGCATCAAAACAAAAATTAAATCATATTTATGAAAGAATAAATAATTTTGAGAGAGGAAAAAGAACCTAACAAGACGAAGTTGATTTTGGAGTTGAAATATGAGATGAGATCTTGAAATTGAAGAATAAACTAAGATTTTGAATATGAAGAATGAGTAGTGTGATCTCAAATTGAGAGCCGGAGCCAAGGGAAGAAGAGGAGCAGGGTGATCCCAAAATCGACGTAGCCAAGGGAAGAAGAGGAGCAAGGTCGTCAAGGGAAGAAGAGGAATATAGTAGAGTAAGCTGAAAACAAAAGACCGTCTGTAATACCCGACCACACAGAGTTTTACACCTAGGATGTCAAACAGAGGTGGCGAGGCACTACGACCTCTAAAAATAAAATATATACATATAATAGCAGAAAGAATATAATAAACTAGGAGCCTTGAAAAACAGGTAAAACAAAATCGCAAAATAAAAAGTGTAACGCTCAGAAGACGAGATTACTTGTGTGCTAAGAAACCTAGAGATCATAAGTGTAACTAAGTAGAAAGTGGGGATAGAAGATCAAAAGTACAGAATATCAAGCTCCTAACTCAGCCTGCGAAGTTAAGGCTGGCCGGAGAATATTTACATATATATATATAT
>NC_029792.2:55189549-55204555 GCF_000816755.2 Arachis ipaensis
AAACCCAAAAAATACATAACTGAAACCCTAACTCTCCTTAAACCTCTGAGAGGAGCAAAATAAACAAGCTGATCGGAGAGAAAGTCAAGTACATATATATAAAGTTGTACATCAAAATAAAACCCAGAGACTACTCCGCTTCGGAAGTCCAATGCCTACCGAGGAGCCTCTTGGCCTGCATCTGAAAAGCAACAACACAGTATGGAGTGAGAACCAGAGGTTCTCAGCATGGTAGAGGTGCCACGCACATAATATATAAGGTCTTGGGAATGCCAGAGGCAATCCTAGAATGCCAACACTTAGATTAAAAAGCTTAAGTACTAAACAGAAACCATAAAAAGTGTGGTCCTCTAAGGCTTTCTAAACTAAACCGATTCCTTAAAATCTAACTAAAACTAAACTAAAATCCTAAATTTCTCTGCCTTTCCTCCGTTCCTCCATCTCCGGTGAAATTACAAAGACAAACAAGCAGACAAAGGCAGACACAAGTAGAATACAAATAATACAAATAACAAGTATAACAACTAGCATGTTATAAGTAATTAGGCAATCCCAGTTAATGCACAATCAAACAATTCAAACAATATGCACATGATGCATGCCTGTCCTATGACTAATGAGGCTCATCTATCAGTTATCAAGCCAACCCGACAAGTCCGAAACCCTTGGACTGTCTGCCGTCGTGCATCCCCATGAGTCTATGCATAGCTTTTCTTATTTCATTCGCAAATCATACAAATATATATAAAATTACTCAATGGGGGATAACCATTCCCGGGAATTTATACGTGCCCGGTCACCCTTACGAAATGGGGTCAATAGAGTATTGAATCTTAACCTGGAACACGTGGTGGCAAGCCACGGTACTTTACCCAGGGAAACTCGTATCTCAGATAATCATTTCACATTCATTTATTAACATCTCATAATCATTCATTTTGGCTGTAAAATCAGTTTATAACTCATATGTTTGCATCTTTTTACATAGTTTATCATAACCCGGAGCAAGTGGGGCAAGACCACAACCCTTGCATCTGCCCGGAGAGCCTCTATACTAACCAACCTGGAGCAAGTGGGGCAAAACCACAACCCTTGCGTCTTTCCAGGAGGTTGGTGCAGAATTTATAACAACAAACTAACCGGCAAGTGCACCGGATCGTACCAAGTAATACCTCAGTGAGTGAGGGTCGATCCCACGAGGATTGATGGACTAAGCAACAATAGTTAAATGATTTACTTAGTTAGACAAACAAAAAATAGTGTTTGAGAGTTCAAAAAGAATTAAACAGAAGACGGGCAAATAAATAAGTTGGGAATAAAATATGGAGAAGGCAGTTAAGGCTTCAGAGTTATCTATTTTCCAGATTGACTTTTCTTATTAATTTATTCTAATCATGCAAGATTTAATTCATGGCAAACTATATGTGACTAGACCCTAATTCCTTAGACCTTTCTAGTCTCCTCTAAAATTTATCAACCGCCAATTCCTTGGTCAATTAATTCCAATTAGGGGGTGAAGTTTAATTCTAGTTATTATGCCACAAAAATCCTAATTACCCAAATATAAGAGGATTATATGTCACGTATCCCGTTAATTCCAGATAATTAGAATTTAGGAGAAATTGTTTTCAAGCTGTTGTTCAAGTAAAGAGCTTTTCCAAGTTATACAAGAACTCAATTAGAAAGAGGGTCATACTTCCGTTCCACCCAAATTCATAAGATAAAGAACGAAAATAATTCTTGAAATATAAATTAGTACATGAATTAAAATAGAAAAATAATAGTATCAATCCATACAATAGACAGAGCTCCTAACCTTAACAGTGGAGGTTTAGTTGCTCATGGTTCAGAGAGAAAATAAGAATTCTGATAAAATGTATTTTGGCTGAGGTGGAATGAAAAGTGAACTCCTACCCCCCCCCTTTAAGAGAAGTTTCTTTTCTCTTTTATATCTAATCCTAATTAATTTAAAATATATTTTCTAAAACTAAATAATATCTTTTCCTATTTAAAAATAAAGTTTAAATCAGAATTAATTACAAAATCAGCGTTTTTTGCGTTTTCTGCACGTGGCGTATGTCACGCGTACACGTCGGTCACGCGTACAAGTCAAGTACACGCACGCGTCGCTGTGCAAATCTTCAATCCATGCGTACGCATCAGGCACGCGCACACGTCACCATGGAAAGCTCCAAATCACGCGCACGCGTCAGGTACGCACATGCGTCGCTCCTCGCTGTCATCTCCTTTAATTTTTGTGCTGATTCCATTTGTGCAAGCTTCTTCTTCATTCTCTAAGCCATTCCTGACTTATATAGCCTTCTTCTCTTTTTCTGCGGAAGCTCCATCAAATCTAACCAAACGCTACCTAAAATAAATAGAATTGTACAAGACTCAAAGTAGCATCCATAGTGGCTAAAAGATAATTAATTCTTGATTAAACTCAACAAATTAAATGCAAATTCACTAGAAAAATATAGGAAAGATGCTCACGCATCACAACACCAAACTTGAATTGTTGCTTGTCCTCAAGCAACCAAACTAATATAGGCTTAGAATGTGAATTTACATGAGAATGAGAGTTCGATTAAGCTCATGTCTCTTCTTACAGTGGGGTTTACAACTGCAATCTTGAATAGTTTTGGCATCTCACTCTCCCTTGAATCAGAAGGATGTCACTGTCATTCGGAATTAGAATCCGGATAATATTATGAATTCTCTGATCTTTTGTAACTCAATTTAACCCTTGAACACAGCAATTTTTCTTTGATTCTCTTTTCTTTGGTGCTTTGCACCTTGAGCCTAGCTGTGACTTTAAATGTTTTGTCTCAAGCTTTACTTGACACAGAAATACCACAAGCACTTAACTGGGGAACTCTCTTTAAGTTCTGATTTTTCTTTCAGTTACTCCCAGACAGTGGTGCTCAAAGCCTTTGGCATACTCTGTTAATTGCAATTGATCTCGACTCTAAATGTTTTGTCTCAAGGATTACTTGACACAAGAACACCACAAGCATATGACTAGGGAAACAACTCTTTGAGCGTTTAATCATGTCTGACCTCCCTAGTCATTGATGCTCAAAGCCTTCGACCTTGCTTTTATATCTCTTTTTTTTTTTTTGCTGTTTCTTTTGCTTCAAGGATTAAATTTTTGTTTATTTTAGAAAAGTCATAATAATTCTCTAAATCCCTGTTTCATGTACATCAACATTCTTTGATTCAAATTTACATATGCACTGTTCATGTCATGCATTCAGAGTCATAGAAAATACCACCACATTTAAGTGAATAAGACTACTCTTCAATATAAACTCAATTTCTCATGCAATATATCATTTCTTTTTCTTTTTCTTTTTAGATTCAAGTTCAGTGAGCGGTACATGAGACAGATAGCAAAATGAAATTAATTTTAAGAACTGAAAGTACTAAAGACCATGCAGGCAATCAAAGCAACAGAAAACAGAAAACAACAAAATAAGAACGGAAGAGAAATAGAATGAAAGGAACTCAACCACCTCAGTTATGCTAGTGGCCATCTCATTCCTCCATGAAGAAAATAAACAGAAAAGCCATAAGCGAAGCGACAACACCAAACTTAAAGGTTTGCTTGTCCTCAAGCAACGAAGAACTGAAAACAAAAACAAATAGTATGATGAAAGAATAATAAAAGGATAAAAGAACAAGAGAGAATTAGGATTGGGGGATAGATGATTTGAAATAAGGCACTGAGGGGTTTAATTTGGGTGTCGCATGCGATGCGTACGCGTAAGGCACGCGTACGCGTGGATCGCGCTAATTTCAAGCGACGCGTACGCGTCTGGGACGCACATGCGTGGATGGCCAGGATTGGAAAACGACGCGTACGCGTCAGGGACGCGTAAGTGTGATGGGACTTGTGCTCTCAGCACCATTCCAGCCCCACACCATCATAACTCTCTGGCCATGCACCTATTTACGACGTTTTTCAGGGTCACGCGTACGCGTCAGGGACGCGTACGTATGATGCGGCTTGTGCGCCCAGCACCAGCCCCACTCCTGCTCAACTCTCTGTCCAATTTTATTTTTCACGCACACACATATGACGCATACGCGTCAGTGACGCTTGTGCGTCGTGTGCTCGTTTTTTTTTTTTTTTGTCGCCTGAAGTGTTTGGTTCCTGTTATAAAATAGCTACATGATCACAAAAATAGTAAAAACTCAATAAAAATCAAACAAGTAAGAAAACTACTACTACAAAAAATAACTAAGGATACAAAATTATCAGGTTTCCTCCCGACAAGCGCTTCTTTTACGTCACTAGCTTGACGGTTAGTTCTGCTAATTCAGCAGATGAGCGGACCTCTGGTGATCGATCTCGGCTCCAAGATAGTGCTTCAACCTCTGGCCATTCACTGTAAATTTTTTGTCAGAATTCTCTTCCTGTATTTCTACATAACCATATGATGAAGCTCTGGTAACCACAAATGGTCCTGACCACCGGGATTTCAACTTCCCGGGAAATAGTTTGAGCCTTGAATTATACAGAAGCACTCTCTGTCCTGGCTCAAAGACTCTGATGGCAATCTTCTTGTCATGCAGTAACTTGGTTCTCTCCTTATAGAGCTTGGCATTCTCATAGGCTAAATATCTGAATTCATCAAGCTCATTCAACTGAAGCATTCGCTTAATTCCTGGAGCTTCTGAATCAAGATTCAAATACCTGATTGCCCAGTAAGCTTTATGCTCTAGCTCAACTGGCAAGTGACAGGCCTTGCCATAGACCAACTGATAAGGGAACATGCCAATAGGAGTCTTGTAAGCTGTCCGGTACGCCCAGAGAGCATCATTAAGCTTCTTAGACCAGTCCTTTCTTGAAACACTGACGGTCTTCTCTAGAATCCTCTTAAGTTCCCTGTTGGAAACTTCAACCTGTCCACTTGTCTGAGGGTGATAGGGGGTTGCCACTTTATGACGGACTCCATATCTCTGTAGAAGAGAGTCCAACTGTCTGTTACAGAAGTGACTTCCTCTATCACTAATGAGTGTCCTTGGAACACCAACCGGCTAAAGATATATCTCTGAAGAAAGCTCATTACCACCTTGGCATCATTGGTGGGTAGAGCCACAGCTTCCACCCACTTGGACACATAATCAATTGCCACTAGGATATAGTTGTTTGAATGTGAAGGTGAGAAGAGTCCCATGAAATCAATGCCCCACACATCAAACAGCTCAACCTCAAGAATCCCCTGCTATGGTATTTCATGGTTGGCAAGGAGATTCGTGGCTTTTTCACATCTGTCATAGTGCTTCACAAATGCTCTTGAGTCCCTGAAGAGAGTCGGCCAGTAAAACCCGCTCTGAAGGACCTTTGTAGCTGTCCTTTCACCACCAAAGTGGCCTCCATAATCAGAACCATGACAATGCCAAAGAATCTACTGTGTTTCTTCATCTGGGACACATCTCCGGATGATACCATCTGAACACCTTTTAAAAAGGTAAGGTTCCTCCCAAATGTAGTACTTTGCATCAGTCAACAGCTTCTTTACTTGTTGCCTACTGTACTCCTTTAGAATAAAATTCATGGCCTTGTAATTTGCAATGTCTGCGAACCATGGAGCCTGCTGAATGAGGAACAATTGCTCATCTGGAAACGTCTCAGTCATAGCTGTGGGTGGTTGTACTCCTGCTTCAGGCTCAATTCTGGAGAGATGATCAGCTACTTGATTTTCTGACCCTTTTCTATCTTTTATCTCAATATCAAACTCCTGAAAGAGCAACACCCATCTGATTAATCTTGGTTTAGAATCCTGTTTGGTTAGAAGGTACTTCAGAGCAGCATGATCAATATAAACAATAACCTTAGAACCAATTAAATAGGACCTAAACTTATCAACAGCATACACAATAGCTAATAATTCTTTTTTTGTAGTTGTGTAATCCTTTTGGCCATCATTTAACACACGGCTAGTATAGTAAATGACATGTACAAGCTTACCATGTCTCTTTCCTAAAACAGCTCCTATAGCAAAGTCACTGACATTACACATTAATTCAAATGGTAAATCCCAGTCAGGGAGAGCTATGATGGGGAAGAGGTAAAGTTTGCTTTCAGAGTTTCAAAAACATGCAGACATTCAGCATTAAAAACAAAGGGAACATTAATAACTAACAAGTTGCTTAATGGTTTAGCAATTTTAGAAAAATCCTTTATAAATCTTCTATAAAATCCTGCATGACCCAAGAAACTCCTGACTGCTTAACATTAGCTGATGGTGGTAATTTTTCAATTACCTCCACCTTTGCTCTATCAACCTCAATTCCCTTACTTGAAATCCGGTGTCCAAGAACAATACCTTCTGTAACCATAAAATGACATTTTTTCCAATTTAAAAAAAGGTTTGATTCTTGACACCATTTCAAGACAAGAGATAAATGCTTAAGGCAGGATTCAAAAGAATTACCAAAAACAGAAAAATCATCCATAAATACCTCAATAAACTTTTCAACCATATCAGAAAAAATTGAAAGCATACACCTCTGAAAAGTTGCTGGAGCATTACAAAGTCCAAAAGGCATTTTCCTGTAGGCGAATACTCAAAAGGGGCATGTGAATGCTGTCTTCTCTTGATCTTGAGGGTCCACTGCAATTTGATTATATCCAGAATATCCATCTAGAAAACAATAAAAAACATGATCAGCTAACCTCTCAAGCATCTGATCAATGAAAGGTAGGGAGAAGTGATCCTTCCTTGTATCAGTGTTGAACCTTCTGTAGTCTATACACATTCTCCAACCTGTGACTGTTCTTGTAGGAATAAGCTCATTCTGTTCATTCTTGATCACTATCATCCCTCTTTTCTTGGGAACTACCTGCACAGGACTTACCCATGGACTGTTAGAAATAGGGTAAATAATACCTGCTTCCCATAATTTCATTACCTCTTTTTGGACCACCTCTTTCATGGTTGGATTGAGTCTCCTTTGTGGTTGCACAACTGGTTTAGCATCATCTTCAAGGAGAATCTTGTGCATACACTTGGTTGGACTAATCCCCTTCAAGTCACTAATGGTCCACCCAAGAGCTGTTTTATGGCTCCTGAGCACTGAAACAAGTGCCTCTTCCACTTCAGGCTTCATAGAAGAGCTAATAATCATTGGATAGGAATCATTTCCACCTAAGAACACATATTTCAGAGAATGAGGAAAAGTTTGAGCTCAAGCTTAGGGGCTTCCTCCTCTGCTTTAGGCGTGCGAACCACATCCTTCTGGGGTGGTGAATCATCAACTTCAACTAATTCATACTCAGAAATAGGATCTAGAATGTTATCAAGTACCTCAGCTTCCAGTACTTCTTGAACAAGTGGTTCAACAACATCAATTCTCATGCACCCTTCAGAATCATTAGGTGTTTGAGAGCTTCAAAAACATTACGGACCACCTGTTCTTCATTTACCCTCAGGGTTAATTCACCCTTTTGCACATCAATCAGAGCTCTTCCTGTAGCTAAAAAGGGTCTACCATGAATAATAGAGGATTTTACATCCTCTTCCATGTCTAATATAACAAAACCAGCAGGAAAAATAAATGGTCCTACTTTCACAAGTAAATCCTTAACAACACCCACAGGTAATTTAATAGAAAGATCAGCAAGTTGAAGAGAAATATGAATGGTTTTACCTCCTCAATTTGAAGCTTTTTCATCACTGAAAGTGGCATGAGATTGATGCTAGCTCCAAGATCACATAAAGCTCTCTGAATGGTGACATCTCCAATGGTGCAAGGAATCACAAAGCTCACTGGATCTTACATTTTCTCAGGAAGTTTATGTTGAATAATAGCACTGCATTCCTGGTTAACACCATGGTTTCTTGCTCCTTCCAATTCCTCTTGTTAGTCAATAATTCTTTCATAAATTTAGCATAAAGGGGCATTTCCTCAAGAGCCTCTGCAAAAGGTATATTGATCTGTAGCTTCTTGAAGACATTTAAAAATTTAGAGAATTGCTTTTCTTTGGAAGCCTTCTGAAACCTCTGAGGATATGGCATTTTTGGCTTGTATTCAGGAGCCTTTGGCAATGTAGGATAAATGTTAAGAGAGTCAGAGAACGGGTTGTCTGCACGCTTTGGAGGGGCGTGCTCCACTTCTTCCTTCTTCTCCTCTAGAGCTTTCTTTTCAACTAGCTCTTCATTGGCCCTTGTCTCAGAGCTAGCTGTTTTACCACTTCTCAATTGAATAACCTTGCAATCTTCTCTTGGGTTCACCAATGTATCACCTAGAAATGTACTTACATGCTGAGGTGGTTGTTGCTGCTGAGACTGAAATTGGCGGTTATTGTAATTATTCTGTTGGAAGCCACCCTGAGAATTATTGTTGAGATTCTGAGGTCTCTAAGGTTGGTCCCTCCACCCAAAATTTGGGTGATTTCTCCATCCCTGATTGTATGTCTTAGAATATGGATCATTATTGGGATTTCTAGGACCACTCCCCATGTAATTGACCTGTTCAGAGGAGGATTGAGCATAATCATAATTATCATTTTGCACAAAATTACCTGTCATGTCATAAGAGGCCTCTTGAGGTGGGTTTTGGGTGTTGATAGCTGAGACTTGCATGCCACCCATCTGCTGAGTAAGTAGATTTATTTGCTGAGACATAAGCTTGTTCTGAGCAAAAATAGCCTCAAGAGCTTCTACTTCCATAACACCCTTCTTCTGAGGAGCCTCAGAGTTCACAGGATTCTTATTAGATGAGTATAAATATTGGTTGCTAGCAACCAATTCAATCAGCTTAATAGTCTCCTCTGGTGTCTTCTTCATGTGCATTGAACCACCTGCAGAATTATCTAAGTACATCTTGGACATTTCACCCAAGCCTTCATAAAAGATATCTAGTTGGGTCCATTTGGAGAACATGTCCGGAGGATATTGCCTAGTCAGTAGCTTGTACCTCTCCCAAGCTTCATAAAGAGTTTCTCCATTCTTCTGCCTGAAGGTCTGAACCTCCACCCTAAGCTTAGTCAGCTTCTTTGGTGGGAAAAATTTAGTAAGAAACTCAGACAGTTTTGTTGCACCAGGGTGACCAATTGTGGCTTCAACTCAAAGTTGTTCGTAGCTATAGGAGGCACCACAATGCTTTTTCCATAAAGATCTGTAATAGGAGCAGAGTAAGAGCCAAGCACTCTCCTTTGTTCTTCATTCCCATTCGGATTTGCCACATTGGCATTAACAGCATTATTAGGATCCATAGTGGATTCTGCAGCCTTGCAAAGTCTTGCTTGCTGCAAACGCCGCCTAAACAGACTGGATTTTCTGTCAGTAAAGAATTCACAAATAAATTCTCGTTGCAAGTATACTTTCTAAACCAACAAAGAATCCTTTCGTACAAAAATTTGGTTGTCACAAGTAAGAAACCCCTAATAAAATTGATAACCGAAGTATTTAGACCTCGGGTCGTCTCTCAAGGAATTGCAGGGAGGTGTGATTTATTATTGGTCACGGAAAAGTATCTTTTTGGGTTTTTGATATAGGGAACAAGGAAATAAATTGGCAAGAAAGTAAATTAATAATCATGAAAACCCTTGCAAGGTATAAGAACTAGAAATCCCATCCTAGTTATCCTTATCAATTGTGATGAGAATTGTTTATTGCTCCCACTTAGTTAACCCTTACTAAATAAAGGAAAGTCAAGTGGACTAGTCAATGGGATTCCTCAAGTTCTAGTCAACTCCTAAGGAAAAACTAGCTTTAGAGGGATCCAAATCAACCAGCAAATTCCAATTATCAATCAACAAGGGAGTTTGATAACTCAAGTGTCACCAATTACTCAACCAAAGCCAAAAGGGGAGAAATCTAAATTAAATTGAAAGCATCAATAATATAAATTGAAGAAAGCAATCACAAATCTGAATTACCTCAAATTGCATTAACTAGAAAATCAAGTCTAACATTAGAATTCATAAATCAAAGTAATAACATAAAGTGATCAATAAAGGAAATAGATAAAGTAGAATGCTAAGACAAATAAAAGTAGAAAAGAACTAAATTAAAGGAACATTGAACCTGAAATGAAGAAGAAGTAAACCTAACCTAAGAGAAATCCTAAATCCTAAAAACTAGAGAGAGGAGAGAGCCCCTCTCTCTCTAAAAACTACATCTAAAATCTAAAATTGTGAATAATGAATGTTGTGTGAATGAATGAATGGATTCCCCCACTTTATAGCCTCTAATCTGTATTTTCTGGGCCGAAAACTGGGTCAAAAACAGCTCAAAAATTGCCCCCAGCGATTTCTAATATGTCCAACATGCGGCAAAGTCACGCGTACGCGTCGTCCACGTGTACGCGTGGATTGAATTTTCTCCAGGTCACGCGTACGCATGATCCACGCGTGCGCATTGTCTATCTTCGGAGAAGCTATGGCAAATTATATATCGTTGCGAAGCCCCGGATATTAGCCTTCCAACGCAACTAGAACCGTCTCATTTGGACCTCTTTAGCTCAAGTTATGATCGATTGAGTGCAAAGAGGTCAGGGTTGACAGCATTAGCAATTCCTTCAATTTCTTGTATTCCTTCCACTTTTGCATGCTTCCTTTCCATCCTCTAAGTCATTCCTGCCCTATAAACCTTGAAAACACTTAACACATATATCAAGGCATTGAATGGTGATAAGAGAGGATTAAACATAGCAAATTTAAGGCCAAAGAAGCATATTTTCAATCCTAGCACAAATTTAGGAAGGAAATTGTGAAACCATGCAAATTGTATGAGTAAGTGTGCAAAGACTTGATAAAAACCACTCAATTGAGCACAAGATAAACCATAAAATAGTGGTTTATCAATCTCCCCACATTTAAACATTAGCATGTCCTCATGCTAAGCTCAAGAGAAGCTATAAAGGAGTGAAGATGAATAGTAAAACTTATGAAATGCAACGTATCTATATGAATGCAACTAAATACAAAAGTACTTCTACCTACTTGGTTAAAAGTAAACAAATTCTCCAAGACAAATATAAATCAACTTCTACTAATTCAAATCATACAATAAAAGACAAGTAAACTTGTAAGAAGGTAGCTCATGAAAGTAGGGAACATAGAATCAAGCATTGAACCCTCACTGGTAGTGTATGTGCACTCTAATCTCTCAAGTGTGTAGGGTAATCCACTCTAGTCTTCTCTAGTCATGCTTTCTAAACTTTGTTCTTCACCTAACCAATCAACAAGTATTTAATATACCAATGCAAACATCATGAGGTCTTTTCAAGGTTGTAATGGGGCTAAGGTAAAGGTGAGGGTATATATATATGGCTAAGTGAGCTATAAATTGAATCCTTGATTAACCTAAGCTCTTACCTCTACATACACTCTTTATACTTTTGAAATCATGCCTAGCTACCCAAAATTCCCACTTTTGCATATTTCACATACACATGCATCAACTTTTCTTTTAATTTTTATCACATATGCATTGATCTTTTATTAAACCTAGCATTTGGGGTAATTTTGTCCCCTTATTTATTTATTTATTTATTGAATATTTTTTATTTTTTTTAAGTAAAAGTAAACATAACATTATCAATGCACATGAATTTATTTAATTTTTTCTGGTCTGACATGAGTAGGTACCCAAATTCCCAATATTTTATCATTTAAAAACTGTACACCTTTATTAACCCAAGTTCCCACAGTTTTCCCACACTTAATTGATACACAATCTCCATCTTAAGCTAACCAAAGATTCAATTTGGGATAAGTACTTGTTTTTCTGCTTAAGACTAGTGATGTGATAAAATATAGAACAAATGGGGATTAAAAGGCTCAAGGTGGCTAATAAAGATGATTGAAAGGGTATGCTATTTGGGATAAGTGAGCAAAAATAATTAAAAGGCTCAATCATATGCATGCATATAAATACATTAAACATTGGACATATAGGATGGAACAAAGTAAAAATTATAATCATTGAGAAGAAAACACACAAGAATAAAATATTATGGTTAAATAGTATAACCATGTAATTAAGCTCAATTCTCACAGGTTGTGTGTTCTAGCTACAATTCATGTTCCAATTTACAGTCTTCAAATAAGTTTAACACAAAAGTTTTTGATTTAGATTAGTAAAATTTTCAAAATAGAGTCTTGAAAAGAAACTTGTTATTTTTCAACCAAATAGAACATGCATGCAAACGCCTATTACTATGCAATTTATTCTATCTAACAAAAGAAAAACTAAAATGTTGGTGTTAAGAGAAAGCACTTACCTCCGGAAGTCAGGTACTGACCGACCTTCCCACACTTAAAGCTTGACACCATCCTCAGTGCCATCAGTCAGGAACAAAGGGGCGCTGGTAACAGCGTCTCCATAGTCGAGATTGTCATGGCTCCCGGTGCTGGTAGGTGAGGTGGAGTCCGGAGTGTCTGGTTCTTCTTCAGGTGGGTGGTTGCAAATAATCAGCTCCTTGAGGTATGTAAATCGGCGCTTGTTACGGCACTTTCTTTGCTTTGCCTGTCGGTCCAGCCGGTCCAACCTCTGAAGTATCTGAGGGAGTAGCTTATTTGTTGAAGGTACTTGTGCTTTTTGTTTTTTTCCTTGCCGGTGACTTGTTAGAGGCTCCCTCTGTACCCTTCCTGGTGGCCATCCTAAAAAGGGAGAAGAGAAAGGGACATGAATTCAAAGGGATAGAGCAAGGAAGAGGGCAGTACGAGTGATAATCATACCAAGGTAAAGAAGAATGTTGTTAACACATGGTCGCGACTCCATGTAATTAGGACATCAATGGAAATATAGCATGATATATTGAGGCAATTAAATGCAAGATGTTTATTGGCATGCTGGCAAAGACATGAGTAGCGTAGATCAAGCATTAAAAGACAAAATGTATTATCAGTCGTAACAAACTAACAATAACGTTTGTATTGACAATTATATTTAATTAATAAAATATTGGAACGGTTTTGTGAAAAACAGGCATTAGAGTAGAAGGATAGAATAATTAAGAATTCACAATGCCATACGGGCTTTTCACAAATACTTGGTATGCATGTAAAATACGTTAGGGAAAGCAAGAATTCCAAACATGCATGCAACCCCAAAAATTAATATTAATTGTCAAATCACTATTGATGATATCCACAGGCTCAAATATAATAATATAAGACCCAAATAAAGTTTCAACACCGACATAAAAATGCATGAAGAAAAAGAAAAGAATGAAAAAGAAACCATAAATAACTAAGCATGAGAGAGAAAAATTTTTGAAGAAAGAAAAGTAATTAAATGCAATAAGAAGAATGAAGGAAGAAAGGAGAAGGGAATGAAAAGTTGGGACGCGACGCGCACGCGCAAGGCACGCGTGCGCGTGAGAACTGTATTCGCCATGTGACGCGTACGCGTCGCCCACGCGTATGCGTGGGTGGTCTTGGAAGCAAAAGGACACGCACGCGTCAGGGACACATACGCGTGGAAGACCTTGTGCCTCTAGCACAGTTCCAGCGTGGGGGCAGCACAACTTTCTGTCCAAAATGCTATTTACGCCGATTTCCCTATCCACGCGTGCGCGTGCTTGACGTGTACGCATGGATTTCCCTTGTGGCAGATGACGCGCACGCTTCATAGACGCGTACGCGTGGGTCGAATTGTGCGCAGAGCACACCAGCCGCCCGATTCCATCACAACTTTCTGTTCGTTGGATGGGGGAGCGAGATTGCTATCAAAGCCCACGCGTGGCCTGCGCGCACGCGTGGTTTGCCCCTTTTTTTATTTTATGTGTATGCAGAATGCAAAATGTAGAATGCAGGTGAATATGCAGAAATTATGAATGAACACTAGTAAAAATAAAATAAAATAAGATTAAGAATAAAAAAGAATGATTATACCATGGTGGGTTGTCTCCCACCTAGCACTTTTAGTTATAGTCCTTAAGTTGGACATTCGGTGAGCCCCTTGTTATGGTGGCTTGTGCTTGAACTCATCCAGGAATCCCCACCAATGTTTGTAATTCCAATGGCCTCTGAGATTCCGAACTAGGCGCAAAGAGCCTTCAAGCAAGATTAAGCAAGTGACAAGGCCCCAAGAGTGTTGATTGCTAGACTGAATTCCGAGGTCCCAAACCTTGCTTTTGCACCCGTCTTCTTGTTGACCATCTTTGTTCCAACCGGGTGGTAAGCAATTCGAATTCTCACTGAGGCATCCAAACAGCTTCCTAGACCCATACAATTTAGTATTCTTCCAACCATGATAATTCAGTCATGAGCTTCCTACCACAATGAACCTAGGATTGTGTTGCCAACCACTAACCATCTCCCTCTTACTCTTATAGCCACAAAGAGCTCTAAATTGCCTATCCGTCTCAAGCAAAGCATATTCAAGTGGGATAATTAAGCTTAGAGATGAGAGATTTACCCACTTGAGTGAAGGGATGGATGGTGATGGCTTTGGGGGAGAGGTCTCCAACAACCTTAGCAAGGTGATCTCCAGCTCCATTCCCTTGGGCTCTTCTTTGACAACTTCTAACTCTTTGCAAGCTTCTTCAATATCAACCTCTTCTTCTTGGTAGCTTTCTTCTAATTCGATCTCTTCTTCATTGTTCACCAAGGGCATGGGAGATTGTGCTTCTTCTTCTTTAATCTCCATGTTAAGTCCAATGGGAAAGGATTCAAATGTAGATAAGAATTCATCAATGATTGAATCCATCTCTTGATCATCCCCTTCAAAGTCTTTAACCATGATATGCCTTGGAGGTTGTACACCCTCTTTAACATCAAATTCAAATGTCTTTGAGGGAGGCTCTATAAGTAGGATCATAATGCTCTTGGATTGATGGATATGGACATGGTGTATATGGAGGTGGTGGTTCTTGGGAGGGTTGGAATTGGGATGGCTCTATGTATGGTTCATACGGTTCATAGGGTGGTTGGTATGGTGGATATGGGTTAGGGTCATATGGAGGGGAATGGTGGTAGGGGGCTTGTGAGTGTGGTGGTTCAAAGCTGTGTTGAGGAGGTGGTTCATAGGCATATGATGGTGC
>NC_029792.2:55205314-55219110 GCF_000816755.2 Arachis ipaensis
CTCTTATAGCCACAAAGAGCTCTAAGTTGCCATCTGTCTCAAGCAAAGCATATTCAAGTGGGCTAATTAAGTTTAGAGATGAGAGATTTACCCACTTGAGTGAAGGGATGGATGGTGATGGCTTTGGGGGAGAGGTCTCCAACAACCTTAGCAAGGTGATCTCCAGCTCCATTCCCTTGGGCTCTTCTTTGACAACTTCTAACTCTTTGCAAGCTTCTTCAATATCAACCTCTTCCTCTTGGTAGCTTTCTTCCAATTCGATCTCTTCTTCATTGTTCACCAAGGGCATGGGAGATTGTGCTTCTTCTTCTTTAATCTCCATGTTAAGTCCAATGGGAAAGGATTCAAATGTAGATAAGAATTCATCAATGATTGAATCCATCTCTTGATCATCCCCTTCAAAGTCTTTAACCATGATATGCCTTGGAGGTTGTACACCCTCCTCAACATCAAATTCAAACTCCTTAGAAGGGGGCTCTATGACTGGTCTTTCCCATGGACGTTCCACATCTCCTAAGTCTTCGATCACTTCTTCCTCTTCAACGATTACGGCTTCCTCCAATTGTTCCAATACAAAGTTATGCACTCATGCTGCTCACTGTCCACCGGAGTTTCTAGCTTCTCCTTCATGCTGCATTCTTCAGTAGATTCTCCACATGAAGCCATGGGAGTTCCTTGAGTGTCCGAACATTGGAAAGCTAATCGAATTATAGCTTGCTCCAATTGATGAAGGGTTGCATGAAATCGATCCACTGTTTCCTTGAGACAATCCTTTGATTCTTGTTGTGCTTGGCTATCATAAGTAGGATCATAGTGCTCTTGGATTGATGGATATGGACATGGTGTATATGGAGGTGGTGGTTCTTGGGAGTAATTGGGTTGGAATTGGGGTGGCTCTATGTATGGTTCATACGGTTCATAGGGTGGTTGGTATGGTGGATATGGTTAGGGTCATATGGAGGTGAATGGTGTAAAGGAGCTTGTGAGTATGGTGGTTCAAAGGTATGTTGGGGAGGTGGTTCATAAGCATATGGTGGGACTTGTTGGTAACTACAAGGGGGTCCACTATATTCATCATCTTGGTACGCTCCCTGGAATGGCTCTTGACCATAGTAATTTGGTGGAGGTGGTTTGTCATAAAAGGGTCCACCATAACTATTGTCTTGGTATGCATCACAGAATGGTTGTTGGTCATAGCGCATTGGAGGGGGTTGTTGCCAAGAGGGTTGATCAAATCCTTGTGGCTCCTCCCATCTTTGATTCTTCCAACCTTGATGCATGTTCTCATTATAGCTTCCATTCCTTACAACAACTTGGAATCAAACTTAAAGCCAGAGGGGTGAGAATTCATAGAAGCAAAAGAAATAAAAACTAATAGAAATTAATGAAAATAAACTCCTGAAACTAGAAACACTAACAAAGAAACGAAAAAGCAAATATTTACAATAACCAATAATAAGGCACACATTTGCAATTCCCCGGCAACGGCGCCATTTTGAACGGACTGGATTTTCTGTCAGTAAAGAATTCACAAATAAATTCTCATTGTAAGTATAGTTTCTAAACCAACAAAGAATCCTTTCGCACAAAAATTTGGTTGTCACAAGTAACAAACCCCTAATAAAATTGATAACCGAAGTATTTAGACCTCGGATCGTCTCTCAAAGAATTGCAGGGAGGTGTGATTTATTATTGGTTATGGAAAAGTATCTTTTTGAATTTTTGAAATAGGAAACAAGGAAATAAATTGGCAAGAAAGTAAATTAATAATCATGAAAACACTTGCAAGGTATAAGAACTGGAAATCCCATCCTAGTTATCCTTATCAATTGTGATGAGAATTGTTTATTGCTCCCACTTAGTTAACCCTTACTAAATAAAGGAAAGTCAAGTGGACTAGTCAATGGGATTCCTCAAGTCCTAGTCAACTCCTAAGGAAAGACTAGCTTTAGAGGGATCCAAATCAATCAGCAAATTCCAATTATCTATCAACAAGGGAGTTTGATAACTCAAGTGTCACCAATTACTCAAACAAAGCGAAAAGGGGAGAAATCTAAATTAAATTGAAAGCATCAATAATATAAATTGAAGAAAGCAATCACAAATCTGAATTACCTCAAATTGCATTAACAAGAAAATCAAGTCTAACATTAGAATTCATAAATCAAAGTAATAACATAAAATGATCAATAAAGGAAATAGATAAAGTAGAATGCTAAGACAAATAAAAGTAGAAAAGAACTAAATTAAAGGAACATTGAACCTAGAATGAAGAAGAAGTAAACCTAACGTAAGAGAAATCCTAAATCCTAAAACCTAGAGAGAGGAGAAAGCCTTTCTCTCTCTAAAAACTACATCTAAAGCCTAAAATTGTGAATAATGAATGTTGTGTGAATGAATGAATGGATTCCCCTACTTTATACCCTCTAATATGTGTTTTCCGGGCCGAAAAATGGGTCAAAAATAGCCCAGAAATCGCCCCCAGCAATTTCTAATACGTCTAGCACACGGCAAAGTCATGCATACGCGTCGTCCACGCGTACACGTGGATTGAATTTTCTCCAGGTCACGCGTACGCGTGATCCACGCGTGTGTGTCGCCTATCTTTGAGGCAGTTATGGCAAATTATATATCATTGCAAAGCCCCGGATGTTAGCTTTCCAACGCAACTAGGACCGCCTCATTAGACCTCTGTAGCTCAAGTTATGATCGATTGAGTGTGAAGAGGTCAGGGCTGACAGCATTAGCAATTCCTTCAATTTCTTGTATTCCTTCCACTTTTGCATGCTTACTTTTCATCCTCTAAGCCATTCCTGCCCTATAAACCTTGAAAACACTTAACACACATATCAAGGCATCGAATGGTGATAAGAGAGGATTAAACATAGCAAATTTAAGGCCAAAGAAGCATGTTTTCAATCCTAGCACAAATTTAGGAAGGAAAATGTGAAACCATGCAAATTGTATGAGTAAGTGTGCAAAGACTTGATAAAAACCACTCAATTGAGCACAAGATAAACCATAAAATAGTGGTTTATCACCGCCTGAGAGTTCTTTCAGGTTTAGGATCAACATCTAAGAGAGGTTCCTTGTCTCTGTTCATACGCATACACATACAGAAAACAAGAAAAGATGGGATTCTCTACGTCAGAGTGCATAATAGTATCAATCCATACAATAGACAGAGCTCCTAACCTTAACAGTGGAGGTTTAGTTGCTCATGGTTCAGAGAGAAAATAAGGATTCTGATAAAATGTATTTTGGCTGAGGTGGAATGAAAAGTTAACTCCTTCCCCCTTTAAGAGAAGTTTCTTTTCTCTTTTATATCTAATCCTAATTAATTTAAAATCTATTTTCTAAAACTAAATAATATCTTTTCCTATTTAGAAATAAAGTTTAAATCAGAATAAATTACAAAATCAGTGTTTTCTGAGTTTTCTGCACGTGGCGCATGTCACGCGTACGCGTCGATGGTCTTCTTCGCGTGTCAGCGTACGCGTCAGGTACGCGCACGCATCGCTGTGCAAATCTTCAATCCACGCGTACGCGTCAGGTATGCGCACGCATCGCCATGGAAGGCTCTAAATCACGCGCACACGTCAGGTACGCGCATGTGTCGCTCCTCGCTGTCATCTCCTTTAATTCTTGTGCTAATTCCATTTGTGCAAGCTTCCTCTTCATTCTCTAAGCCATTCCTGACTTATATAGCCTTCTTCTCTTTTTCTGCGGAAGCTCCATCAAATCCAACCAAATGCTAATAAATAGAATTGCACAAGACTCAAAGTAGCATCCATAGTGGCTAAAAGATAATTAATTCTTAATTAAACTCAACAAATTAAATGCAAATTCACTAGGAAAAGATAGGAAAGATGCTCACGCATCAGAGGTACGTTCTCATATGCCCAGGAGGAACTAAGGAGGGGATCCTAACCTCCCACCATCTCGCTGGGGGTGATTTTACAATACCAGGAGGAACAAAAAAAAGGGATCCTCACCTTCCACCATCTCCTGTGGTCGCACTTTCAAGAAAGAGTGTTTTCATACATAAATCATCACTTTTCTAACTTTTCTTCACCTCCAAGTTACCTATTCCTAACTTCATCTAATTAAAAGGTTTACTAATCAAATCTAGAGCTAACAGTATGGAAATAGATGTTTAAGAGGTCAAATTGGTTTTGAAAACACAAAATAATGATTTGCTGAAAACAGGGGTGTCACGCGTACACGTGAGCCACGTGTACGTATGGCGCGCAAATGGCCCATTACGCGTACGCATTCCCTTATTACGCATACGCGTGGGTACCTAACAGAAGCACCCAGTCGCACAAGGACATTTCGCGTACGCTAGCACATCACGTCACGCGTACGCATATGGGAAAGGCAATGGCAACAGTCCGCGAATGCAGTGTATGCGTGCGCAAAATTTCCATGCCACGCATACGCGTGGGTCACGCGTACGCGTGGGTCACGCGTACGCGTGGGTCACGCGTACGCGTGGGTCACGCGTACACGTGGGCGTACGTTTTTCCAAAAATTGGGTAAGTCTAAAATCTGCATAAATTGGATTCAAATCTTCAAACTTCCGACGCACATAACTTTTCCATTTTAAATTATTTTTCCTTCGTTCTTCGAACGGCGTAAACTTCATGGAGCCAATTTTCATATAAAATAAATTTGAAACGATTTGGGAGTCCGGAAGCCAAATTATGGCCCGCCAAAGTTTGTCCAAAAATCAATTTTTTACAAAACTTTAAAAACCTCATTTTCCATACAAACTAAACCTAATTTTCAACTTTCTTACATATGATCAACACTACAATATACCAATTTAATTACCACAACCTTCCTTTCCTTTAAAACTTACTTTACCATTTCTACAACCATCAACATAACATACCTTCATCAATACCATATCCTACCTTTTCTCAATTTCAACAAAATCATGCATCAACAAGGTTCTCATTCATCTAATCAACATATATACATACACTCATCATCATCAAACTTCATTTACCATTTATCCAGCAAAGGTCACTAAGCATTAAACATATTCACCAACATATCCTATGGTCATCTAGCTTAAATTTTCACACGACATTATCAACATAAACCATACCTTGGCCGCTTTTCACGTATTAATCAAGGCAACCCACTAAGCCAAAACACAGCTCCAAGGTCCAAAATCACCCAATCAAAAGCACTTAGCCTCCACCAAGTTCCAAGGTTTACACTCCAAGCTCCAACATATACATATATATAAACCTAATACACATATACATCACATACATACCCAAATTCAATACCCAACTCACATAGGCTAAGAAATTGTAGAATTTGAGAGTCCTCACCTTTTCTATGTCTTGATTGAACAAAGATCCACAAGTTCCTCAAGCTAAACTTGAACCTAGAGAACCAAAATCACAAATTCTCAACATGAATTTTCATTAATTTTTGAAAATTAGGGGTAGAGAGGCTGGAGTGAGATTGAAACTTACCTATGAAATTGATCTGATAAAATCGTAGAGCTCAACGCGGTGGACGCATGGCTGCAAACGGTGCGGCGATCGAAGCTCGTATGAAGAAGTTATGGTGGATTAATGGTATGGTTAGGGTTTGGAAGCTTCAAACGTTCTTCCTCTTCATGCTGAGCTTCCCAGCGTGTTGCATGCCAAATGAAAATTGATGGCGTTAAGTTTCCGGTATGATCTAGACATATTGAAAATTGGGTCGTTACACCAAATGAGGAAGAATGAGCTTCAGCTCATTTAAGTGATGGGTCCGATTGGGTCCACGGTCTTAGTTTGGGTCCGGTTCAATCGATTCGGTCCGTTCGGTCCAATTTTGGGTCAAATTCTTTGAAATTAGTGTCAAAATTCTCTTTTTATTGAGCTCTATCCTAATTTAATATAATATTCACATTTTTAATTTTTCTTATTAAAATTTAATTTATTAACTAATTATTTACTAATTTAAAGGGGTTTACACCATCAAAAGTGAACAGTAATTTTTTTACAGTCAAATTATTTATAAAAAAAATAAGAAAATTTAACATTTGTAATATTTGTCAAATATATATTAATTTTTACACTTAACTATGACTGTTAAAAAAATATTAAAATATCTCTCTTTTTTGTAGTGTTATTGGCTTTATTATATGCGTGTGTTGTAACGATTTACAATGTTCGAGTTTTCTTTACGCACTCCTAGTTTTAATATTATTCTTCTATAATTATATACGTATCTCTAAGTCTAAGTATAGTAATGTCTCACCATTATTGATTTACGACTTAAACGTAAAACTCTATAATAGAGTGTTACATACATAACCATAATAGTAAAAGAAAAAGGGTTAAGGTTCAATTAACAGTTATAATATTTTATGGTACAAATACTAATATTTGAAGATTGAAAAGCATTTTAAATATCAATTGTCCATCATCTATATTGCTTTTATATATTTAAAATTATTTTGTATATTTTACGTAGCATTTGATAATTTGACGTTTACATACATTATTTTTATTATATAATATAGTTAAAAAATATTAAATTTCTTTCATCATATTTATGCTAGAATTAATGTAGATTTTACTGAACTAAATAACGAGTGTACATTTCTCCATAGGAAAACGTAGAATGGGAGGAATAGAGATAGGAAGAAATTTCAAGGTTTAGAGTGAAATTGTGGGTTTATCACCATGTCATCCGTAATGTATGTTGATATGTTACGTATAAGAAAATTAGTGATTAATTTATCATATAATATGGCAAATTATTTTATGACATGACTATATCGGCATATCACGTCATGCTTAGCATTCCATTAGTTGTGTTAGAATAGAATATGTTCGAATGACTATTCATGATATAAAACTTAGAAGCCAAATTGATAATAAGGTAAGAACCAAAAACCAAATTAATTGTTATTTCTGTCCATTACTATTTTGATAAAAACCTAAACACACTACAGACTTCAGTAAAAAAATATATAATTTAACTATAATTTTGGTCCCTAAATTTTTTACCAAAAAATTAAAATTATTTTTAAAATTTGTTTATTTAAAATAGTCTCTAACATTAAATTTAAATTTATAATCGTCTTTGAACAAAAAAAAATACTCTTATTTTTATCACACTCTTCTATTTCTCGTCACCACAGAAAGCTTTCTTTTTCACTCTCTACATCCTCTCTTACTTGATTTCCTTCTTTTTCATATGTGCCCCACCACCGTCCTCTCTCTTTCTCTCTCTTTTTTACGATGTTGCTGCCGCACTCAACTCTTTCTCCTTTCTTTTTCTCTCTAAACTTTGATTCTATAACATTTTTTAGTATGTTTCTTGATAGGAAAATTAAGCAAGAAATTTGAGTCTAATGATCTTCTCATGTTTCTTGTTGATATTATGGTGAATTCTGAAACTCAAATTTAGTTTTGATTTTATGAGATTACTTCTAACTTTAAGTTTGAGATTCAGAATGAATTATGATTTGTAAAAAATTGAATGTACATGTGTTTTGGTGGTATAAGTTTCACAGGAACAAAGAATTTTGACTAAATTTCAGGAGATCCTTTAACAAATAAAGCACATGGAAGAAAGAAAAAAAATCTAATAATAGTGAATAGAAGATTCAGAATCTGTGGGTGAGAGAAAAACTAAATAGAAAAAAGAAATAGGAATTAGGAAAGATGAGTTTAATGTTAGAGAACCAAAGATCTTTTGTGTTTTTTGAGTATGTGAGCGTGTGTGGTTAGATAAAAGTGAGGAATATAAGATTATCTCCAGTAAGAAATTCATCTTAGCTTTTATTTATGAGTTACTTGTCATAAAATGTAACTCTAAATTAGTTTTTGTGTCATAAACAATAAATAGGAACTCAAAGTATCTATCTTTTTTTTATTGGGAGAAACTAACTTTAATCCATGTTAATTTAATTAAAAATATAAATAATTGATTAATAATTAATTAAATAATTAAATTATAATTAATTAATTAATAATTATATATTATAATTATTAACTAATAATTAATTATGATTTAATTATTTAATATAAATATTTATTTAATTATAATTTAATATAATTATTTATTTTAAAGGTAACTTGTTACATGACAAGTTATTATTGGATACCAAGAATCTTTCTGAGGAGGAATTCTGTGTCCTCAAATTATGTGGAAGGACTCATCTTCTCTCTTTTTTAACGGATTGAAGTGCATCATGTCAGAAAAAGTGGATTAGGAACTCACATGTTAGAGTTGCTCTAAAGATCAAGAAAAAATGATAATTTTGTCCAAAATTTAAAAAAAAATGACAATATTAAAATTAAATCTAATGTTAGGAACGATTTTGAATAAAAAAAATTTTAAAGACAATTTTAATTTTCGACCAAAATTATAAAAACTAAAATCATATTTAACTTCCTAAAAATATAGTGAAAACTTATCAAGCACGTGCTAGAACGGAAAAAAATTCATTATGTACAAACCACAAGTAATTCTTATTATTTTTGCACATTCAAGGGTCTTACTAATTTTGCAATTCCTACAATTATCATCTCCCGATAAATGATTAGAAAAGTAGAAATTATTAACTTGTAAGAACTAGTGCTTACATTAGTTCTCTCTTATTGTTGATCAACGTTTATTTCCCTGTTGTCTTTCTCTGTTAGTTTGTTCATTACTTCTCTCATTAATAACTATTGATTAAAGCATAAGTTGTTCATGTAATTTCACAGAAAAATGTGATTATTTATAAACAAGGTAACCTTAATTACAACCAATGCATACATATTGTAACAAACCACATTGAAATTGCCATTAAAACATTTAGGATAAGACAGAAAAAAAGGAAAACAAACACATCAATTGTCAACACGGTTTCTTTGCCGTTCGTATCATAGTTGCCACATAGATTATGTCAGCTATATCTTCCACCCTTCTGAAGTAAGCATGCCTCCAACTTTTCTTGAACCACAAAGTTCCAATAACTCCCCAAAACCCCGTTGCAAAACCAATTGCAATGACTAAGAAGAACAACCATTTTTCCAACTTATTTGTTTCATCATCTTTATCTTCGAATTCTCTTTCTCGAAGATCTTGGCCGGAACCATGGCCACGACACTTTTTAATCAATGGAGGTCCACAGAGAAATGGGTTGCCATCATAACTAGACGAGTCAAAAGTTGAAAACTGGTTGCTTGTGGGAATTGGTCCTGACAAGTTATTGTGTCCCAAGTTTAAATGGCTTAAGGAAGTTAAAGCTGCCATGCTATTTGGAATTGAGCCTGAGAGTTTGTTGTTAGATACATCAAACGAAAAGGGTATAGATTTTACTGCTCTCTTTGACAAACTCAAATGGATTTCGCTGTTTAAAATTCGCAAACCAGTTTAACCAAATTTGGTTCGTGAGTTTTATGCGAATATGATATACTATGATGGAGCTCTATACTCTTATATCAAGAAAGTTCATCTAACTCTAACTAGAGACACAGTGAGTGCTGCCCTAGAATACAAAGATGAAGGAGCAAGGGCGTACATGTCTAGAAAATGGGACTCCCATGTTGGGGTTTTCCTTCAAGTTGCTCTGTCTCGAGTTTGTGAGAATTTTTCTGCACTTGATGGAACTGTCCTGACCCACATGGCTCTTGGCCCTGTGAGAGCTCTGCTTCATCGCATCATCAACCACATTTTGATGCCCCAAAGTGGCTCCTATCAAAGAGTAACTGTCTGTGATACTCTGATTTTATTTGCTATTCTTACCTCTGCATCTATCTCCTTTGCATATCTCATGGTGCGACACATGTGGGATTGTGTTCGCAGTGATAAAAAGGCAAATTTACCTTATGGGATATTTCTGACCTGCATTTTTGAATATTTCAATGTTGATCTAATCAATGAGCCTGTAGAGAACAGGGTTTCTATCATAAAGGGAGGAGGAGTTTCTGAATGCATGAAAAATAAAAAGGAAAAAAGCTCAATGGCGTCCATATTCTCTGATAGTGAAAGTGAATCTCTTCCTTCTAAATTTTCTAAACTTTCAGACTCTGTCAAGGATGTGTTGAATAAGTTCTCTCACATGTCAAATCTGATGGTCAAGTCTTACAAAGAGGCCAGAAAACAAGCATATGAAAACGAAAAGGCCTAGACCAAGTGCAATGAGAGGATCAATCTGCTCATCAAGAGCTTAGAGAAAGACATGACCCAGTCGGATGAAGAAGATGATCAACTCGGCTCAAATATAAATATGTCTGATGCTTGACTGATGTGTTCTTTGCTGCTCATTACTTTGAGCTCTGTCTATTTTATTGTTCTTTTGATTTAGTATTTGATGAACTGTTGGATAACTGTACTAAGCTACTTTAACTTCTTTATTTTTTTTAATCAAATATTCTGCATTATTGGCATGCTGTTTTTCATCTGTTTTGCAGGTCCCTCCTTGATGACAAAAGGGGAGGAATTAAAAAGAAAAAAAAACAAAGAAAAAGAAACAGAAAAGCAGGGCTAAAATCTGTTGAAACCTATGCTCTAAATTTCTGATGATTATTGGTTCATGCTCTGTTTTTATGGTTAAAAGGATGTTATATGTAGAATGTTATATGCTCTGTTTATTTTGATATATTACTTTGTTTGGCAAAACTTTATTTGCAGGAAATTGTTTCGAACATGTTGATATAAAAGTATATTGAGTCTTAGTTATTTGTTGCAATGTACTTTGAAAGTACTCAGGCATACTTTTATTTTATGAGCAGCAAGTTATCTAAAAAGATAACAAATCAAATTTTGATTATCTTATCCATCTGTTCAAAAATCAAGTTGTTCAACATGTCTTTCTTTAAAAGGTTCCATGTGTTGAATACATTAAATTTTTTTTTTTTGGAACTGTTTGAAGCTTGTTTTTAAGCATGTTACAGGAACTGCTTCTACTGGAAAAATTGCGCACATTGAGGGGGAGCTTTATAATAAATGAAAAGGGGGGATTCAAAATCTTCAAGGAAGTTCTCTTAAGCCTTAACCTCTTTCAATTCATTTTTAATAATATTTATCATCAAGGGGGAGATTGATAAGTTTGAAAAATTTCAAATTATTATGATGATCAAACATTGTTAAAAATTGTTGATTACAAAATTATTTTAATTTATGCATCCAATTGTTTGTTTAATAATTTTGTTAATGTGCAGATTTGGTTATTAGGCCAAAAGGGCACAAGCCCAATGTGATGAGAACATATGCAGATTTTTGTACAAAAATAATTTAAGCATTGAGGCTGAATTATTTTTCTACATTGCAAATGTTACTTAGGCCAGGATAACAAAGAGCAGCCCAAAACCTTTTAATTGAAAGCCCAACATCATCATGGTCCGTTTTTGAAAGAAAATAAAAAGGAAAGAAGAGTGGTTCGGTTACCTACTCTTCCTCTTGTGGGATGGAATTCAAAATTAATTAACTTGGATTTATTTGCATGCAATGGTAAAAGAAAAGAGAAAATTTAAAATTGATTTGATGGCAATTAAAGATTTAACACGTTACTATGCATAGGGGAATGGAAGTGAAAATTAATTCATTTTAATTTCATTTATTATTTTCATTGAAATCTTTTTCTCTCTTCTCTCTCTTCTCTCTCTCTTGTTTTCGGTTGTCACTTCAACAGGAAAGAAGAAGATGCAAGCTATCAGAGAAAATCACAGAGAAGCTAGGAAGAAGCAAACGGCTAGGTTGATGATGGCCTTTGCAAAAAGAAGATTCAAGGCATGGCGTGGCTGAGATCGTTTCCACTTAAGGCAAGATTTGGTGAAGAAGCTTCAAGATCTCCATGTCTAAAGTAGTAGCAATCCGTTTCGGTCAGAGAAGAAGATCTCTGAGGTGAAGCTCGTTTCCACTTTTGTTAATCCATCACTGAAGGTAGCTACTGGAGCTATGTTGAGGAAGGAGCAAATATGGAACAGAAGGAGCTGTCAAGGATCAAGAGTTCATCAAGGGTCAGAAATCTTTCTTGGAGACAAAGTCAAGATGGAAGGCTTAGATTGATGAAGCTTGATGAGAAGGGATGAGAGAGAGGTAACTGCATGTTGGTTTTGCTTTCGGTTTCTCTCTCTCTTCTCTCTGTCCGAACCAGTTTTGATTATTGAAGAAGAAGAAGGTGACTTGGTTCAACCGGTTTCAATCTTGGAAGCTTCCCCTTCTATAATAAGGGTGAACGGCCAAGGGTTGAGACAAGGAGAGTAAGCACAGAGTTCTCATAGCTACCTAAACTAACAGAAGTTCTTCTCCTTCAAAGTGTTACATTTTGTTTTCTTTTCTTTAGTTTTGTCTGTCTGAGTCTCATGGTGAAAAAGGTAAACAGTGTGAGGTTTGTAAGAAAAAGCCAGTGAGAGGAAAAAGGAAGAGAGTGAAAAATTAAAGAAAAAGTCATAGATGTCTTAGAGGTCCTTTGTACATCTATATGTTGTGTATCATGATTCTGTGGGAATCCCCTTGCAAGTTGGGTTAGCACTTAGCAGTTGAAAGCTTAATAGGTGACCAAGTCAAGTTCAGTTTTGGGTATAGATTCTGGACTTGTCCCAGATAGGAATGGGTAGTTCCTAGGGAGAATTGGTGTATGTAATCGGATGATTATAGTGAAATTCCGTCACTGTTATGATGGAGACTGGATGTAGGCTACATTGCACTTAGCAGCTGAACCAGGATACTTCCTGGTGTGCTTATCTCTTTCTCTTCTACTCTTTCTGTTTCTGTTACGTAGGAGACAAAATTTAAAAACATCTCTTGACTGGTTACGAGACAAAAAGAAAATGTCTCTTGACTGGTTATAAGACAAAAAGCAGAAAAATCTCCTAACAATACAAAATTGATATATTTTCATAAATATATTTATTCAACGTATAATTGAATATGTTAAGTGTCATTCATATATGATGTGAGTTAAAATTTTGTATCATCATTAATAAAAATTGCTAATTAAGTGAGTAAAAGACAAAAATAATTAATTTATAATTTGTAAAAGACAAATTTAATTGATAAAATTTTTTAAAAATAAATTTAAAGAATACATCATCTTTTAAAACCTAATTACTTTTAACTCGTATCTAATGACATGTAAAACGTTTTAATTACAACTCTTTCATCATGATTTAGGGGGAAAACATTTTTAGGAAAAGTTCACATTTATGCACACGTGTTTATGAAACCCACCAAGTCACGAACAAGTAAATTAACCTTTAATAAAGTGAGTAAAATCTATTTTATTAAACGTGTGTTCTTTAAATAAATAATCTTATATTTATATATAAAATAGTGATTTATTTTTAATATATGCATTATTTTTTTGATAAATAACATATTAAAAAAACTTGATTTAAACCATGTTATAAGAGACAAATTAAATAAACCATTTTTTTATCCTTAAAATATACATACACTAATGAAACTACGCACCAAAGTCACCAAAGAAAAAAAGTACTCACCAAAAAATTAAAATCCTCTTATTTGAAGAAGTTACAGTTTAATTTAGAGACGGCAATTTAAGTATAGAGTTCAAGTAGCTCTACATTGTTACTTTAGCGCCACCCTTTCGTCGTCTCCGACTTCTTTTCTCATCTTCTTTAAACCACCATTGCTCCCATCATTTCAGCTACATAAAAAAATTAAACCACCTCAATGTTCTCAGGTCACAAATGATCTTTAACTTAACCCAAATCATAAATCAGCAACCATTCTTACAAATCTGAAAACAAACCAATTGGACCAAGAAGCAGCACAGATCTAGCAACAATAAATCGCAATGGCGACTATATCCAGTTGCA
>NC_029792.2:55219145-55287103 GCF_000816755.2 Arachis ipaensis
TCAAGGAGAGGGAGGAGGAGGAGGAGGAGGATGGAGAAGAGGGAAAGGCAAGTGGCATTGACATGAATCGTGAACACCGAAATGCGTACAGACGCAGAACTGGGAACAGATCTTTGAGAAATTGTGCTAAGATAGATTTTGGTAGAAAGAAAATGTGGCAGTGGTTGTTTCGGGAAGAAATAGTCTTAAGTTTAATATAATCTTTTAACAAAGTCAATACAAATTTAGTACTTAATTTTGTCAATACACCAAATTCATCTGAGTATAAAAACATTTATTTTTTTTATAGATAATCTTATTAACGTTTTCTTCTTTCAATAGTAGTTTATTCGAAACAAACCATTACCAAACCTTCATAAAAGCTAAACCAAATAAAATTGCTAGCAGTTGTCACCTGAGGTAAATGCACTTCCGATCGAGTTCTTAGGAAACTTGCTAAGTAGATGGCTACTAGAGTCTAGAAGTTTAGAACAATAGATATATGAACGACGCTCATTTCAAACAATCATATTTATAATTAATTACCAATTGGATCAGTGAAATTTAAACAAACACATGACTTTTACCCAGCCATTTGATCTATTCTTTTCAAGACATTGGTGATTAACTTGTATTGAACGTTGACACTAATAAAGGGGTAAAACCAGGAGCTAAGTGGATCTCCACATAATTGATAGGCAAAATTTTTTATATTATTAATTTCAAAAAATAATTAAAAAGAAAAGCGCCACTCTATCTAGCTCATCATGCTACAATAATGAAGAAACCATCATACATTAGACTAGTTGCTACAAATGAAAACAACTACCACACTGTGTTTCCTCAGCGGCGAAAATATTGTTCTCACTGAAGCAGCTCTTTACTTTAGTAGCCGTATCCTGAGAGAGAGAGAAAAGAAATGGAATCAGCTAACCTGGCATCTACCTAGTTTTTGTTTTAATTTTCAGTTGTCTATAGTTTTTACATACCTGAATTGTCCATGGGGTTGGCAGCAGGTACAGGCTCAGGCTCCTTAATCTCAACAACCACACAGTCTGACATCAAGAACGTTTTTGCCACAGAGGCTGCATGCTCCAGGCAACATCTCACCACCTACACAAAAAGAATAGGATTCTTAAGTAAACAAGTTTCATATCTAGTATATAACGGAAAGAACCATAACTGTAAACCTTTCATGGTAATCTCAGGTTCCCTACAGCCAGTTGTAAACTTAATAATAATGGTTACGATGATGATGTCATCCATTTATAATTAAAACGAATTAAAACCCGATTATATAGGACACCATCGAAAAGACACCAGCATACTAAAAGCTAAAAATAAAATAAAAACTAATTATATCCATACTAATAGCTAGAGGATCAAATGCAGGTAAAATAAAAACTAATGCAATAATAGTCAAACAGAAATTCACCTTTGTTGGATCAATGATTCCAGCAGCCATTAAATCTTCATATTTTCCAGTGGCAGCATTATATCCATATCTATGATTGTCGTTGGAAAGAACCTAATCACAACATGCAGAGTCATAACATAAGCATTTAAATAAAATGTCGAGTAAGGAGGAATGCACAAGATATCCAATCCGAGTACCTTCTCACTGACAACACTGCCATTTACACCAGCATTCTTGGCAATCAATTTCAGAGGGTAACTGAGAGCTCTTTTAACAATATCTGCTCCAACCTGCAATACAACAAAATATAATAATTTTGAAACCGCTGAGACAATGGGAAAGCCAATAAGTAGTATATGTCATTGAACAAAAGTGGGGAGCATTTCAAAGAACCCAAACAAATATATCATATGCCCAATCTAATAAATGACTTACTTTCTCTTCATCATTATCAAGGCCATCCTTGATAGCATCCACCTTTGAAGCAAGTCTTAACAGAGTGCACCCACCACCAACTACAATACCTTCCTCAACAGCTGCCTGAAGAATCAACAAAAGATTCAGACCACTTAAACAGAGTACAAAAATGCCTAATAAACCTTACAGGAAAGAGAATCATACCTTTGTAGCATTAAGAGCATCTTCAACTCTCAACTTCTTTTCTTTGAGCTCTGTCTCAGTTTGTGCTCCAACCTGCACACACACAAAACAAACTTTCATGAGTCAATATGGCTTATACAAAGTTCATAATCAGCTTTTTATTAAATAGTTCAATGAGTGAATTACCTGTATAACAGCAACACCACCAGACAATTTTGCTATTCTTTCATTAAGCTTCTCCTTTTCATACTCTTGCTCTGCAGCCTGAAATAAACAAATATAATTGTTGAAAACAGCAAGAATGAACATATCTACCAGCACTACAGAACTTCATAATTATCGGGAGTCTCAATAGATATGCACTCTTTACAATGTCCCAATGAACCCCTATACATGAGATATTTGCATGTAAAAAAAATTTTGAGACATGCTAAGATGAGACAGGGACAGGCAAAAAACAGACCTCAATTTGGTTCTTAATTTGTGCAACTCTCTTAGTCACTGCTTCTTGGGTACTACCATCACCAACAATTGTGGTTGTATCCTTGGTGAGCACCACCTTGGAGGCCTGCCCCAAAACCTCTTTCCCAGCTTTGTCTAGGGTAAGGCCAACTTCCTCCCTGATTACAGTACCTATAATCCCATGGGTATATAAAAAGACATCAATATCAACAGTAATAAAATGCTGCCAAAACTAAAATGGTGAAATATTTATGCTTCCAAATTAAACCCAAGAAAGAATTAATTGAGGACAAGGAAGCATTAAATTTACATACCTCCAGTTAAGATAGCAATATCATCAAGGTACTGGCTCTTGCGTTCTCCAAATCCAGGGGCCTTCAGTGCCGCAATCTTCAGTGATCCTCTCAGTTTGTTCACCACAAGAGTTGCTAGAGGTTCTTGTTCAATATCCTCTGCAATAATCAAAATAGGGAATCCACTTCTAATTGCATCCTCCAGAATGTTAATTAGATCCCTTGCATTTGTTATCTTTTTATCAACCAACAGCAACTGCACAATATATACAGCATAAATTATAATGGATATAAAGAATGGAAATTAGCAATCACTTGCCAGAAGAAAATAAATGTCAAACCTTGCAATTCTCATATTCAACAGCCATTTTCTCACTATCAGTGACAAAGTATGGTGAAATGTAGCCACGGTCAAATTGCATCCCCTCANGACACCCTTTCTTCCAACCTTGCTCATTGCTTCAGCTATCATATTCCCGACTTCATAATTGTTTCCTGCACTAACTGCTGCCACATCTGCCAACTCACTATCTTCAACCTGTAATCCATGTGAGCACAAAATTATGTCACAGTCTCACAGCAAATGGATTTTGAAATAATCAATCAGAGATGAATTGCCAGAATACTTTAAGAATATGAACACCCAACATAACAGCTCAAAAGTAAAACGAGGAGGAAAAAAGTGGAAAAATGCATCACCTCCTTTGACATCTGTTTAAGCTCAGATACAAGGGCTTTTGTTGTCTTTTCAATCCCACGGGTGATGAGCACAGGGTTAGCACCAGCTGCAACAACCTGTCAATTTTTCTGAGAAATGAGGCCTAACAATGACAATATGTAAAACATGGAAATCAAACCAAACAGTTGTTTTCAATTTACAGTGCTGCATATGGAACAACCTACCTTAACTCCTTCAGCAATGAGACCCTGAGCAAGAACAACAGATGTAGTGGTTCCATCACCAGCCAAGTCGTTTGTCTTGGCAGCTGCCTGTCTCACCAATTTGGCTCCAATATTCTCAACAGGGTCTTCCAACTCAACCTACTCAAGCCAAATGTAACATAAGGATCAATTAAAAACAAAACATAAAGTATTAGATAAACTTATGAAAAAACATCAAAAACAAGAATTTTTATTCTTTTCTCATGAATGGAAAAGAATAGTTTCTAAACCTTTTTCTAATTTTAAAAAACATTATCATAGGTCCTAATAAAAAATTCAGCGACATGATTATTCTTATAATATAACAATAGTTCTTTTGCTTTATTTTCCCATTAAAGAATCAATAACCTGTATCTGAACCTAAAAAACGATGAAATAACTAGAACACTACAAAGTACACACCTCTTTGGCGACAGTGACACCATCATTAACAATCTTAGGTGAGCCATACTTGCTCTCAAGAACAACATTCCTTCCTTTAGGACCAAGAGTAACCCCAACCAAATCCGCAAGCTTGTTCACGCCACTCTGCAACATACAGGGGAAAAAATATCATTATGCGCATAAATTATAATTAGCAAGTATACCTATCCATGAAATTTTGAAAACACCATTTGAACCCCTCATAATGTGCTCTAACCAAACCACTCTCTGTAACAACGAATCCTCTAATTATAATTATCCGCACAAAATGTTAAGAACGAACTTCACTTGAACAAAAATACGAACGAATTAAAAACCATACAAATAAACGTAGCAACTTTAATCAAAACGTATCATTTCAGGAGCTAATTTCACGGTTTAGTTGCACTACTCACTCTTTCTAGCTAAACTCACTTTCTCAGTCAAAGTTACTGTTATTGTTACTCGTCCTAATATACCTGGAGCTTCTTGATAGCTGAACCATCCTTGTTGAAATGCAACTCCTTGGCCATGGCAGAGACCCTGGGGCACCGGTTCCTCCTGGCAAGAACAACGCCGTTGAGTCGCGTTCTTCCGGCCGCGAAGGGAAGGGAAGAAATGGAGGCGCAGGAGGAGAGCTTCTGCGGTGGCGCGACGAGCGAGCCGGCAGAGGGAGCTCCAGAGAATGTTGATGACGCCATGGAACTGAACTAAACTGAATCACGATTGAATCGAATTAGGGTTTAAGGAGCGTTGAAATGAGGATTGGGTTGCGGTTACGGATAACGATGGAAGCAACAGTGCGTTTTGGTGGTGCGGTAGTTGTTGAGCTGAAGAGTAACAGTGAGTGAGGGATTAGGTTTTTATTCACTCTCTTTTCGTTGTTTGCAATGGGACGAGAAGATCAATTGAGTGGCGAGAGATTTATCCTGAAGCTTCTGTTTGATCTGGGCCGTTGGATTCCAACGGGTGTGTCCATCGGGTTCCTTTTGTTTGTCTTGCTTTCGAATGGTCTAGAACTTTTTAGTTGGAACTTGGATAGTTTGTGTTAGGTTGCTATTTAAAAGTATGTCACAATAAAGACTTTTTTACCTAAATAAATTAAACAGCAACTAAAATTAATGAATCTCCACTTTCTATTTGGCATACAAGTTTATACAAGTTAACCCTAACTTAATAAAATTCACTTTTATAATGCAAGAAAGAAGAAGAAGAATTTTGAATTATACAAAACTTATCAATACACATACACCAAAAATTTTTAAATAATATAATATAAATGATAAAATAATAAACATAAATCATCTTAAAATATTGAGATTTCATTGATACACAAATAATTTTAAGATAACGTTTTTAACATTTTCAAAGATTAAATCGCACTAGTCTAAGACAATTTATTTAGATTAGGTAAAACTTAAGGGTCTGACATGATTTATGTGTCGCGCGACAAATCACAAAGAATTATAACGATTTATATGAAAAAAAGAAATTGAATAACTTTCTGTGATCAATCTTTCCTCCATTTTTTCACCATTGTCACCGCAAAGAACTTCTGGCAAAGAGAAAGTTGGTGAAGAGGGGTGAGTCTGTAGCAACATAAGACGATTGTGGAGCATTTTATGGCTGTGGATATAAGTTTTACAACTAGCGGAGTGTGGCGGAGGAAAGCAAATCACACAGAACAGTAGACAGCAGCATTTTCAAAGAAAGATGGATGGCAATGAGGGAGACATGTACCGCCTAAACAAAATTGCGCATGTGGCCGGATTTATCGACAAAGAGATTAGTTGTAAAAATAGTTTTCTAATTTATGTAGTTGATGAAATTAATCTATTAACCGATGATATTCATGTGTTAGAAATAAGGGTGGCAACGAGGCGGGTAGGGGCGGGTTTTTGCTCTACCTGATCCCGTCCCACCGTACAACAACTCGCATAGAACCGCCCCACTTCTACCCGCGGGTAGTAAAACATTGAACCCTAACCCGCTCCTACGGGTACGCGTCCCGTCTCTACCCGTCCCTACAATTATTAAAATCCAATAAATAAAATTAAATTTCAAAATTTATATAACCATCATCACATACATAACATAAATTAAAGTAAAAAATTTAAATATGATACAATATTATTAATCATTTACTAATTATTTTATATATATTATACATATTATATATTAAAATTATATGTATTATATATATACCAAGATGAGTAGGAGCGGGTATTATCTAAATCCGATTTCATCCCGCTCCACACAAGAATCTACCTCGATAAAGACCCGTCCCGAATGAGTAGGGACAAAATGGATACTCACGAGTTCCGATGGTGTTGTCATCCCTAGCTTAGATGGCAATAGTGACACAGTTTCCATGTGTGTTTGTGAAGTGAATAAGGGAAATAAGAAGTGAAGTGGAGTGAATATATATCCTCCTGCCCCGAGCGGGTAGGGACGGGATGGGTACCTGCGGGTTCGAATGGTATTGCCATTCCTAGTTAGAAATTTCTTATGAAGAAATTTAACTAGTCATGTGAATTGTAGATATTGGTTGTTGGTATAGAGAATGTTGAGATTATAGCATGAATATGAAGGATGTTAGAGCCGGTAAATGAGAATTTTAATATTAGTTATTAGGGATAATAATAAAGCTTCTAATTGGACTGAATTACTTTAAAAATGTCGTTTATAGAATTTATTAGTTACCCTATGTATGATTTGTTTGTTGTTATTATGCCTTGTTAAGTCGCTACCTTTATATTTCTGTTTTATCAGTCAACTCAATGTATACAGAGTATTCGTAGATGATAATACATGACTGTATTGTATCTTATTTCGAGAGTGTCAGACTACTTCATGTTGCAAGACTAAAATGATTATTGTTTAAGCTTGACGAGCTAATGATTAGTGCATTTGTAAAGCAATGGCATCCAAAAATCTATTCGTTTCACATGTCTTTTGGGGAGTGCACAATCACCTTACAGGATGTGGTATACCAGTTATACCTCTCTATTAGTGGATGTCTCAGTGATTTTGAACAATTGATGGATGGTGGAAAGCTTGTGTGGGTGTGGTTCTAAGAATTGTTTGGTGAACTTTCACCAAACGATTGTGTTGATGAGTTCACAGTATTATATGGCTGGTTTCATAACAAGTTCAAAGTCATGCCTCCTAAAGCAACAGACACTATTGTCCAGGTTTTTACGCATGATTATTGTCTATGATACTTTTCAGGGACAAGTCTAGTGCTAGAGTTCATTTAAAGTAGCTACCGTATGTTATTGATCTTGATGGGCTCGACAAGCATAGTTGGAGATCGGCCATGTTATCATGGCTATATAGGTGTCTCTGTAGAGTGACTAACCAGAATGTAAAATGGGTAACTATTTAATGAGACTACATAATTATAGAATAGATAACGGTTATACTTTTTTTTTATATAAATCATCTTTAACGGTTTTCATTTCTATCTAATGTAATACTTAATACACAATATGTTAAAGTACATAATAGTATTAATTTTTTGAAAAATAAATATCTGCTTCATAATATTGGTGTTTGCTTCGATACAATGATAAATTTATATGTATCGGTACGATAAAAATATGGACAAATTAAAACACGATACGTGGATTATATTTTCCACGTTAGTAATCAATTTTTCTTTTTTAAAATATATATCATATCAATACTTTTACTAAACTATCCTTATATTTTAATAAAAATAAAAAAATATTTTTTATTTAATTTTACAAAAAGACTTAAATACCCCTTTTTTTTAATATTGGACAAAAACTACCCTAATCCTTATAATTTAGTCAAAATTAAATTAACTTTAGTTTTACATTTTTAAATCTGAAACAATTTAAAAATGAAAGTTTAAAACAAAAACATATATGAAAAATCAAAAAGATAAAAAATGATGTTGATCTTGTTTAGGGTTCTGGACAAAGAAGAAGAAAAAGGAGGTGTCTCCATTAGTCCATCTCCTCTCTGCTCTTCTTTCTCCGAAGCTTTTTTCGTCTCGTCTCCACTTTGGTCTTCTTTCTCCCAATCTCTGTTTGTCTCGACTTTGGCCAGGAAAAAGACGAAACTCTGTTCGATTTGCCTCCCCTCCACGACCTCCCTGTCAATTTTCTCTTCCTCCATAACCTCCCCGTGTATGCACTCAGCAACCCATGGGAGGAGTTCTTGCTGGTTACCAGAACCTCCACCGGCAAGCACCTCGGCCTCTTCTGCTTCAACGAAGACGACGCCCAAGCCCTGCTCAGCCAGGTTTCCACGGTCGACCCTCGCCTGCGTGACGACTCCAAAGTTGTTCTCGTTGCACTCAACAGGTTTCCTAAGTTGCTCATCTCTCTCTCTCTCTCTCTCAATAATTTGATTCACCTTATGATGTTTTACTGATCCACTTTATTGAATTACTTGGTAATGATTTTTATTGCTTCTTTGAATTGACGTGACGTTTGGCAATGTCCAAGTATGGTTATGATTATATGGACGTTTATGTACTTGAATTCATGGATATCAGAGATGATTGTAGGGGTGAGCACGGAGCGGTTTGGTTCGGGTTCAAGGTAAAATTAGAACCGAACCGATCAAAAAGTAATTGCTTTGGTTTGGTTCGGATTTGTGTTTTTTTGTGCTTGTACCCGAACCAAACCAAACCGATTAAGAGTGGATTGGTTCGGTTCGGGTAGCGAGTACCCGATCACTTTGAAATTCATAAAAAAATCAAATTGGCAAATTTTTATCTTAAAAATTCAACAAATATAATATTAAACACCAAATAGATTAAAAACTAAACTCATCAAAATCCAAACATATTAATAGTGAATAATCATAATCTTGTCTAATAAAAATATAAAAGTGCAATAGAAATATTAGAAGTTAAATACAAAAGTCTAGTGAATAATTTTTGAAAGAAGCTAAAACCAAAACACATTAAAATCTAAACATTAGAAGCTAAATACAAAAGTGCAATAGAAATATTTGTCTAGTTTTCAAAGTCTTCACTCCATAATCCTTTATTCCATCAACCAAGCATATTCAAGAGAGGAGTTGTGACCTTCAAAAAATCAGCATATAATTAGTTAATGTCAATATATAAAATTGATTAATTAAAAGTAATTCAACAAATAAATAATTAGTAAAAAAATGTTAACCTCAAATTGTTGTAAACAACATCAACTCCAATGGCTTGATTAGATATTGTTAAAGCTGAAAGATCTACATTAACAGTAATTAAATTATTATTAGAGACTTAACAATAACAACAATTACATAATAATTTAAAGAAATAAAAATTAAAAATAGTTACTTAATTCAAGTTTTTCTTGGTCCTCAAGTTCTTGCTTTAAGTCATACATCTTCTCTTGAGTCTTCAACCAATTTTGTGAGAAAATTAGAGACTCAACAGTAGAAGGACTGAATGAGCTTCTAAATTGGTCAAGCACACGACCACTAGTACTAAATGCCGACTCAGAAGACACGGTAGAGACGGGAATAGCCAGCAAATCCCTAGCCATGTGAGCAAGAGCATAATACTTCATTGATTTCAATTTTTACCAACGCAAAATGTCAAAATCGGGAATGTTATCCTCCACATCATCTTCCATGTATCTTTTCAATTCATTCCTTTTGACCTCACCTTGCTTTTTTTTAACCCTCATTCTAAACTCATCTTCGAAGCCATCTTCCTCCTCATTTTCATTTTCACCACCAACCCCATGATCATGAGAGGCTATGCTAGAATTAAAACTACCAGAAGAACTATCATCCGGAAGGGGATATATCATGGAGTAATACTCAAACAACTTATGAATCATATCCTTTAATTTTTTCAACATATCTTTGGCTTGATTCAACCCATACACCCGATTAAGATAAAATTCAACATACTCATACTTGTAACGAGGATCAAGAAAAACAGCCACAAAGAGAAAGTAATTTATCCCATCACCCTCCCAATATTTGTCTAGTTTTACTTTCATTTGTGTCGCCATCTTTTGCAAACCAACATCGTTACTCTTTCTCCACTTATTCAAAGTTTTTTGAATGTCACACAACTTATTGAAAAAATTATTACATGTAACATTCAAAGAACCAGAAAAAGTAACAGTTGCATCATAAAATATTTTCAAGAACTTCACAAACACACGTGCCCTTTTCCAATCATTAGCATCAGGAGGTCCTCCTTCAGACTCAAGCGCCAACAAATAAAATGAGCCTTGATAACTAAGCCAACTAAAAGCCAATTCAAACTTCTCAGTAGCCTCTAGCATCAAATAGGTAGAGTTCCACCTAGTCGGCACATCTAACACTACACTAGCTTTAGAAGTTATATTAGCCTCTTGAACACACCTCTTAAAAGCTTGCATCCTAGTAGAAGATGACCTAACAAACTTGCATGCAATTCTGATTTTAGTTATTGAGCTATCAATCTCTTTCATACCATCACCGACAATTAGATTTAATATGTGAGCACAACATCTCATATGCATGAACTCCCTATTTAACAATGTTGACCCATTCCAATCACCCATACCTCAAAGTAAATATGAAATTGCAACACCATTAGCACTAGCATTGTCAACAGTTACACAACATATCCTTCTAATACCCCATTCTTGCAAGCAATGTTCTAATGCTCTCCCTATAGTTTCACTCTTATGATCAGTAATCAAACCAAAATTCAATATTTTTTAATGCAATGTCCAAGACTCATCAATATAATGCGCAGTCACACACATATAATTCAAATTCTGAATTGAGGTCTAAGTATCGGTAGTAAGGAAAACCATTTGGCGATTTTCAGATAACAAATTTCTCAACTTCTCTTTCTCATATCTAAACAAAGCCATACAATCTCTAGCAATTGTCCAACGGGAGGGAACCTTAAACCTAGGTTGTGCTTTACTCATAAATTGTCTAAAGCCTTGAGCCTCAACAAATTTAAAGGGAAGTTCATCAACAATTATCATATTTGCAAGAGCAAGACGAGTTTTCTCTTGATTAAAATCAACAAGCTTCATAGTAACTGCATTAGGGTCATTCTCAAATTGGCTCCCAAGTGCAATAGTTTTCTGCCCCTTTTCAGCTTGCTTATGAGGGTTTTTAGTGCAAATTCTTAAATGTTTATGCAAGTTTGTTGTACCATGACTAGAACTATTGCATGCATATTTTTTTTTTTACAATAGTTGCAGCAAGCTTCATTAGGAGAACCTTTAGTAAAATGTGCCCAAACACTACTAGGTGCTCTACTGGGTTTACGTTTTACCTCTTTTGGAGGCTCGCCAGTAGTTCAAGCAGCTTCAGTTTGTGTTTGTGATGAAGGATTTGAGGCAGGCAACGGTAGGGGAGCTGGACTTTGTGATGTTCCACCAGAAAGACCATCGTTCTCAGCAGCGGGCCGGGGAGTGGCTGCACTTGGAGAAGAAGTACTTCCAACAACCGTATCACTTTTAGGGTTAGTTTTTCCCATTTTTTTGAATATGCAAAAAGCAAAATACATAAAATAAGAGAAGTCATGTATTTGTTACTAACCAATTAGTACAATTTGAAGAGTTTATTCATGAATTAAATGAATGAACGAAAAAAATTCATCAATCCTGTTTAAAAAAAATGAATGAGTAATTAGTCCCTCCCCCGAATGGATACAAGAGCCTCCATATTTACTATCATATTAGTCAATTTATTTCTCATGATTCATAGCATGCAACAAATTAAAGTGCTTTTCCTTTTTGTTTCTTTTTACTCTTTAAACTTTTTGTTTAATTAGATTTCTTTCACCTCTAGCTTTCTTTCAATTTTTTATTCGTTTATCTGCTACATGAATTATAATAGTAAATGAATAGCATAATATTTTTGAAGTTAAAAATGAAAATTAGCTTATAGAAGATCCTCAGTTCAAAATCAAATCTAGCTTTTACATAAGAGCAAGATTCTATTAATATTTAAAAAATTGTACAACACGATTGCTTCAGATTGATGAAGATTGCTTTATTCAACAACAACTAAGAATGTATAGTTTTAAAAATTGAACAAAAAATAAAACAATTAACACTTTAACATATAACATTCCCAAAAAATTACAGACTAACCTGAATGAGTGACCGGAGAAGACGACGCTGGAGCCTGGAGGAAGCTGGCTGCTGGAGAGGGAACGGCTGACTGAAGACGAAGCTGGTTGCTGGAGAGGGAACCGCGAACAACGATGTTGACAGAGATACCGACTGAGACGCCAACGGTGGAGAGAAAGTTGGTTGTTGCGTCGCTGCCGCTACCAGGAAGACGATGGAGAAGACGATGCGCCTGACACTTAATGGAGAAGACGATGAAGATTGGAGAAGCTGGTTGCGTGGTAGGAGGAAGCTCTGCCTCTGCTAGGGTTTCTGAGTTTACTCCATGGTTGGCTTGCACCGTTAGTGAGATAGTATTAGGGTTATGAGTTGGAAAACACATAAAAAGTCATATATATATATATATATATATATATACACATCCCATCCACATTATTGATTACTCAATTATAACCAAACACCAAGAAGACATTATAAATTCACCATATTCCTATGAACCAACCCTCTACCTCCAATATTCAACCCTCAAACTCTAGTGCACTTCTTTTTCAACCACATAATGATCTTTTCATCCCATCACCACCCTCCATGGAAGAGCACCCACATCCATCAATCCAAGAGCATGATGATCCCAATTATGCTATTGATATGGAACAGGAAAGAAGGAATCATCTTCGCGAATCCATACTTCATAAAGAGCTAGAGGAGGCCCTACGGGTAAAGGTAGGAGAGACCCTTGAAGATGAAGGAGTAGTTGAAAGGAGTTGTCATGGAAAGAAAATCATCAAGGATGAGTATGATTTTATACTTAAACAACTGGATAAAGCAGCAATTATTAAAAAGGAAGAAGTGGTTGCAAACTTAAGGGATGCTGTACCTCCATTGGAAAGTCCAGTCACAGAGCCTCCTTCCACGGTGTTTGATGTTGATATTGATGTTGAGGAGGGTGTACAACCTCCAAAGCATATCATAGTTGAAGACTTGGAAGAGGTTAATCAAGAGATGAAGATTCAAGAAGAAGAAGCACAACCTCCTATGCCTTTGGTAAGTAGTGCAGAAGAGACTGAATTGGAAGAAATCTACCAAGATGAAGAGGTTGAAATTAAAGAAGTTTGCAAAGAGGTGGAAGTTGTCAGAGAAGAGCACAAGGGAGTGGAGCTTGCAATTTCGTTAAAAACAGCTCCCCCAAAGTTGCCATCATCCTTCACAACATTCAAGTGGGTAAAATTCATATCCCTTAGCTTTCTAATTCCACTTGAATATGGGCTACTGGAGATGGATGGTCAACTTAGAGCTCTTTGTGGCATTAAGAGTAAGAGGAAGATGGCCAGTGGTAAGAATTGTCCTGCAAGGTTCATTATGGTTGGAAGCTTTAAGTTTAAACGCAAATGTTGGTGTAAAGCTCAACTGCATGGGTCTAGGAAGTTGTTTGGCCGCCTTAGTGAGAATTCAGATTGCTTGCTAAGCGGATGGAATAATAATGATCAACAAGAAGACGGGTGCAAAAGCAAGACTTGGGACCCCGGAATTCATTCTACCAATCAACACTCTTGGGGCCTTGTCACTTGCTTCAACTTACTTGAAGGCTTTCTGCGCCTAGTTTGGGATCCCGGAGGCCATTGGAATTACAAACATTGGTTGAGATTTCTGGATGAATTCAAGCACAAGCCACCATAACAGGAAGCTCACCAAATGTCCAACTTAAGGACTTTAACTAAAAGTTCTAGGTGGGAGACAACCCACCATGGTATGATTGTCCCTTTTTTCAGTTTTAATTCTAGTCTGTTTTGTTTGTTTTTGAGTTTTATTTTATTTTATTTCATTGAACCTGGAATTACTTATAACATCCATATCATACTGCATTCTGCATTTTGCATAAAAAAAAAGGAAAGCACGCACGCGACGCGGCAGCGCCGCTGACGCGTCCGCGTCACCAGTGCGTTAGAAAGAAAAGAGATTGAACAGAGAGTCATGCGAAAGCGTGGCTGGAGGCATGCCCGTGGCACAAATCACCCCACGCGACCGCATCGCCGACGTGTCCGCGTCACATGGGAACATTGGCCTCCCACCCGACCGCGTGACCCACGCGGCTGCGTGCCCTAGAATTCGACGTCAAAAGGGTGCACGACCGAAAGTTGTGCTAGAGTGGTGCTGGAATGGTGCTGAACGCACAAACCTTAGCACGCGGACGCATGCCTCACGCGTCCGCATCATACCCCATAATGGCCACTCACGCGATTGCGTCAATCACGCGACCGCATCACCCAATATTTGGCAATTAATGATTTTGAATAGAGAGTTGTGCGAGCGCGAGGCTGCCCTCGCGCCATTAGCCTAAAACGGGTCACGCGACCGCGTGACCGACGCGACCGCGTCAATCAGTTTAAGCGCAAGTCGCGCGACCGCGTGCCTCACGCGTCCGCATCGCTTGCGCCGCACAGCTTATCCAGATCATCCAATTATCTTATCTTTTCTTCTCCAATCCTAATTTCTTCTTTCTTTCTTACTTTATTTCTTTCCCTTCTCATTCTTCTTATCTTTCATTTTATTTTACTTAATTTATTTTCATATTTCATTCATTGCATCTTAATTTTGTGCATATTTTTTCTTTCTTTTCTAAATTCATTATTTTTCCTTTGGTGTTAAAATTTTCTTATTTAACTGTTGCATCTTCTCTTGAATTATTTTGGGTGCTTAGTGACTTGTTTTATTCTGGTTAGGTAATATTATTTAAATCAATGCCAATCTTTTATACCTGTATTACTTTTCTATTGACATGAATTTACATTACCTCTCCTTACCCACACTCTCCCTCATTGTTGCAACATTTTGCACTACTGGTATGCCATGTGCTTCTATTGTTTTCTCACTTACATGTTGTAGCTACCATGTAATTGAGACCCTCATTATTTGGCATTAACCAACCCATGTTTTAATTGTTTCTTATCTTTATTTCTGGGTTACTTTTCTTCCCTTTTTCTTTCAGGATGGCCACCCGGAAGGGAACCGGAAGACGTTTACATGGGGAAACAAGACAAGTCCATCTGCACAATCTTTGGAGAAAAGCGCCAGTTGGAACAACCCGTCCACCTATACATCTCAGCATGCACCGAGGATGGTGCAATCTTTAAGTGTGGGGAGGTCGATACCGATCTCCATGGGTTAGTTACCTTCTTTTCAACACCAATAATCTTATTTTCTTTTTTTGTTCATTGTTACATCTGCATATTTGATTGCATGTTTATTTGATTTTGTGCACTTAGTTACTACTTGGTTAAAGTAATAAATTTCTTTTTAGGACTCTATTTTTGAAAATTTTCACTAATTTAAATTGAAAAAATTTTTATGTTAAAACTTGTTTGGAAGTTGTAATTGGAACATGGTTTTTGAGTTAAAGAACACACAACCTATGAGATTTTGAGCTTATTTACATGGTTACATTATTTAACTATAAATTTTTATTCCTGTGTGTTTCCTTCTCTATGATTGTAATCTATATTTTGTTCCAATCTATATTTCCATTATTTAGTGTATTTACATGCTTGCATATGATTGAGGCCATTGTTTGATTTTAGCTCACTTACCCCAAATAAGCCTACCCTTTAAATCACCCTTGTCAGCCACTTTGAGCCTTTTAATCCCCATTTGTTCTGTATTTTACCACATCACTAGCCTTAAGCAGAAAAACAATTAAATATCCCAATTGAATCTTTGGTTAGCTTAAGATAGGGATTGTGCAACAATTAAGTGTGGAAAAACTGTGGAAACTTGGGTTAATAAGGGAATGTATCATGTTTCTAATTTTGAATATTGGAAAAAATTTGGGTACCTACTCATGTAAAACAGAAAATTAAAAATTCCATATGCATTGATATGTTATTCTAGTTTTTATGTCTCTCTAAAAAAAAAGAGAAAAAATATATAATATAAATAAATAAATAAGGGGACAAAATTACCCGAATGTAAAGTTAATAAAAGATAAATGCATATGTGATAAAATTAAAAAAAAATTGATACATGAATGTGTAATGCAAAAGTGAAGACTATGGGTAGCTAGGCATGATTCTAGAGTTATATAGAGTATATGTATGTTAGGTGAAAGCTTATGTTAATTAAAGATTCAATTTATAAAGCTCACTTAGCCATATACATATACCCTTACCCTTACCTTAGCCCCATTACAACCTTGAAAAGACCTCATGATGTTTGCATTGGTATATTAAATATTGTTGATTGGTTAGGTGAAGAACAAATTTTAGAAAGCATGACTAGAGAAGAGTAGAGTGATTGACCCTAGACACTTGAGAGTTAGAGTGATATACACTACCAGTAAGGGTTCAGTGCTCAATTCTATGTTCCCTGCTTTCATAAGCTATCTTCTTACAAGTTTACTTGTCTTTTATTGTATAATTTGAATTAGTGAAATCTGATTTATGTTTGTCTTAGAGAACTTATTTATTTTTAAACCAAGTAGATAAAAACATTTTGCATGTAGTTACATTCATATAGATAGGTTGCATTTCATATATTTTACCATTCCTCTTCATCTTTATAGCTTCTCTTGAGCTTAGCATGAGGACATGCTATTGTTTAAGTGTGGGGAGGTTGATAAACCACTATTTCATGGTTTATCTTGTGCTCTATTGAGTGGTTTTTATCAACTCTTTACCCACTTATTCATACTATTTGCATGGTTTTACATTTGCCTTCCTAATTATGTGCTTTGATTAAAAACATGCTTCTTTGGCCTTAAGTTCTCTATGTTTAATCCTCTCTTATTACCATTAGATGCCTTGATATGTGTGTTAAGTGATTTCAGAGATTACAGGACAGGAATGGCTCAGAGGATGGAAAGGAAGCATGCAAAAGTGGAAGGAATACAAGAAACTGAAGGAACTGCTAAAGCTGTCCAGCCTGACCTCTCTGCACTCAAACGATCATAACTTGAGTTACAGAGGTTCAAATGATGCGGTTCTAGTTGCGTTGGAAAGCTAACATCCAGGGCTTCTATTTGATATATAATATGTCATAGTTTCCCTGACGCTAGGTGATGCGACTGCGTGCTCCATGCGGACGCGTCGCAGTGACGAAAAATCAGCGTGGCAGATTTCCTCTCTGGCGATTTTTGGGCTGTTTCTAACCCAGTTTTCGGCCCAGAAAGCACAGATTAGAGGCTATAAAGTGAGGGAATGCATCCATTCATAATGAGGCTTTCAATATTCACAATTTTAGGATTTAGATGTAGTTTTTAGAGAGAGAGGTTCTCTCCTCTCTCTTAGGATTAGGATTTAGAATTTCTCTTAGTTTTAGGAGTGCCTCTCAATCCCAGGATCAATGTTCTTTTTATTTCTTTTCTCAATTTAATTTATGAACTCTTTATGTTTAGATTGATCTTCTATTATTAATGCAATTCGAGGTATTTTCAAATTTAATTTTGCTTTACTTTATTTATAAATGCTTTTAATTTAATTTAGATATTTTCCCCTTTTGGCTTTGGTTAAATAATTGGTGACTCTTGAGTTATCAAACTCATTGTTGATTGAAAATTGGAATTCTTCAAGAATTAATTTAAGTTCCAATAACTCTAACTTTTCCCAAGGAAAGACTAAGATCTGAGGAATAAAAATTAATTTATCCACTTAACTTACCTTCATAGTTAGAGGTTAACAAAGTGGGAGAAAAATCCATTCTCATCACAATTGATAAGGATAACTAGGATAGGACTTCCAGTTCTTATACCTTGCCAAGAGCTTTGTTATTTATTATTTTAACGACTTGTTATCTTACATTACTTGCTCCTTCTTTCCAAAACCCCAATTTACAAGACTCATAACCAATAATAAGAACATACCTCCCTGCAATTCCTTGAGAAGACGACCCGAGGTTTAAATACTCGGTTATCAATTTTAAAAAGGGGTTTGTTACTTGTGACAACCAAAACGTTTGTAAGAAAGGTTAATTGCTTGGTTTAGTAACTATACTTGCAACGAGAGTTTAATATAACCTCTAAACCATCAATCTTTCAGTTCTTTCAAAAATCAACATGACTTGGTCAATTTGCTGACTCAACAGATGACAACAATTCTGAATCCAATGATGGCTGATCACGAATCGAAATTCGAATGTCTTGCTAGACAAGTCAAACAAATTGCCTGAATCGTAGATTATGAGGAAGGTGAAAGGCATGGTGCCAGGGGAAATAATGATGGATTCGAAAATATTTTCCAAAATGAAAACAATGTTTTTAATAGAGAAAATCCTCATGTAGTTCCCCGAGACCAAAAAGCTGATAAATTTCTAGCCAGATTATGTGCTAATCATGGCGGTGAACGTTATCAAGTCACCAGAATTGTGGAAGAGGTGCTCAATCGAGTTGGTTTGAATGTCGGTTTCATAAATCGACCTCACTTTGTGTCTGCTTTCCCTCAAGTTGTCCAAATGGCCGAAGTGCCAAGAGGGGTGAAAAATCCAAAAATAATCACAAAGTTTGCAGGGGAAGTTGGATAGTCGACTGATGAGCGGATAATTTATACGCTTTTTGGCACTATTTTTAGTATATTTTTAGTATATTTGAGTTGGTTTTTATTATATTTTTAATAGATTTTATTTAAAATTCACTTTTTGGACTTTGCAATGAGTTTGTGTGTTTTTCTGTGATTTCAGGTATTTTCTGGCTGAAATTGAGGGACCTGAGCAAAAATCTGATTCAGAGGCTAAAAAAGGACTGCAGATGCTGTTGGATTCTGACCTCTCTGCACTCGAAGTGGATTTTCTGGAGCTACAGAAGCCCAATTGGTGCACTCTTAATTGAGTTAGAAATTAGACATTCTGGGCTTTTCAGCAATATATAATAGTTTATACTTTGCTCGAGATTTGATGGCCAAAATAGGCGTTCCAAGTCAGCTCAAGAATTCTGGCGTTTAACTCCAGAACTGGCACAAAAGCTGGAGTTAAACGCTCAAACTGGTACAAAAGCTGGCGTTTAACTCCAAGAAAAGTCTCTACACATGAAAGCTTCAATGCTCAGCCCAAGCACACACCAAGTGGGCCCCAGAAGTGGATTTTTACACTAAACACCCTAGCTTACTCATTTTCTGTAACCCTAGGGTTCACCAGTTTACTATAAAAGCTACTTTTAGTGATTTATCTTGTACCTCATGACACTTTACACGTTTCATATTGTATTCTCTACGGCATGAGTCTCTAAACCCCATTGTTGGGGGTGAGGAGCTCTGCTGTTCTTCATGAATTAATGTAATTACTACTGTTTTCCATTCTATCACGCTTGCTTCTATTCTAAGATATTCATTCGCACTTCAACCTGATGAATGTGATGATCCGTGACATTCATCATCATTCTCACCCATGAACACGTGCCTGACAACCACCTCCGTTCTACCTTAGATTGAATGCATATCTCTTAGCCTCATGATTCAGATCAGAGTCTTCGTGGTATATGCTAGAATTATTGGCAGCCGTTCCTGAGATCCGGAAGGTCTAAACCTTGTCTGTGGTATTCTGAGTAGGATCTGCAGTATTTATTTCATGTTCTTTTACTTTTTACAATTAAATCTGAGAATTATTGATATCCTGACTAAGAGTTACAAGATAACCATAGCTTGCTTCAAGCCGACAATCTCCGTGGGATCGACCCTTACTCACGTAAGGTATTACTTGGACGACCCAGTGCACTTGCTGGTTAGTTGTGCGGAGTTGCAAAAGTGTGATTGTAATTTCGTGCACCAAGTTTTTGGCGCCGTTGCCGGGGATTGTTCGAGTTTGGACAACTAAAGGTTTATCTTGTTGTTGAGATTAGGAATATTTTATTTTTTTTGGTTTAGAGTCTTTTATTTGAAGTTTAGTTTCATATTTTAAGTTTGGTGTCAATTGCAAGTTTTTACTTTCTTTTAATTTTTCGAATTTGCTTACTCTTAATTGTTTCTTGATCTTTAAAAATTCTAAATTTGGTGTCTTCTTTGTGTTTTCCTTTAATTTTTCGAAAATTTGTGTTTGATTTTCTAAAAATTTTAAGTTTGGTGTGTTTTTGTGCTTTTATTTATTTAAAAATTTTTTCAAAAATTTATTCTTGGTGTTCATCTTGATCTTCAAAGTGTTCTTGGTGTTCATCTTGACATTCAAAATTTTCTTGTTTGTTCTCTTTGTTTTGATCTAAAATTTCTAAGTTTGGTGTCATTTTGTTGTTTTTCTCTTTCCTCATTAAAATTCAAAAATAAAAAATATCTTTTCCTTATTTTACTCATAAATTTCGAAATTTTGCATTAAATTAGTCAAAGATTTTCAAAATCATATCTTTTTTTAGTCAAGTCAAAATTCTAATTTCAAAAATTGATCTTTTCAAATCTTTCTCAAAATTCAAATCTTTTTAATTTCTTCAATCATATCTTTTCAATCATATCTTTTTATAAATTGCAATCATATCTTCTCAATCATATCTTTTTTAAAATAATTTTCAATCATATCTTTTTTTTTATAAATTGCAATCATATCTTCTAAATCATATCTTTTTCAAAATAATTTTCAATCATATCTTTCTGATTGCTAATTCCAAAATCTTTTTAATTAATTAATTAATTTAGTTTTCAATTTGCTTTTATTTCATTTTCTTCTAATTTTCGAAAGTTTTATTTTATCTCCCATTTATTTTGTTTTATTTTCGGTTACTTTTAATTAATAAAAATAAAAAAATTAAAAATTAAAAATATAATTTAATTGCAATTCATATCAATTCCCTTTTCTCCATCATGGACATAAATGGAAACGAACAATCCAGAAGGACTCTAGGGTCATATGCTAACCCCATTACAGCTGCATATGGGAGTAGCATCTGTATACCTCCCATTAAAGCAAGCAGTTTTGAGCTAAACCCTCAGCTCATTATCATGGTGCAGCAAAATTGCCAGTATTCCGGTCTTCCGCAGGAAGAACCTACTGAGTTTCTGGCACAGTTCTTACAAATTGCTGACACAGTACGTGATAAAGAAGTGGATTAGGATGTCTACAGATTATTACTATTTCCATTTGCTGTAAAAGATCAAGCTAAGAGGTGGTTAAATAACTAACCCACAGCAAGCATAAAAACATGAAAACAGTTAACAGACAAATTCCTGAATCAATTTTACCCTCCAAAAAGGATGACACAGCTAAGGCTGGACATCCAAGGCTTTAAACAAGAGGATCATGAATCCCTTTATAATGCCTGGGAGAGGTACAGAGGGATGCTAAGGAAATGCCCCTCTGAAATGTTTTCAGAGTGGGTACAGTTAGACATCTTCTACTATGGGCTTACAGAAAAGGCTCAAATGTCTCTAGATCACTCGGCTGGTGGATCTATACACATGAGGAAGACAATTGAAGAGGCTCAAGAGCTCATTGATACAGTTGCTAGAAATCAACATCTGTACTCAAGCAATGAGTCCTCCATAAAAGAAGAGGCTAGGGCAGTAACTACTGAACCTGATTCTCAAGATCAGATTATGGAACTTAATCAGCAATTACTCCTTATGACAAAACAATTAGCAGAATTCAAAGAGATCCTCCAAGACACTAAAAATGCTAACAAGAATATAGAAGCACAATTGAATCAGATAAGACAACAGCTATCTAAACAGATAACAGAAGAATGCCAAGCTGTCCAACTAAGGAGCGAGAAGACATTGAATAACTCAGCTCAAAGTAGCAAAAAGTCAAGAAAGTAACAAATGACAGAGGATGACTAAACCACTGCCCAAAATCCCTCTAAGGACATCAAGAGTCCAGAGAGGAATAACTCTGGCGTTCAAACGCCAGAAAAGGGGGAAAAGTTAGCGTTAAATGCCCATTCCTTGTCCAGTTCTGGCGTTCAAACGCTAGAAAAGGGTGGGAAGCTGGCGTTAAACGCCCATCCAGCACCCAATCCTGGCGTTCAAACGCCAATGAGGAATCAGACACCTGCAAGTGCTGATAGTAACCCCTCTAAGAAGGCTTCTCCAACCACTTCTGTAGGGAATAAACCTGCAGCAACTAAGGTTAAAGAATATAAAGCCAAGATGCCTTATCCTCAGAAGCTCTGCCAAGCGGAATAGGATAAACAATTTGCCTGCTTTGCGGACTATCTCAAGACTCTTGAAATAAAGATCCCGTTTGCAGAAGCACTTGAGCAAATACCCTCTTATGCTAAGTTCATGAAAGAGATCTTAAGTCATAAGAAGGATTGGAGAGAAACTGAAAAAGTGTTTCTCACTGAAGAATGCAGTGCAGTCATTCTAAAAAGCTTACCAGAAAAGCTTCAAGATCCAGGAAGCTTTATGATACCATGCACATTAGAGGGTGCTTGCACCAAGATAGCTCTATGTGACTTTGGAGCAAGTATCAACCTAATACCTGCATCCACTATCAGAAAGCTTGGGTTGACTGAAGAAGTTAAACCAACCCGGATATGTCTTCAACTTGCTGATGGCTCCATTAAATATCCATCAAGCATCATTGAGGACATGATTGTCAAGGTTGGGCCATTTGCCTTTCCCACTGACTTTGTAGTGCTGGAAATGGAGGAGCACAAGAGTGTAACTCTCATTCTAGGAAGACCTTTCCTAGCAACTGGACGAACTCTTATTGATGTACAAAAAGGGGAAGTGACCCTGAGAGTCAATGAGGATGAGTTCAAGTTAAATGTTGTCAAAGCTATGCAACATCCAGACACATCGAATGACTGCATGAGCACTGATATTATTGACTCTTTGGTAGAAGAGATCAATATGACTGAGAGTCTTGAATCAGAGCTAGAGAACATCTTTAAAGATGTTCAGCCTGATTTGGAGGAACCAGAGGAAATAAAAGAACCTCTAAAAATCCCTCAGGAAGAGGAGAAACCTCCTAAACGAGAGCTCAAACCACTACCACCATCCCTGAAATATGTACTTCTGGGAGAGGGTGACACTTTTCCAGTGATCATAAGCTCTGCTTTAAATCCACAGGAAGAGAAAGCACTAATTCAAGTGCTAAGGACACATAAGACAGCTCTTGGGTGGTCCATAAGTGACCTTAAGGGCATTAGCCTAGCAAGATGCATGCACAAAATCCTATTGGAGGATGATGCCAAGCCAGTGGTTCAACCACAGAGGCGGCTAAATCCAGCCATGAAGGAAGTGGTGCAAAAAGAGGTCACTAAGTTACTAGAGGCTGGGATTATTTATCCTATTTCTGATAGCCCCTGGGTGAGCCCTGTCCATGTTGTCCTCAAGAAGGGAGGCATGACAGTGGTTTATAATGAAAAGAATGAACTGGTTCCCACAAGAACAGTTACAGGGTGGCGTATGTGTATTGACTACAGAAAGCTCAATACAGCTACCAGAAAAGGATCATTTTCCTTTACCATTCATAGACCAGATGCTAGAGAGACTAGCAGGCCATGAATACTACTACATTTTGGATGGCTATTCAGGCTACAACCAAATTGCAGTGGATCGTCAAGACCAAGAAAAAATAGCATTCACATGTCCATCTGGAGTATTTGCTTACAGAAGAATGCCTTTTGGTCTATGCAATGCACCTGCAACCTTTCAGAAGTGCATGCTCTCTATCTTCTCTGATATGGTAGAGAAGTTCCTGGAAGTCTTCATGGATGACTTCTCAGTATTTGGAGACTCATTCAGCTCCTGTCTTGATCATCTAGCACTTGTCCTGAAAAGGTGCCAAGAGACTAACCTGGTCTTAAACTGGGAAAAATGTCACTTTATGGTGACTAAAGGAATTGTCCTTGGGCACAAAATTTCAAGCAAGGAGATAGAGGTGGATCAAGCCAAGGTAGAGGTAATTGAGAAATTACCACCACCTGCCAATGTTAAGGCAATCAGAAGCTTTTTGGGGCATGCAGGATTCTATAGGAGGTTCATAAAGGATTTTTCAAAAATTACAAAACCTCTAAGCAACCTGCTAGCTGCTGACACGCCATTTGTGTTTGATACAGAGTGTCTGCAGGCGTTTGAGACCCTGAAAGCCAAGCTGGTCACAGCACCAGTCATCTCTGCACCTGACTGGATATTACCATTCGAATTAATGTGTGATGCCAGTGACCATGCCATTGGTGCAGTGTTGGGACAAAGGCGCACAGTATGGAGGACATTTCGGAAGTGAGCGAACAGCCACTAAAGTCCTCCAATGTGGCTTCTATTGGCCTACTCTCTATAGAGATGCCCGAGAGTTTGTGCGTACTTGTGACAGTTGCCAAAGAGCTGGTAACTTGCCTCATGGTTATGCCATACCTCAACAAGGGATCTTAGAGATTGAGTTGTTTGATGTATGGGGTATTGACTTCATGGGTCCTTTCCCACCATCATACTCAAACACTTACATTCTGATGGCAGTAGACTACATATCTAAATGGGTGGAGGCAATTGCCACACCCACTAATGATACCAAGACCGTGCTGAAGTTCCTCCAGAAACATATTTTCAGCAGATTTGGTGTTCCCAGAGTACTAATCAGTGATGGGGGCACCCATTTCTGCAATAAACAGATTTACTCTGCTATGGTTCGATATGGAATTAGCCATAAAGTAGCAACTCCGTATCATTGATAAACCCATTTTTATGGTATATTTTGTGATGAGCGGATAATTTATACGCTTTTTGGCACTGTTTTTAATATGTTTTTACCATATTTTAGTTGGTTTTTATTATATTTTTAATAGATTTTATTTAAAATTCACTTTTCTGGACTTTACTATGAGTTTGTGTGTTTTTCTATAATTTCAGGTATTTTCTGGCTGAAATTGAGGGACCTGAGTAAAAATCTGATTCAGAGGCTGAAAAAGGACTGTAGATGCTGTTGGATTCTGACCTCCTTGCACTCGAAGTGGATTTTCTGGAGCTACAGAAGCCCAATTGGTGCGCTCTTAATTGCGTTGGAAAGTAGACATCCTGGGCTTTTCAGCAATATATAATAGTCCATACTTTCCTCGAGATTTGATGGCCTAAACAGGCGTTCCAAGTCAGCTCAAGAATTCTGGCGTTTAACTCCAGAACTGGCACAAAAGCTGGAGTTAAACGCCCAAACTGGCACAAAAGCTGGCGTTTAACTCCAAGAAAAGTCTCTACACATGAAAGCTTCAATGCTCAGCCCAAGCACACACCAAGTGGGCCCCAGAAGTGGATTTTTACACTAAACACCCTAGCTTACTCATTTTCTGTAACCTTAGGTCACCAGTTTACTATAAAAACTACTTTTAGTGATTCATCTTGTACCTGATGACACTTTACACGTTTCATATTGTATTCTCTATGGCATGAGTCTCTAAACCCCATTGTTGGGGGTGAGGATCTCTGCTGTTCTTCATGAATTAATGCAATTACTACTGTTTTCCATTCTATCACGCTTGCTTCTATTCTAAGATATTCATTCGCACTTCAACCTGATGAATATGATGATCCGTGACACTCATCATCATTCTCACCCATGAACGCGTGCCTGACAACCACCTCCGTTCTACCTTAGATTAAATGCATATCTCTTAGCCTCATGATTCAGATCAGGGTCTTCGTGGTATAAGCTAGAATTATTGGCAGCCATTCCTGAGATCTGAAACGTCTAAACCTTGTCTGTGGTATTCTGAGTAAGATCTGGGAAGGGATGACTGTGACGAGCTTCAAACTTGCGAGTGTTGGGTGTAGTGACAGACGCAAAAGGATCAATGGATCCTATTCCGACATGATCGAGAACCGACAGATGATTAGCCGTGCGGTGATAGCGCATTTGGAACATTTTTATTGAGAGGACAGGAAGTAGCCATTGACAACGGTGATGCCCAATATAAAGCTTGCCATGGAAGGAGCCTTGCGTACATGAAGAAGAAGATAGTAGGAAAGCAGAGATTCAGAAGACAAAGCATCTCCAAAGCCTCAACCTGTTCTTCATTACTGCATAACAAGTATTTATTTCATGTTCTTTTACTTTTTACAATTAAATCTGAGAATTATTGATATCCTGACTAAGAGTTACAAGATAACCATAGCTTGCTTCAAGCCGACAATCTCCGTGGGATCGATCCTTACTCACGTAAGGTATTACTTGGACGACCCGGTGCACTTGCTGGTTAGTTGTGCGGAGTTGCAAAAGTGTGATTGTAATTTTGTGCACCATCGACCACTGAACATATCGCTCGATATTTAGTTGAGATTGGAAATTTAGCCAATGCTGAGAATTTGAAAATGAAGTTTTTTCCTTCTTCGTTAACGAAGAATGCGTTTACTTGGTTTTCAAATCTCAGACCAAATTCGATAACGACATGGAATCAGTTGGAAACTACTTTTCATGCTCAATTTTTTCGAGGGAAAATGAATGTGGCAGTTACTGATCTTGTTGCTTTGAAATGCGAAGATGGTAAAACCATTGATGATTATATGACACGTTTCAAAAATGCTAGAAGTAGATGCTATGTTTCATTACCCGGGAATGAAATTGTGAAAATAGCAATTATGGGGCTAGGTTTCTATATGCGTCGAAAGTTGCTTAATGTACATATCCCCCATTTGGCCCATTTGGTTGAAAAAGTCCGTCAGACCGAACTCATGAAAAAGGAGAAGGAGAAATATAGGTGTGAGCAAAGATCAAAAAGTAAACCTTTTACTCGAAAAGAAAAAGTTGCTTATGTAACTATGGAGTCCTCAGAGGAGGAACTCGATTTTGAGCCAGAAGTCGATTTAGCTGGACTTAAGAAGGGCCCTCTATATATTTACTCTTTACTTAAAAAGCTTCCTAGTAATGAAAAGTCGAATGAATCAAAACTGAAGAGTGGTAAAAAGTATAGTTTTGATATTTCAAAATCTGATCAGATTTTTGATGTGTTGCTTAAAGATAAACAGTTAACTCTGCCTGAGGGTAGAACTTTACTTTCGGTGAAAGATTTGAAAGGAAATCTTATTGTAAATTTCACCAAGCAACCAGTCATTCGACTAACAGCTGTGTTCGTTTCAGGGACTTAATTCAGGAAGCTATTATGGAGGGACGTTTGAAATTTGACGATGGTAAGAAAGAGATGAAGGTTGATACTAATCCCTTCGATGCTGATGCCAGCTTTGTTGAACCGTGTTTTGGAGTAAACATGGTTGGCATGTCTTACGATTTTCACGTGGCTCTTGATGATTTTGAGTCACAGGTTCGATCTGTGTACCCTCGAGCAGGAGATGGCTTGCTCGATTTCTCGGTACAACAGAAGATTAAAGACCGGGACATATCTTTGTGTCCACGGTGTAATGCTGTTTTTGATGCTGAGGCTGCAGCAATATTCGAAAAAGAGAGAATGAAGAAGGAGCTGGCTCATAGAGAAGAGTAGGCTCGACAAAGGCAGCCAGTAAGGCGTATGGAGAGTCAGAGTTCTAAGACCCCTCAATAGAATGTGGTTCCACCTTTGAGCCGATCTCAGGCTATAGGTGTTCAACGGATTCGGAACTGCCAAGAGTTCCAGAAGAAGGATGCTCTTTATCGCCGTAACCCATAGTGGGACATCAGGGACCTCCCCCGAAATCAATATTCCCACTTTCGTGGTTGAACCCGAGGGTATTCGAGAGGTAGAGGGGGTAGAAAAAACTTTAGTCAAAATAAGAAGTCTCAGGCAGCAGTAAGAAAGGGGCAACGCCTTCTGTACATTCCCGAATTGTATCATTTTTCCTTCTGATAGAGAGACGTGTCCAAAGGAAATTCTATCTCCTATAAAGATGGAAAAAGGCAAGGCAGTGGCTCAGTCTTCAGGGATCGACAAAAGCAAGGAGGTTGATGTCGACGAAGAATATTTCGAAGAAGGGGATGATGACATGATCGGAACGATTTCGATCTTTCCAACTGAATATCTAGGGGAATATGAAGGTGACCCAGATGAAGATTATGATATGGAGGATGAGGATGCTTTTTCCTTCATCCGAATTGAAGATGAGCTGGGATATTTTCTTCGGCCTACTGAAAAATAAATGTCTCATCTCCGCTCGCTCTATATAACCACTACTTTGAGTGGGATCAAAGTAAAAAAATCTTAATTGATGGTGGAGCGGCGATAAGTCTCTTGCCTAAAAAGATGTTAATGAAGGTGGGGAAGCACCCAGATGACTTGGTCGTCACAAACATTGCTGTAATAGACTTCAGTGGGGCTTCGACTCCAGCGAAAGGATTAGTCACTTTGAGTGTTAAGGTTAGATTATCCGAACGAAATACTGTGTTCGTAGTGGTTTCATCAAAAGCAAGTTATAATGCTTTGTTGGGGCAAGATTGGATCCATGGTGTGGGAGTTGTACCTTCTACCGTGCATCAAAGTGTTCTTCTTTGGACGAAGGATGGCAAGCCTGAGGTTATTAAGGCAGATTCGACCCTTTATGTCGAACAGCTGCATATTGATTTCAGAATGTATAATCCTAAGTTGAAGCCTTTGACTGTTGATAGGACACTAAATTCTTATAATTGTGAAGGTTGTTACTTGTCCTCAGAAGGTTTGTCAGTGAAGTTGCACTACCCAGAGTTGGATTTTACTCCAACTGGTTGGGATTGTCTCCCTTGAAGATTCTTGAATGGTTGCCCTATGGACCAGGTTGAGGAAGTTTCCGATTACCTGGTAACTCTGCATAAAATTATTTAAGTAATTTTCTTTTTGTGGAAAATAAAGATGGTTCTTCTGATGAAGTAGAATCACGTAGGGATAGGAGTACTTTTAATAGTAATTGTGTTAACTCGATATCTTCAGTCAAGTTTAATCATAGTTTATATGTTTCTTCTGTATGTAATGAAAGTGATGTTTCAACCCGAACTGCTGATTTAGTGGCAGAGATACATTGTGTTGAAAATTGAAGTACTTCTAATTTAATAAATGATCAAGTTCATCTAATTCCCAATGAATCTGTTGATTTTTCTTTTGATTGCATCTATGATCTCAAACCTTTGGGTTTCGAAAAATATTCAGTAAAAGATGACGACCATTTCAAAGGGTTTGAATCTTAAGATCCCTTAGAATAACTTAACCTAGGGACTCTTGATGATGTTCAAATTACATATATTTGTAAAGATCTTATCGATCCTTTTCGAACAGAACTTTTCTATCTTTTACATGAGTTTAAAGATTGTTTTGCTTGGGATTATCATGAGATGCCTGGTCTCGATCGTTCTCTTGTAGAACATCGATTAGCGTTGAAACCAAATGCTCGACCTGTGAAGCAAACTCCACGTCGTTTTGCTCCAGAAATTAATCAAAAGAAGAAATAGAACACTTGATTAAAGCGAAATTTATTCGAACCGTGAGATATGTGAAATGGGTTTCAAATATTATTCCTGTGATGAAGAAGAATGGGAAGTTAAGAGTATGCATTGAATTTTGAGACTTGAATAATTCTACTCCAAAGGATGAATATTTTATACCAATTGCAGATATGTTGATCGATTCTGCAGCGGGAAACGAAATTTTAAGTTTTATGGACGGTTATTCAGGATATAACCAAATCTTCATTGCGGAAGATGATGTGTCCAAAACTGCCTTTCGTTGTCCTGGGGCGTTAGGTACTTATGAATGGGTAGTTATGCCTTTTGGTTTGAAAAATGCTGGTGCTACTTATCAGCGAGTGATGAATGCTATATTCCATGAGTATATTGGACAATTTATGGAAGTGTAGATCGACGACGTCATGGTCAAGTCGATTTCGGTAAATCAACATATTGATCACCTAAGACAAGCATTTGTCACCATGAGGAAGAAGGGATTGAAAATGAACCCTTTAAAATGTGCCTTTGGGGTATCGGCTGGAAACTTCCTAGGTTTTGTCGTTCATAAAAAGGAAATTGCAATCAATAAAAATAAGGCAGATGCAATATTGGCGTTATCTGCACCCAAATCGAAAAAAGAGGTGCAATCCTTCCTAGGAAAGGTGAATTACCTCAGGAGGTTCATTTCGAATCTTTCTGATCGAACTCGAGTGTTTGCCCCTTTAGTGAAACTAAAGAATGACTCACAGTTCGAATAGACGAATGAGCATCAACTAGCATTCGATTCGATTAAGGCTTATTTATCTATGGCTCCAATTATGGCAAATGTTCATCCACATGAGCCTTTGAGGTTGTACATTGCAGCATCTATAAATACAATTGGGTGCATGTTAGCCCAAGATGATGAGAATGAGCATGAATGGGCAGTTTATTACCTTAGTCGAGTTTTAACTGATATCGAGACAAGGTATTCCCCGATAGAGAAATTATGTCTGTCTTTATACTATACCTATATGAAATCAAAATGTTATATGGTGGCTAAATCGGTGAAGGTTATAGCACAAACTGATCTCGTCAAATATATGTTAAGTTTCCCAATGTTACGAGGACGTTTAGGAAAATGGATGCTAGCCTTGACAGAGTTTGATTTACAGTATGTCCTAGCCAAAGCTGTGAAAGGACAGGTCATTGCAGATTTTCTGGTAGATAATTTGAAAGATCTGAATGACCAGGGGGCAAATGTAATCGACGTTGAAGTTGGTTGTTGGAAGTTATATTTTAATGGATCGAAACACAAAGATGGTGCAGGGGTTGGAATTCTTATTATCTCACCAGAGGGGATCCCATCAGAATTCTTATTCGAATTAAAATATCCTTGCTCGAATAATATGGCAGAATACGAAGCCTTGATTATGGGTCTTGAAATATTAATTAGTAAAGGGGCTTTGGAAGTCCAGATATTAGGAGATTCCTAGTTGGTTTTGAAGTAGTTATCGAAGGGGTTTAAATGCAATAGTGAGAAGTTGCAAAAGTATTTAACAACTGCTTGGGAGTTGTTAACCTCCTTTCGAAAAGTTTTCTTGGTTCACATTCCAAGGATTCATAATGAAATTACTAATGAATTAGCCTAAATTGCTTCGAGATACAGAATCAGTTCAAAAACTCTTAAAAAAATTGGCTAGTATCCATCAAATATTAGTGCCTGCAAATGAAAGAGAGACTTTGTGCATAGATGAATGAGAAGATGATGATTGGAGGAAGTCCATTGCTGAGTATTTGAAAAATCCCAGTACCTTAGTTGAAAGAAAGATAAAATTGCAGGCGATGCGTTTTGTCTTAATGGCCGATGAATTGTATAAGAAGGAAATTGATGGAAGCTTGTCGAGATGTTTAGGCCCAGATGATCAAAGTATTGCTTTGGGCGAAGTCCATAATGGGATATGTGGTGCCCTTCAGGCTGGAAAGAAAATGAAGTGGGTGTTATATCACAATCATGTGTATTGGCCATCTATGATAAAAGATTGTATCGATTATGCAAAAGTATGTCAAGAATGCCAGAAACATGGTTCGATGCAACAGATTCCAGCATCTGAGTTGCATTCGATAATAAAACCATGGCCATTTAGAGGTTGGACTTTGGATCTGATTGGGTTAATTCATCCTCCTTCATCGAAACAGCATAAATTTATTTTGGTAGCAATCGATTATTTTACAAAGTGGGTTGAAGTAGTTCCCCTAATAGAAGTTGGTCAAAATGAAATAATACTCTTCATTGAGGAACATATTATCCATCGATTTGGAATTCCTCAAACATTGAGCACTGATCAAGGAACTATATTTACTGGTCAGCGAATTAAAAATTTTGCAGCCTCGGAGAATATCAATATGGTTACCTCAACTCCATATTATGCACAAGCTAATGGGCAAGTAGAGGCAGAAAATAAGATTTTGATAAGTTTGATCAAGAAGCATATCGAGAATAAACTCCGAACGTGGCATGAAACTTTAAGCCAAGTGTTGTGGGCTTATCGAAATTCGCCAAGGGGGTCAACAAGTACCTCGCCCTATAAACTGGTTTATGGCCATGATGCAGTGCTACCAATAGAGATTAATTTGAATACTTTGAGAGTATCAAAATAGAATGATTTACCAGTTGATGACTACAGGAGTGCAATGTTTGATGAGTTGAATGAATTAGACTCAGAACGAATCCTGGCACTTGAGAGTATGATTTGACAAAAAGAAAGTGTTGCCCGAAGTTATAATCGTCGAATAAAAGAAAAGTGTTTCAGTATAGGTGAGTTAGTTTTAAAGGTTATTTTGCCAATGGAAAAGAAATCGAAATTTCTTGGCAAATGGTCCTATACTTGGGAAGGTCATTTCCAAGTGATAGGATTGTATTCGGAAAATGCATATCGGATAAAAGATATCGAATCGAGAAAGATAATTGATTCGATTAATGGGAAATACTTAAAGCAGTATTTTTGTTTACCAAATTGAAGTCAAGATGCATAAGTTCAAAAGAAAGTAAAATTATTACAAACATTGAAATTGATACTGAAATCTAAGAGATATGAGGTGCCAGGAGTCTTGCCAAGTCTGAGCGTAGCTTTGCCCTGTTGTTGTCCAAAGTTGAAAGTGCTTCAGCATGCTTGAACTTTTCATATTGGACATTGTCAAGTTGTTTCACATATTCTTATTTCTTGGTATCAATGGAAACAATTTCTTGAATGATTTGTTGTTGTTATTGCTGGGCGGTAGTCAAAGGTACGGCTATTTCAGCCCGTCTTTCATGCACTTTGGCAAGCTTTTCATTGATCTGGGCCAATTCTGTTTCAAGTCTTATCTCTTCCTTGTCATAAAAAAGCTTGGATAGAAATAGCCTGAGAGATTCTTAGATCGAATTCTTCATGGGAAGCTTTCTTCGGCTGAAGAGTAGAAGCACAATTTTCTACTTCAGTTTTAATCTTAGCTTCCTCGTTTTCGATCTCTTGAAGTTTATTTTGAAAATTTACACTGTTATTGGCAAGCTATTTGAATTGTTGGATAATGGCAGAAAATGGAGTGGAAGCTGGAAAATCAAATGTATAGTTCAAAAGATCAGATAAAAGCTGGTTGAGAAGGGCATCCTTGATTCATGCTGCAGGAGGATGATCCAAGAGTTTAAGAAGTGACCAAAGCTGTTCTCGAGCATCAATATCCAACTTGAATAGAGGACTGGATGAAGAAGGTCTAGGAGGTACTGGTGCAAGAACAGACACTTTGTCTTCTTGGATAACTCGATTTAAGATGGAAACCAGGTTGACCAAGGTAGCACTTGTAGGTGTGGTAGAAGTGCCCAAGTTTCCAGATTCTTGACTGGGAAGAGTTTGAAATTCAGCTTGTTGAGGGGGACTGGAGAATCCCTGGGGAGTTTCTAAGACTCTAGATCGAGGCGAATCTGAATTTGTAGTTTCAGTAACTCGAGAGACAGAGTCAGAATTTGGGGCCACTTGGTTTTCAGCAAAAAGTGCAGCTTGATTGTTTAGTGAGGTTGATCTAAGGATTTGAGTTTGTGTTGGAGAATGTTGTGTAGGGTCTTTTGTCAAATTAATTAGCTGTGTTCCAGGGGGACGGGGGAAAGCAACCTGTAGTCATTCAACAGATTCTGTAGCTTGAATTGAATCATGAGATGTAGAATGTCCCAGAACCAGGTGTTATTACTGAGGTGGTTGATCAGGTTCCAAAGGAAATGTGATTGAGTGAGCAGCAGTGGTTGGCTGATGTAGAAGGTACACAGTTACAAGTTAAGATTTATTCTAATTCAAATTAACTCTATATAGAAATGATAATGTTACTAGAGTGAGTCTTGGCTTTTGAATTAATTGAGCACCAAGATCTGAATCAGCTGTATCCTCCGATTGAGAGGAAGCAGCAAGGATGTTATTGATGGTTTGTTCACTTCCATCAGAGCTTTCACTTGATGGTTGCAACCGTAACTGATGGAAAAACCAAATTCAGGGATTATTGAACAAGCATAGTTTTCGAAATATTCTAATTCGAAGTGCATGGGCATGTGTAAAAATAGTTACCCTTCTGGAAATCCTTGTGGGAGTCCTTCGACTTTTGTGTTGTGATTGTCGAGAAGAGGCTGTGGTGTCAGCTTTTCTTTTGTGAGATTTTTTGGAAGAACCTTCAGCAGCAGGGGTTATCCGAATGGTAGATTGCTGGATTTTTTCTAAGGTACGATTGTACCAACAGTAGTAAGCAGTCCACCATTCGAGACAAGACTTGGTGATATACGAACTGCGATCATAAACAAGAAAATTGAAATGCTCCCTTTGTTGTTGATTTGTTGATAGGCAGAATGTCAAGTTCACTTTGAGAAGTTAGAGTGATGTGGCAAAATGGCTTGTTATTTCGAGAAAAAGGGGTTGGAATGGCCTGTGAAAAACCCAGCTGCCTGCTGTGAAATGAGGGGCATACAGGGCTATTTTGAATTTTTCTTTTTTGTGCTGGGGCAGTCCTGTAGGAAATACCTGAACGGCCAACAAGTTTGCCCAGTTTCGATTAGCCAGTTCATTTTCCTCAGCATCATTTGGAAAGAGCAAGTGATCGAGCCATGAGGGACCACAATTCCGATACATGAAAGGAGCAAAATTGAGGTTGTCATTGTAAAAGTCTTTACAAGAATGGAAGAGAGAAAAAACAGCCCAAAATTGGTCTTCATCCGATTCTGTATCTGGAAAGTTTGGCTTGTAATCAGCCAATCGGAAGCCTTCGATGTGTTGCTTGTCAGTAGCACCACCTCTAGACTTTGTCATATACTTTTCGAAAATGGCATTGAGCCATAGTTGGAGAAGCCAGAGGGGGCCACCTACACTAATCAGACAATTATCTCGAAGACAATGTACAAATTGACCAAGTTCTTCGAAGATATGCCCTAGAAAAAGCTTGGCCAAATTTAGAGTATTTCCTTCATGAAGCAGAGCAGCCAAAGGAAGGAAGAATTTCGACATTTGGAAACACTTTGGGAACAGAAAACGATTGCATTTAGCCAATAGAACAGAAAGGCTACATGTTCGTCATCTGTAACAGGAGTGCCTTCTGCACCAATATTGTGAGTAATGAAATCACTGTAGGAACTGGTGGTAGAGGCAATAGTGTATTGGTGCTTGGGTTGCATGTCAGAAGTACAGTCAGGAGGATTTATCGGAAGCCCTGTAATAGCGGCTACATCCAGAAGAGACATACTAATCATTCCACATGGGAGGTATTGTTTGTTGTCCTGTTCCAAAAATAAGTCGCAGCTCCAATCATCCAAGGGAGCGTCGTAAGTGAGAAGTGGAATAGTCTTAGGAGTTCCTGAATCCCCAGAGCCTCCCAAGTAGTGCTCTTTGAAGGAGCAAGGCGCTGGTACCAGGCTGTGAAGTCAGTACCTCGAGGGTTAATCTTTGGATTGTTCCTGAAACGTTTTTGATGAATGAAGAAAGAGATGTTGATGGCTTGGCTGATCAATAAATCTTCCCCCTGAGTGCTAGGAAAGAAAGGTAATTTTTTGTTCGCCCTCTCTAGGGATTCGACAGGTCCAAGGAAACAATGTGTATCTCCGTCCACTGTGAAAGGGATCGGGATTCTAGTATTATTAACCTGAAGCTGTAGATCGTCAATGACTTCATCATTGACCTGATTTAGTACATGGAGGGCTGGTGGAGCTAGTGGTGCTACCTCGGGACCTTTACCCTTGTCTTGGACAGTAGCGTGAGAAGAAGAAGCGGCCATGGCAGAAAAGAGAAAGAAGAAGTTGAAAGGTTAAGAGTTATGCAAGAAAATCTGATGCAAGAGGAATTTAGAGAGCAAGGGTTCAAAAAATTGAATAAAGGTGAAAATGTCGAATTTAAAGGAAGTGTTGTTGTGCCCGTTATTGCAGAAGGAGTGGAAAAAGAGGTAACTTCCCGAAGAAGGCGAAGAGGTAGAGAGAGAAAGCGTATGTCTCAGAATAAGTGTCGAGTAGATCAGTATTAATGGGGAAGTTAAATGGTGATTATTTCTGATTTAAGTGATTGAAATTTGAATTTGGATTAAGTGTTTCATCTTCTAATAAGGCTAGTGAGGCAAACACATTAATCCAAGGGGCCAATTTATTAGTCGAAAAATATTTTTTGACTAAAGTGAATTAGTTTGAAGTAGTGAAGTGGTCGATTGAGGTGATTAGCGGTTGTCGAAAAGATGCACGTGCGGGCATTGGATGGAGGTACTCGACATGGATTCGACTTCAAGACACATTATTGAATCGAACAGGTCTAGTCGGACAGATATTCGAAGGAAGAAATTGAATAGTGGTTCGAATAGCGGAATCGAGTAGTTACGTGAGTGGAGAAGTTGGAAAGTTTCTCCACGTGAAGAATTGATGGATAACGTTTCAGTATCGAAGGAGTGGGAACAGTTACCAAATAGTGCGCATTCAAAACAGCACCATGTAATCAATAATCGGTTACAACGAGTAGACTATAAATATTAGGAATTTTAGGGAATAAAAGTTGGAACTTCGTTTTAGAAATTACTCACGCATTCTCACATCCCAGCGACTTTCTGAGTTTGCCTCGAGTCAATTATCTGTAGGGTTCCTTCCATTTGTCTTTACTTTTCATTTAAAATTCCAGTAAACTTTATCTTTCAAGCAAGTTATCTTTCAAGTCAATTTATCTTTCAAGCACTCTTTAATTTCCATGTCCAATTTATATTTCAGTAAATTTATTTTTCAAGTCAAAGCCATTTGATTCAGTCGAAGGCACCTTTATTGCTTTGTTTAAATTTCGATGCAACCTTTCCAATTCCAGTTAATTTCCTTTTCGAAAACTTTACTTTTCATTTCTTTTATCCTTTTTTAAATTTCAATTTACGTTTTATTTCGATTCCCGTCTAATCGAAGACACTTTGATGTACTTATAGAAAACTGGTACCTGCAAAAGAGGAGTAGGTTTCACTCCCAGACCATTAGAATCGAACCACCATCGATTTGTTAAAAATTGACAAAACACTCATGTACGATTATTTTTTAATTATTTTTGTTACTTAACATTATCATTGCCACTGCTATTATTTAATATCAGATAGTGTACAGAGTTAGTTAGTTTGACAGTAATTTCACATAGTTATAGTGTAGCTATAAATAGATAGTTATAAGGCTTATATTCTTTGAGACTCTTCATTAACGCAAGTTTTATTGCCTGGATTCTTCTCTCCTTCTCTGATCATGTGTTCTTCTCCAATCTCACATGCATTTCTCCACATGGTGCGGTGAGCATGGATGGAGGAACATGGAGATTGCAAATTGAAAGAATAGGCAGCTTGTTCTCTAATTCACGGTCATTTGGTGTGATTTGAGAAAAATTGAAGAGTCCAGCTTCACAGATGAAGCAATTTCTTTGTTCTTTTCTAATTTTTTTATTCTCTTCAATCAGATCTGGAATTTTCTTCCTCGATCAGATATGAAATTCTCTTTTTCGATTGTTCTCCTCTCATTCTTCATCTCTTCGTCTATTTTCTTTTCTTCTTCTCTCTTGAACTCGTGCAACAGTGTTTGATGAGAGCTTTGTTAATTCACCTTTCTTCACGGTGAGGTAACGAGTATTCCAATCAACGAGATTGAGAGATAAAGATTGTGAGCCAATTGGTGAAACCTGCATCTATGGGTGAGAAATCAGGAAGCGGATCTGGACTTGGAGGAGTTGGTGTGATGGATGCTAAGCAGTTTGCGGCATTTTTCAGTCAAGTTGCGCAGATCCAGAGTTGTCTCAACAAGGCAAATCCAAATCAAGACCTTTCAAGTCCTTACTACATTTTGCCGTCTGAAAATCCAAGTATACCTATTACCAATGTCACACTTACCAGTTTAAATTATAGTGCCTGGAGTAAAGCCATGATGAACGCACTTTATTCGAAGAACAAATTTGAATTTGTTGTGGCACCATTCCTAAGCCTAGGAAAACATATCCAAATTTTAAGGTGTGGCAACGATGTAACACATATGTAATAGCCTGGATTAATCTCTCACTGAGCCCTGACATATATCAGAGTGTTTTATAGAATAATATAGCTCATGATTTGTGGAATGATCTTAGGCATCGGTACTACTAAGGAGACAAGTTTAGAGTAGCTGAGTTAAATGAGGAGATTTATGCGCTCAAATAGGGAGACATGTCCGTTACTGCCTATTTTGCTAGGCATAAAAACCTTTGGGAAGAAGCTGATGATTTTAGATCGATTCCTGGATGTGAATGTGTTAAGTATGAGTGCGGTTTAGGCGTAGTAAGGCAACAAAGGGAAGAAGATAGAGTCACAAAGTTTCTTCGAGGTCTTGGAGAACAATATTCAACTGTTAAGTCTCAAGTGATGCTAATGGATGAATTTCCTAGTGTTAACAAAATTCTGTCCATGATTACTCAGCAGGAGAGACAACTCTTCAGTTTTGATAATGCTTTAGACACAAAAATTTTGGTAAGCTCCTCAGGCTCTTTGACGAACGGATTTTTGCTAGTAAAGAATTCACAAAAGTAATCTCGTTGTAAGTATAGTTTCTAAACTAACAATAATCCTTTCGTACAAAAACTTGTTTGTCACTAAAGCAAACCCAATAAAATATAAACCGAAGTATTTAAACCTTGGGTCGTCTCTCAAGGAATTGCAAGGAGGTGTATTTATTATTGGTTATGGAAGATTATCTTTTTGGGGTTTTTGAATAATGAACAGGAAAAGTAAATTGTAGGAATTAAAGTAATAACTAATAAAGCTCTTAGCAAGGTATGAGAACTGGAAATCCTATCCTAGTTATCCTTATCAATTGTGATGAGAATTGTTCATTACTCCCACTTAGTTAACCCTTACTAAATAAAGGAAAGTCAAGTGGACTAATCAATTTGATTCCTCAAGTCCTAGTCAACTCCTAAGGAAAGACTAGCTTTAGAGGGATCCAAATCAACCAGCAAATTTCAATTATCAATCAACAAGGGAGTTTGATAACTCAAGTGTCACCAATTATTAAACCAAAGCCAAAAGGAGAGAAATCTAAATATTGAAAGCATCAATCACATAAATTGAAGAAAGCAACAATAAATCTAAAATACCTCAAATTGCATTAAATAAAGAAATCAAATCTAACATGGAGTTCATAAACCAAATTGGGAAAATAAACAAACTAAAGTAATAGAATAAATAAAAGTAGAAGAGAAACTAAATTAAAGAAACATTGAACCTGGAATGGAGAAGAAGTAAACCTAACCTAAGAGAAATCCTAAATCCTAAAAACCTAAAATTGTGAATTATGAGAAGTTATGTGTTGAATGAATTGATTGATTCCCCCACTTTGTAGCCTCTAATCTGTGTTTTCTGGGCCGAAAACTGGGTCAAAAACAGCCCAGAAATTGCCCCCAACGATTTCTGATACGTCCAGCACACGGCACTATCACGCGTATGCGTCGTCCATGCGTACGCGTGGATTGAATTTTCTCCAGGTCACGCGTACGCGTGATCCACGCATGAGTGTCGCCTAACAGAGTGGCAACTATAACAAATTATATATCATTTCGAAGCCCCGGATGTTAGCTTTCTAACGCAACTAGAGCTGCCTCATTTGGACTTCTGTAGCTCAAGTTATGGTCGATTTAGTACGAAGAGGTCAGTGTTGACAGCTTTAGCAATTCCTTCAATTTCTTGTATTCTTTCCACTTTTGCATGCTTCCTTTCCATCCTCTAAGCCATTCCTACCTATAATCTCTGAAAACACTTAACACACATATCATGACATTGAATGGTAATAAGAGAGGATTAAAATTAGCTAAATTTAGACCAAAGAAGCATGTTTTTAATCAAAGCATAGAATTAGGAAGGAAAATGTAAAACACGCGAATTATATGAATAAGTGTGAGTTTAGTGGATAAAATCCACTCAGTTAAGTACAAAATGTACCACGAAATAGTGGTGCATCAAATCTCCCCACATTTAAACATTAGCGTGTCTTCATGCTAAGCTCAGGAGAAGCTATAAAGGAGTGAAGAGGAACGGTAAAGCTTATGAAATGCAACCTAACTATATGAATGCAACTACATGCAAAAAATGCTTCTACCTACTTGGTTAAAAGTAAACAAATTCTCCAAGACAAACAGAAATCAGATTCCACTAATTCAAATCACACAATAAGAGACAAGTAAACTTATAAGAAGATAGCTCATGAAAGCAGGGAACATAGAATCGAGCATTGAACCTTCACAGGAAGTGTATATACACTCTAATCTCTCAAGTGTCTAGGGTTGATCACTCTACTCTTCTCTAGTCATGCTTTCTAAAACTTTGTTCTTCATCTAACCAATCATCAAATATTTAGTATACTAATGCAAACATCATGAGGTCTTTTCAAGATTGTAATGGGGCTAAGGTGAGGGTGAGGATATATGTATGGCTAAGTGAGCTATAAATTGAATCTTTGACTAACCTAAGCTCTTACCTAACACACACACACTCTCTGTAATTCTAAAATTATGCTTAGCTACCCATAATTTCCACTTTTGTATCACATGCTCATGTACCAAATATTTCTTTAATTTTATCACATATGCATTGATCTTTTATTAAACTTGACATTGGGGTAATTTTATCCCCTTATTTATTTATTCATTTATTTATTTATTTATTTATTTTTGAATATTTTTTTTTTCATTTTCATTTTTTTTATAAAAGTAAACATAACATATCAATGCATATGAATTTTTAATTTTTCTAGTCTCACATGAGTAGGTACCCAAATTCCTAATATTTTATCATTTAAACACTGTACACTTTCATTAACCCAAGTTCCCACAGTATCTCCACACTTAGTTAACACACTATCTTAAGCTAACCAAAGATTCAATTGGGGTATTTAATTTGTTTTTCTGCTTAAGATTAGTGATGTGGTAAAATATAGAATAAATGGGGATTAAAAGGCTCAAGGTGGCTAACAAAGGTAATTAAAAGGGTAGGCTATTTAGGATAAGTGAGCTAATAACAAATGATGTCCTCAATCATATGCATGCATATAAATACACTAAACATTGGACATATAGAGTGGAATAAAGTATAGATTACAATTCTGGAGAAGAAAATATACAAGAATAAAACATTATGGTTAAATAGTGTAACCATGTAATTAAGCTCAAATCTCACAGGTTGTGTGTTCTTAGCTACAAGTCTTGTTCCAATTTATAGTCTTCAAACAAGTTTAACACAAATTTTTCAATTTAAATTAGTGAAATATTATAAAATAGAGTCTTGAAAAGAAATTTATTACTTTAACCAAGTAGTAGTTAAATGCACAAAATCAAACAAATATGCAACCAAACATGCAAATGCAATAATTAACAAAGAAAATTAAACATTGGTGTTGAAATAAGAAATAACTAACCCACGAAAGTCGGTATCGACCTCCCCACACTTAAAGATTACACCGTCCTCGGTGCATGCTGAGATGTGCAAGTGGACGGGCGGTTACAACTGATGCTTTTCTCCAAAGATTGTGCAGATGGACTTGTCTGTTGCCTCATTGAGAAGCTTTTCTTTTTCCTTCTCGGTGGCCATCCTGAAAGAAGAGAAAAAAGAAGAAAGGTAACCCAGAAATAAAGATAAGAAAACAAATACAATATGGGTGGGTTAATGCCAAATAATAAGGGTCTCAATTACATGGTAGCTACAACATGCAAGTGAGAAAATAGTAGAAGCAAATGGCATATCAATAGTGCAAAAATTGCAATAAAGGCTAAGAGATAGTGGGTAATGAAAGACATTCTAAATTCATAACAATGCACAAGGAATATAAGTATCATAAAAGATTAGCATTGACTTAAATAATATTACCCAACAGTGTAAAACAAGTCACTAAGCACCAAAATAATTCAAGAAAAGATGCAACAGTTGAATAAGAACATGTAACACCAATGGAAAAATAATAAACTTAGAAAAAGGAAAAAATATGCACAAAATTAAAATGCAATGAATAAAATTATGCAAATACAATAAGGAAAATAGAATGAAAGAGAATAATGATGAGAAGGTAAATAAACGACAAAAAAGAAAGTAAGAAAGGAGGAAGAAAGAAAGAGAAAAGAGAGAAAAAAGGAGAAGGGAATGAAAAACGGGACGCGACGCGCGTGTGCCGGCCACGCGTGAGCGTGAAAACGGAGACGGCCATTCGACGCATAAGCGTCGCCCACACGTACGCGTGGGTGGTCTGAGAGCGAAATGAGGCTCACACGTCAGGGACGCGTACGCGTGGGTGATTTTGTGCCTCTAGCACAGTTCCATCGCAAGGGCAGCATAACTCTCTGTTAGATGTGCTTTTTACACCGATTTTCATCCCCACGCATACACGTTGCTGATACTTACGCGTGGGTTGAACTTTCTGCAGGGGACGCGTACGCGTGAGGTACGCGTAAGCGTGGGGTGGCTTGTGCTTCACGCACCCCTCTCGCGCGTCTTTCGCGCAACTCTCTGTCTAGGTGCGAAAACATAAACGACGCGTGCGCGTCGTAGACGCTTGCGCGTCGATCCCCCCCTTTTTTTACAGTATGCAGAATGGACAATGCAGATGCTGATGCAAACAGTATGAATGAACACTAAGAAAAATAGAATAAAATAAAACTAAGAATAAAACAAAACAAAATAAAACTAAGACTGAAAAAGAACGATCATATCATGGTGGGTTATCTCCCACCTAGCACCTTTAGTTAGAGTTCTTAAGTTGGACATTTGGTGAGTTTCCTGTCATGGTGGCTTATGCTTGAACTCATCCAGGAATCCCCACCAGTGTTTGTAATTCCAATAGCCTCCGGGATCCCACACTAGTTGCATAAATCCTTCAAGCAAGTTAAAGCAAGTGACAAGGTTCCAGGAGTGTTGATTGTTGGAATGAATTTCGGGGTCCCAAACCTTGCTGTTGCACCCGTCTTCTTGTTGATCATCATTTTTCCACTTGGGTGGTGAGCAATTGGAATTCTCACGGAGATATCCAAATAACTTCCTAGACCCATTCAATTGAGAATTATACCAACCCTTGTACTTCAATTTGGAGCATGCAACCATATTGAACCTTTCATGACAACTCTTACCACTAACCATCTCCCTCTTACTCTTATAGCCACAAAGAGCTCTAAGTTGCCCATCCGTCTCAAGAAAAGCATATTCAAGTGGGCTAATTAAGCTTAGAGATGAAAGATTTACCCACTTGAATGAAGGAATGGATGGTGATGGCTTTGGGGGAGAGGTCTCCAACAACTTTGGCAAGGTGAATTCCAGCTCCATTCCCTTGAGCTCTTCCTTGACAACTTCTACCTCTTTGCAAGCTTCTTCAGTTTTAACCTCTTCCTCTTGGTAGCTTTCTTCCAATTCAATCTCTTCTTCATTACTCACCAAGGGCATGGGAGGTTGTGCTTCTTCTTCTTTAATCTCAATCTCTTGATCAACCTCTTCAAAGTCTTCAGCCATGATATGCCTTGGAGGTTGTACATCCTCCTCAACATCAAATTCAAACTCCTTAGAAGGAGGCTCTATGACTTGAGGTTCAAATTAGGGTGCCGCATCTCCTAAATCTTCAACCACTTCCTCTTCTTCAGCACGTGGCACTGTCACGCGTACGCGTCGTCCACGCGTACGTGTGGATTGAATTTTCTCCAGGTCACACGTACACGTGATCCACGTGTGCGTGTCACCTAACAGTGTGGCAACTATAGCAAATTATATATCATTTTGAAGCCTCGGATGTTAGCTTTCCAACGCAACTGGAACCGCCTAATTTGGTCCTCTGTAGCTCAAGTTATGGTTGATTTAGTATGAAGAAGTCAGTGCTAACAACTTTAGCAATTCCTTCAATTTCTTGTATTCCTTCCACTTTTGCATGCTTCCTTTCCATCCTCTAAGCCATTCCTGCCCTGTAATCTCTGAAAACACTTAACACACATATCATGGCATCGAATGGTAATAAGAGAGGATTAAAATTAGCTAAATTAAGACCAAAGAAGTATGTTTTCAATCAAAGCACAAAATTAAGAAGGAAAATGTAAAACATACGAATTATATGAATAAGTGTGAGTTTAGTGGATAAAATCCACTCAGTTAAGTACAAAATGTACCACGAAATAGTGGTGCATCACTCTTCTTCTCAGAATGAAGTGAAAGGAAAAGGAAAAGGAAACATAAGTCAATCTAACAAAGGGTGAAATAAGTTGCAATGTACCCATTGTGAAAAGAGTGGACACATGGTGGATAATTGCTACAAGAAGCATGGTTATCCACTAAACTTCAAGCCTCGGTTTGATAAGAAAAATCATGTTCTTAATTGTATGACAGCAGCTGATGCTTCTGAGGATGATAATGACAATCTCAGTGTTCATCAACTGGTAAGGAGTAAACCGACCATTATTGAATTTACTCCAGAGCAAAGAGAAGCGCTTCTAGCATTGCTCAACAGACAAGATCAATCTCATTCTTATAGCATTAGCCAGATTTCAGCCAAAAATAATCTTTCACCTCATAAAGGTAGAATGGTGCATATTTTGCATTTTGAATCTGATGTCATGGCTCTAAACATTTCAACTTAGAAACACAAGCCGTGGGTTATAGACATTGGTGCTACGGACCATGTGTCATATTTCTTGGCAGATTTTAAAAATTATTTCAAGATAGATCCTATTGTTATTAGATTACCCAATGGTGCTCTCACAACAAGCTGCATTATGGGAACCATTGTGTTTTCTGATGATCTTTACCTTACAAATGCATTGTTCATCCGTACCTTCAATTTCAAACTCATTTCGGTTTCAAAGCTCACTGCATCACTGTATTGTAAAATGAGTTTTACTTACAAAGATTGTGAGATCTAGGATCTATACACTTTGAGGATGATTGGTGCAGCTAGTAATGTTGATGGTCTCTACATTCTGCACAAGGAAATCAAGACTCTCCCTCATATCAAAGAAATTTCTCGCAACCACATTCCAAGCTCCTTGTGGCATGCTAGACTAGGGAATCCATCACATGATAGACTAGTTGCATTGCAAAAGTACTTTGAATTCATTGATTGTAAAGAAGGTAAAACACCTTGTCATTCATGTCATTTAGATAAACAAAAGAGATCGCCATTTTCTGTTAGTTTCAATGTAGCAGCCACTGTGTTTGACATTCTTCATATTGACATTTGGGGACCTGTGTCCATTCCCTCCTTTACTGGAAAACGTTATTTCCTCACTATAGTGGATGACTGTTCTCGTTTCATCTGGATTTTATTCATGAAAACCAAGGCAGAATCTTCACAGTTAGTTAAGGACTTTGTTATTTTTGCTAAAACTCAATTTTGTGCAAATGTTAAAACAATTCGCACAGATAATGGTCCTGAGTTTTTAATGCCTACATTTTACAGCTCTACTGGTATTACACACCAAAGAACTTGTGTGGAGACACCACGACAGAATGGGATTATTGAGCGTAAGCATCAGCACATTCTTGCTGTGGCTCGTGCTCTCATGACTCATGCTATTTGCTAAAATCATTTGGAATTATAGTGTTGGGCATGTAGTTTATCTGATAAATAGACTATGCACTCCCTTTTTGAAAAATAAATCTCCTTATCAAGTTCTCTACAAGTGTCTACCAGATATTTTAAATCTCAAAGTCTTTGGTTGCTTAGCTTATGCTAGCACTCTTAACAGACACAGAGGTAAACTAGATCCAAGAGCCAGGAAATGTCTGCATCTTGGATTCAGGGAGGGTACAAAGGGCTATCTACTATTTAATTTGTAAACTCGAGAAATTTTTCTATCTCGAGATGTGCAGTTTTATGAAAATTGTTTTCTTTATTGTCACAAATCAGATTCCAACAGTAAAGTCACTTCTAACTTTCCAGCAAACAAATCTAATCACTTTGACTATAGCTTTTTACACGATAATAAAATTCAAGTTCTAAATCAGAATAATTCCAACCCTTAGGATGATGTGTGTCAGCAAAATTTAAATACTCAAATTGATGAAGCACTTCATGATTTAAGTGATAGTGAGGATATCTTGCCTTATGCAGAAATTCATGATCATATAGACACATGTTCTGCATTAGCATCTGCATCACATGAGGAATCACCAAATTCTTCTCATGTCTCTTGTCAAATTGCGCCTGAAATTGCTGGAGTAAGGAGATCTACTAGACAAACTAGAGCTCCTGCATATTTGGTAGACTATGAATATAAGACTGATGAGCGGATAATTTATACGCTTTTTGTCATTGTTTTTACATAGTTTTCAGTATGATTTAGTTAGTTTTTAATATAATTTTATTAGTTTTTAAATAAAAATCACATTTCTAGACTTTACTAGGAGTTTGTGTATTTTTCTATGATTTCAGGTAATTTCTGGCTGAAATTGAGGGACTTGAGCAAAAATCTGATTCAGAGGCTGAAGAAGGACTGCAGATGCTGTTGGATTCTGACCTCCCTGCACTCGAAGTAGATTTTCTGGAGCTACAGAAACCCAATTGGCACGCTCTCAATTGCGTTGGAAAGTAGACATCCAGGGCTTTCCAGCAATATATAATAGTCCATACTTTGCCCGAGTTTTGACAACGCAAACTGGTATTTAAACGCCAACTTCCTGCCCTATTCTGGAGTTAAACGCCAGAAACAGGTTGCAAATCAGAGTTAAACGCTAGAAACAGGCTAAAACCTAGCGTTTAACTCCAAAAAGAGTCTCTACACATGAAAACTCAATGCTCAGCCCAAGCACACACCAAGTGGGCCCGGAAGTAAATTTCTACATCATTTACTTATCTTATGTAACCCTAGCTACTAGTTTAGTATAAAAACTACTTTTAGTGATTTATTTTAAAGAATCTGGAGATCATTTTGTACATGTTTAGGAGGCTGGCCATTTGGCCATGCCTAGACCTTGTTCTTATGTATTTTCAACGGTAGAGTTTCTACACACCATAGATTAAGGTGTGGAGCTCTGCTGTTCCTCATGAATTAATGCAAAGTACTATTGTTTTTTTATTCAACTCAAGCCTATTTATTCTCTAAGATATTCATTCGCACACAAGAACATGATGAATGTGATGATTATGTGACGCTCATCACCATTCTCACTTATGAACGCGTGCCTGACAAACACTTCCGTTCTACATGAAAGCAAGCTTGAATGCATATCTCTTAGCCTTCTGATTTACGATCAGAGTCTTTGTAGTATAGGCTAGAATTATTGGCAGCCATTCTTGAGATCCGGAAAGTCTAAACCTTGTCTGTGGTATTCTGAGTAGGATCTGGGAAGGGATGGCTGTGACGAGCTTCAAACTCACGAGTGCTGGGCGTAGTGACAGACGCAAAAGGATCATTGGATCCTATTCCAGCATGATCAAGAACCGACAGATGATTAGCCATGCGGTAACAGTGCATTTGGACCATTTTCACTGAGAGAACGGGATGTAGCCATTGACAACGGTGATGCCCAACATACAGCTTGCTATGGAAAGGAGTATGAGTGATTGGATGAAAGCAGTAGGAAAACAGAGGTTCAGAAGGAACAAAAGCATCTCCATACGCTTATCTGAAACCCTCACTAATGAATTGCATAAGTATCTCTATCCTATTTTATATTTTAATTATATTTTAACTATCAATTCACCATAACCATTTGAATCCGCCTGACTGAGATTTGCAAGATGACCATAGCTTGCTTCAAGCCGACAATCTCCGTGGGATCGACCTTTACTCACGTAAGGTTTATTACTTGGACGACCCAGTGCACTTGCTGGTTAGTTGTGCGAAGTTGTGAAAAAGAACTAAGATTATGAACGTGCGTACCAAGTTTTTGGTGCCGTTACCAAGGAATGAACAATCACGATTTCGTGCACCAAGTTTTTGGTGCCGTTGCCGGGGATTGTTCGAGTTTGGACAACTGACGGTTCATCTTGTTGCTCAGATTAGGTACTTTTATCTTACTTTTAAGCTTTTTATTTCTTATTTTCGAAAAATACAAAAAAAAATTTTCTTCTTTTTCGTTCTTCCCAAAATAATTTTCGAAATAAAAAAACAAAAAAATTTTGAAAATAAATTGTTCTATGACTTCAGAATTTTTAAGAATGAATTCTAGAGTTTCATGATGATCTGTTGAAGTCTGGCTGGCTGTGAAGCCATGCCTAATCTTTTGGACCGAGGTTTCAACTCCTCATCACAAGAGCTTTTTTTTATTCTCATCAATTCAGCTGTTGTATGCCTGATTTGTATCTTAAAGCTTGGCTGGCCATTGGCCATGTCTAGTGTTTTGGACCAGAGCTTTCAATGAAAGCTTGGCTGGCTAGTAAGCCATGTCTAATTCCTGGACCGGAGTTTTAGGCTGACATTGCATGATTCTTGGAATTCTCATTAAAAATTTTGAAATCCTTATTTTTCTTTTTCCAAATAATTTTCAAAAAATCCAAAAATTTTTTAATAAAATCATAAAAACTAAAAATAATTTTGTGTTTCTTATTTGAGTCTAGTGTCAATTTTTAAGTTTGGTGTCAATTGCATTCTTTTATTTTTCTTAAAAATTTTCGAAAAATTCATGCATAATGTCCTTCATGATCTTCAAGTTGTTCTTGATGATCTTCTTTGTTTGATCTTTGCATTTTCTTGTTTTGTGTCTTTTCTTATTTTTCACATGCATTTTCAATTTGTTAGTGTCTAATTATTGAAAATTTCTAAGTTTGGTGTCTTGCATGTTTTTCTTTTCTTAAAAATTTTCAAAAATAAGTCTTGATGTTCATCATGATCTTTAAAGTGTTCTTGGTGTTCATCTTGACATTCAAAGTGTTCTTGCATATTTTTCTTGTTTTGATTCATAATTTTTATGTCTTGTGTCTTTTTTGTGTTTTTCTCTTTCTTCATTAAAAATTCAAAAATAAAAAAAATATCTTTCCCTTTTTCTCTCATAAATTTTTAAAAATTTGGTTTGACTTAGTCAAAAAGTTTTTAAAATTTAATTGTTTCTTATGAGTCAAGTCAAATTTTCAATTTAAAAATCCTATCTTTTCAAAACCTTTTCAAAAATCAAATCTTTTTCATTTTTTTATGATTTTTGAAAATTTTAAAAATGATTTTCAAAATCTTTTTCTTAATTTCACTTCATAATTTCAAAATCTTTACTAACAATTAATGTGATTGATTCAAAAAAAAATTTTAAAGTTTGTTACTTGCCTATTAAGAAAGGTTCAAACTTTAATTTCTAAAATCATATCTTTTAGTTTCTTGTTAGTCAAGTAATCAACTTTAATTTCAAAATCAAATCTTTTTAAATTTCCCTTTCAAATCTTTTTCAAATTAAATTTCAAATCATATCTTTTTCAAAAATCAATTTTCAAAATCTTTTCTAACTTCCTATCTTTTCAAATTTGATTTTCAAATCTTTTTCAATTAACTACTTGACTTTTTGTTTGATTTTAAAAGTTTTATGTTTCAATCATATCTTTTTCAAAACCACCTAACTAATTTTTCCTCTCTAATTTTCGAAAACTCTTCCCCACTTTTTCAAAATTCCTTTTTAATTAACTATTTGTTTTAAATTCTAATTTAATTTAATTTTATTTTTCTTTTCAAAATTTCGAATTATAACTAATAGTCAAAATAAAAACAAAAATTTTTTTATTTATTTTATTTAATTTTCGAATTCTTCCCCCTCTCATCTCTTTCTATTTATTTAATTATCTATTAACACCCCTCTTCCATTCAAAAATTCGAACCCATTCTTCTCCTCTGTGTTCGAATTCTTATCTTCTCCTTCTTCTATTCTTCTCTTCTTCTACTCATATAAAGGAATCTCTATACTGTGACATAGAGGATTCCATATTTTCTTTTCTGTTCTCTTCTTTTTCATATGAGCAGGAATAAGGATAAGAACATTCTTGTTGAAGCTGACCCTGAACCTGAAAGGACTCTGAAGAGGAAACTAAGAGAAGCTAAAGCACAACCCTCTAGAGAGGACCTGACAGAAATTTTCGAAAAAGAAGGAGACATGGCCGAACCTAATAACAATGGTGGAGATGCAAGGAAGATGCTTGGTGACTTTATTGCACCCTCTTCTAACTTCTATGGAAGAAGCATCTCACTTCCTACAATTGGAGCAAACAACTTTGAGCTTAAGCCTCAATTAGTTTCTCTAATGCAACAGAACTGCATGTTTCATGGACTTCTAATGGAAGATCCTCATCAGTTTTAGCAGAATTCTTGCAAATCTGTGACACTATCAAGACAAATGGAGTTGATCCCGAGGTCTACAGGCTTATGCTTTTTCCTTTTGCTGTAAGAGACAGAGCTAGAACATGGTTGGATTCACAACCTAAGGATAGCCTGAACTCTTGGGATAAGCTGGTCAGTGCTTTCCTGGCCAAATTCTTTCCACCTCAAAAGATGAGCAAGCTTAGAGTGGAAATCCAAACCTTCAAACAGAAGGAAGGAGAATCCCTCTATGAAGCTTGGGAAAGATATAAGCAACTGATCAAAAGGTGTCCTACTGACATGCTTTTAGAATGGAGCATCATAAGTATATTCTATGATGGTTTGTCTAAGTTGTCAAAAATGTCATTGGACCATTCTACAGGAGGATTTCTTCACGTGAAAACCCCTGCAGAAGCTCAGGAACTCATTGAAATGGTTGCAAATAACCAGTTCATGTACACCTCTGAGAGGAATCCTATGAACAATGGAACACCTCAGAAGAAGGGAGTTCTTGAAATTGATACTCTGAATGCCATCATAGCTCAGAACAAAATATTGACTCAGCAAATCAATATGATTTTTCAGAGTCTGAATGGATTGCAAGCTGCATCCAACAGTACTAAAGAAGCATCTTCTGAAGAAGAAGCTTCTTCTGAAGAAGAAGCTTATGATCCTGAGAACCCTGCAATGGCAGAGATGAATTACATGAGAGAATCCTATGGAGATACCTATAATCCTTCATGGAGAAATCATCCAAATCTCTCATGGAAGGACCAACAGAAGCCTCGACAAGGCTTCAATAATAATGGTGGAAGAAATAGGTTTAGCAATAGCAAACCTTTTCCATCATCTTCTCAGCAATAGACAAAGAATTCTGAACAGAGCCATTCTGGCCTGGCAACCATAGTCTCTGATCTATCCAAGACCACACTAAGTTTCATGAATGAAACAAGGTGCTCCATTAAAAATTTGGAAGCACAGGTGGGTCAGCTGAGTAAGAAGATTACTGAAACTCCTCCCAGTACTCTCCCAAGCAATACAGAAGAAAATCCCAAGAGAGAGTGCAAGGCCATAACCTTACTTGGTGTGGCCGAATGCCCAGAGAAGGAGGAGGACGTGAATCCCAGTGAGGAAGACCTCTTGGGACGTCCTCTGGACAGAAATGAGTTCCCTTTTGAGGAACCAAAGGAATCTGAGGCTCATACAGAGACCTTAGAGATTCTATTGGACCTCCTTCTACCATTCATAAGCTCTGATGAATACTCTTCCTTTGAAGAGGATGAAGACACCATTACAGAGCAAGTTGCTAAGTATCTAGGAGCAGTCATGAAGTTGAATGCCAGTTTATTTGGTATGAGACTTGGGAGGATGAACCCCCCTTGCTCACCAATGAACTGAGTGCACTAATGAGGCAGACATTACCTCAGAAGAAATCGGATCCCGAAAAGTTCTTCATACCTTGTACCATAGGCACCGTGACCTTTGAGAAAGCTCTATGTGACCTTGGGTCAGGGATAAACCTCATGCCACTCTCTGTAATGGAGAAACTGGGAATCTTTGAGGTACAAGCTGCAAGAAACTCATTAGAGATGGCAGACAAATCAATGAAACAGGCTTATGGACTAGTAGAAGACGTGTTAGTAAAGGTTGAAGGCCTTTACATCTCTGCTGATTTCATAATCCTAGACACTGGGAAGGATGAGGATGAATCCATCATCCTTGGCAGACCCTTCCTAGCCACAGCAAAAGACGTGATTGATGTTAACAGAGGAGAGTTGGTCCTTCAGTTGAATGAGGGCTACCTTGTATTTAAGACTCAAGGTTCTCCTTCTGTAACCATGGACAGGAAGCATGAAAAGCTTCTCTCAATACAGAGTCAAACAAAACTCCCACATTCAAACTCTAAGTTTGGTGTTGGAAAGCCACAACCAAACTCTAAGTTTGGTGTTAAGAGGCCCCAACATTGCTCTGATTTTCTGTGAGGCTCCATGAGAGCTCACTGTCAAGCTATTGACATTAAAGAAGCGCTTGTTGGGAGGCAACTGACGTTGGGATTTTTGCCAGTAAAGAAGTTCATAAAAATAGTCGCGTTGTAGATATAGTCTCTAAACCAACAAAAATCCCTTCGTACAAACGTTTTGGTTGTCACAAGTAACAAACCCCTTAAAAATTGTTAACCGAGTATTCAAAACTCGGGTCGTCTTCTCAAGGAACTGCAGGGAAGTATGTTCTTATTATTGGTTATGGAGGTTGTAAAATCGGGGTTGAGAGTGAAGAGTAGATATGACAAATAATTTAAATGGAAATTAAAATAAATAAATAATGTAAAGCAATCTTTTGGCAAGGTAAGAGAAATTGGAAGTCCAACTTAGTTATCTCTCTCAACAATAATGAAAGTTGAATCTAAATTCCACTTAGTTAACCTTTACTAAAGACTGAAATACCTCAAATAATCATTAATTCAAATCATAACATGGGAAGGATTCATAAGTCAAGTTGGCAACATTTATAGGTACGAATAAAAGCATTAAAGTAAATATTAAACCTGGATCGAGAGTCACTCTTACAAACTAAGAGAAGTCCTAAATCCTAATCCTAATCCTAAGAGAGAGAGAGAGAGGAGAGAACCTCTCTCAAACTAAATCTAAATCATGGAAAGTGAAAATTGGCGAGCTCCCCCTGAATGGATGTGTTCCCTCACTTTGTAACCTCTGGTCTATGCCTTCTGGGCTTGGATTTGGGCCAAAAAGGGCTTTAGAATTCGCTATGAGCGTTTTCTGCAATTTCTGGTGTGTGGCCTCTGTCACGCGTCCGCGTGGGTCACGCGGTCGCGTCATTCGGAGCATTTCCTTGTCACGCGGTCGCGTCAGTCATGCGACCGCGTCATGTGCGTTCTGCTTAAGGCGCGCGGTCGCGTCAGTCATGCGGCTGCGTCGCTGCTGATTCGCGCTTCGCACGCGATCGCTTCGTCCATGCGATCGCGTGGATGCCAGTTTCTTCAGAAGCTCCGTTTCGCACTTTCCTTCCATTTTTGTAAGTTTCCTTTTCCATCCTTTAAGTCATTCTGCCTTAGAAAATCTGAAACTACTCAACACACTAATCACAAATTTGTGTTTACCCTCTAGTCACTCAGTGTTTATTGGGTTTATTCACTCTACTTTTCTTTTTATTCTTACTTTCTATAACTTTGTTCTTCATCTAACCAATCAACAATTATAGAGTACAGTCATACCAAAAATCATGAGGTCTTTAATTAAAGTTGTAATGGGACCAAGGTAAAGGTAAGGATATATGCATAAGGCTAAGTGAGCTAATAAGTGAATCCTTAATTAGACTAAGATCTCACCCAACATACATATTTAGTAGAACAAAACTTCTTTACCAATTTTCCCATACTATCCTACTTGTTGTTACATGCTCATGTTTCAATTTTATTTTTATCCCATGTGCATTGCTTTTATTTTGCATTGGGGAATTCTTTTGTATTCCCTTTTATTAAATGCTGAAAAATAACCTTTTTTTATTGCACATGGTAATTGAATCACTTTGATTTCTCATGAGCATGCTTCCCAAATTTTTATTTTATTTCTTTTAATTTTTCTACCTTTTGTTTCTATCATCCATGTTCCCAATAGGTTTCCCACATTTTAATCTATTCATAATTTTTCTATCTTAAGCTAACCAAGGATTCAACTTGGGATTTTATTTTGTTTTTCTGCTTAAGGCTAGTAGTGTGGCTAAATAGAATAAAAGAGATTTTAAAGGTTCAAGGGGCTAACAAGGGTGATGTGAAAGGTAGGTTATTTTGGGGTAAGTGAGCTAAAATCAAATGATGGCCTCAATCATTCTTTTGGTATGTATCTATATTCTATAATTGGACATATAGATTAAAGCAAAGTAAAGAACATCAGAATAAAAAGAAGCGAAACACACAGAAATGAAATTATGGTTTGAATGCAACCATACAATTAAGCTCAAGACTCACAGGCTGTGTCTTCTCTAACTTAAGCATCATATATCATTCATATATGTTATGCAGGTTTAGTTAAAAATTCCCATTATTCTCATAAAAAAATTATTTAGGGTAGCCTTTAAAGTTTTAATGTTCCTCCTTGATGAAATGTTGTCAACTTAACTATATGATGTAATGCTATTTATACAAGGTTTATGGATTTAAATCTGTTATGTTCAATTTCCTAGCTTACTTCTTTTTATATTTTTCAATTTAAATTATGCTATCTTATGCTAAAAATGGTAAACTATACTAATTAATCCACTAATAAGTCAGAATTGCAAACTAAACTAAATAACTAAAAATACAAAATGCAGAAATAGAGTAAAAATACATAAAAGCAGCAATGTATAAGTACTCAAAAAAAAAAAAGAAAAATACAGAAAAATATCCAAAATAAAAGAAAAAAGAGATGTAGTGGTTCACCAAAATAAAAACGCCAGAGATGGCGACCTCCCCACACTTAAAATGAAGCACCGTCCCTGATGCTCAGTCAAGCCGGGTGTGAAGGGGTGTCATCACTGGTAGGGATGGTAGCTGGAGGCTCTGTGGTGGTGGTGGGCTGAGGGTCTGGCTGCTGTAGAGGCGGTGCTGACTGGATCGGGATCTCCAGATCTGCACCCTCGATCTGATGCGTAACCTCCTGATGCGGGGCAGCCTGCTCTGTGTTTGCCTGCTGATGGGTCTCCTCCTGGAAAATAGTCTCCTCCTCGTGCTCATCCTCCTCCTCCTCTGATGGCTCTGATGGTGTGTCGGGCTCGGAGGGGATGTCACCACCCTGTCGGATAATCAGCTTCAGATGCGAATAGCGTCGCTGGCTGCGACGCTCCAATCTCTCATACCGGCGCCGGTTACGGCGCTCCATCTGATCAAGCTGTCGGAATAGGCGGTGCACGAGGCGGTATACGGGCTCAGAGGCGGGTGGAGGTGCAGTGGTGGCAGCAGGGGTAGCAGGGGCAGCCGTGGATGAAGAGGGTCCAGCAGACGGTGGGGCTGTCTCATCAGTAGCAGTGAAGGGTGGTGGTCTGGAGCCCAAAGCTAGGAAGTTCCTGCTGTGAGGAATGATCTTCCTGCAGTCCGCTGTTGGTGGTCTCTCATCGGCATCCTCCCATGGCACGTCAGCTCGACAGCCTAGCTGTGTAACCAGATACGGGAAAGGCAGGGTGCCTCGGACATAGACCCTGGCCATATAATGCCGGATAAAGCGTGGTAGATAAAGGTCCTTACCCTCCAGCACACACCATAGGAGGGTGATCATAGCAGCTGGGATCTCCGTCTCATGAGTACTCGGCATGACATAATTGCTCAAGATCTGGTGCTATAACCGAGCCTCATCATTTAAGTACGCCCTCTTGATCCCTCTAGGCATGGTGGTGTCCTGACCCATCTCCCAAGGAACAGTCGGGTCGAGAGCTATCCGTGCCTTTACAGCATCCCAATCAAACTGCATCAGGCGCATGTCCTCCTCAGCCTTTGAATAACCATCAGGCTGATCGGACTTGGCTGGGAGCTGGAGAATGTCCTCTATGGCCTCCTCAGTGACTAGAATTTGTTTTCCTCTCAGGTTTACTGCATCTAGGGTGGTGATGTAGTAGTTACAGTAGAATTTCCGGACCCAAGATGCATTGACCTCTGTCAGTGTTCGCTCCAGAAAGAACCAGCCTCTTTGCTTGATTTGCTCAGTGGTGTACCCCTGGAGTGCTTCTGGAATCTTCAGAGTTCTCTCCAGGTATAGATTCCTGGAGTATGCAAATGCCGGATACTTCAGCTCACAATACCGGTTTGCAAATTTTATTGAATCATTTGCAGGGAGCAGCTGGTCAGCTTTTTCCTGCTGTGTAAAGTTCTTCTCCTGCCATGAGGAATCATGCATGAGGGCAATGATGGACTGGGAGGAATCTCCTCTCTTGCGCTTGCCAGTAGCCTTGCCTTTTCCTTTCCTCTGTAAGGCAGACATCCTAAAAAATGGAAAACCAGGATATGGATAAAAATAAGGAAGCAAAAAGGCAATTAAACAAAGAAAACTCAAAGCGGCAAAGGAGAATTTGAGTGAGTAAAATGAGTCAAGTAAATGTGCATTAAGGATTGTGTAGTAGTTTAAAATTTGGAAAGAAAGAATTTTCAATCCAAAATGTATCAGAATTCAAGTTAAATAGAAAAATTATCATTATGCCATAGTTAGAAAGTTAGAGGAAAGTGAAAAAAAATCAGAAAAGAGATTTTGAAAAGGTTAGTATGGTTAGAATTTGAAAAAGAAGTTAGTAAATTAAAATTAGTGAGTCATTAAAATGTGGGTTAAAGTAAGTGGCATAAAGAAAATAGTCCATTTAACAAGGATTCACAATTATGACTAGAAATAACTCATAACTGAACAAGGAAAACAGGGTGATGTTGATTCTAATAGATACAAAGAAACCAAGAACTGGAATCAGAATATCACAAATGCAGTTTATAAACCAGGAAATCAAAAAGGAGAAGAAAGTCTGCCGTCGCATTCATGGAACGGTTTGGTTAAAGCAGAGGACAACAGAGTTCAGATTGTCAAACCAAAACATGAATGAAAATAATTTACAAAAAATTTGGGCAGCATTCCGGCTAAAATTGGATTGTCCCGGAAAATAGACAACAAACAAGGCAGTTCATATGAATAAAAAAACTTGCTGCAGGTACCTATAATTAATAGAAACATGAAAATTTAGAGTAACAAGCAGCAAATGCAGGAAATCACCGCATATGAATAAGGTCACAGGAACAGCAGAATCGCAGTTTTGATAAAACAGAAACATGAACAGTGCAAGTAAACAGACCTAGATCCACTAACCACAGCCTAAGCTACCTAACAACCTAAAAATCTACTACAACATGCATATCTATCTATCCTAATTATGAACAGAAACAGAAAAAAAAATTGTAAAATAACTGCGAAGGACAGAAAGGCGGCGTTCATCGGAACTTGGTGGGCGTGAGGAGTAGAACGGGGTAAGAAAGCGGCTGGTTGGTGGCTGCGGCGGCGTCCGGCGCAGTGGAAGGGTACGGCGGCGCGGTGGCGGCTGAGGGGTCGCGCGATCGCGTGAGAGGGGTAGGAGAGGGGGTGATGCGATCGCGTGGGTCGCGCGATCGCGTCACTGGAAATCGTGCTAAACGCACGACTCCAGCACCGTTTCAGCACAACTCTCTGTCTCCTTCTGGGGTGATGTGCAATCCATGCGACGCGATCGCGTCGCTCACGCGGTCGCGTGGGATTGGTATTGTGCAGGTGACGCGATCGCATGGGGCATGCGATCGCGTGGGCCAATTTGTGCAAAACGCACAAGGGCCGCACGATTCCAGCCTAACTTTCTGGACGTTGGATGTTTACGCCGATCTCCAGGTCACGCGGCCGCGTGGGTGACGCGGTCGCGTGGGAAGTGTAGTTCGCCATGTGACGCGATCGCATGGTTGATGCGGTCGCGTCGCGCGCCCTTTTTTTTATGTGTATGATAGATGCAGAATGCAATGATTAGCATGAATGCTATGCATAATTCCAGGTTCAATGAAGTAAAATGAAAAGGAAATAAAAATGAAAGCAATTAACAAGAAATAAATTGAAAAAGAAGCGACCATACCATGGTGGGTTGTCTCCCACCTAGCACTTTTAGTTTAAGTCCTTAAGTTGGACATTGTAGGAGCTTCCTGCTATGGCGGCTTATGTTTAAATTCGTCCAAAAATCTCCACCAGTGCTTGGAATGCCAATAGCCTCTGGGGTCCCATACTAGGCATGTAAAGCTTCTGAGCAGCTTCAGACAAATTTTCAGACTCCCGGGGTGACGAATGTCAGAATAAACTCCAGGATCCCAAGCCTTGCTTTTAAATCCGCCTCCGTCTCGATCTACATGTCTCCATCCGGGCGGTTTAAAGAGTAGAATCTCACCAAGGTGACCAAACGTTCTCTGTGATCCATGCGATTGAGCATGATACCAATCCGTGTACTTCGAGGTGAAGCGTGGAACCTTATTGAACTTTGTGCACCAACTCTGAGTATGAGCCATTTCCCTTTTACTCTTAAAGCCGCAAAGAGCTCTAAGCTGGCCATCTGTTTCAAGTAAACCATATTCAAGTGAATAAGTAAAGTTAAAGGTTAAGGATTGTACCCACTTGAAGCTTGTATTAGGTGGTAATGGCCTTGGGATAGGTGTTTCTGGTGGTTCTGTAAGTTCTACTCCCTTGTGCTCTTCTGTGAATTCCTCCACTTCCTTGCAAGGTTCTACAATTGTATCTGTGTCCTGGTCAAAGTCTTCTATGTCTTCCTTATCACTTGAGTCATAGATTGGAGGTTGAGAGAAATCTACCTCCGCATCATCTTCATATTCACTTGGGGAAGATTCTTCGATCTCAAAGAATTCACTTGCGAATGCAAGTTCATTACTAAGAGAATTTGACTTGTGACTATCATCATCAAGGGAATTTGTGTCCTGGGTTATTCTGTCTGATTCTTCATAAATAACTTGCCTTGGAGGTTGTACAATATCCTCCTTAGCATCAACTGTAGCGTCCTTGACGGAGTTCTCCTCAGTTCTAGATTCCCATGGAGGTTCAGCATCTCCTAGATCTTTAACCAACTCTTCTTCCTGAACAATGACAGCTTCTTCTACCTGTTCTAGTACGAATTCATTCTCTGTCTTGTCCACTGGAGTTTCTGGTATCTCCTTCATGCTACGCTCTTCATTAGATTTTTCACATGGGGCTGTGGCTGATCCTTGTGTATTTGAGTGCCTAGAAACCCATTGAATTGCTACTTGCTCCAGTTGTCGAATGGTTGTTTGAAATTTATTTACTGTTTCCTTTAGGCGAACCTCTACTTCTCAGGTTGCCGGACTTGGACATGATACAAAGGAAAGTGGTGGTGATTGGGAGTGATTGGATCGGTACTGGGGTAAGGAAGGATCATATGGTGGCGAATGGTGAAGAGAAGCTTGTGAGTGTAGTGGTTCGAGGTTATGTTGAAAGGATGGTTTATATGCACGGAATTCTTAAAAACTAAGAGAAGTCCTAAATTCTAATCCTAAGAGAGAGAGGAGAGAACTTCTCTCAAAACTAATCATGGATCATGGAAAGTGAAAATTGGCGAGCTCCCCCTGAATGGATGCGTTCCCTCACTTTGTAACCTCTGGTCTATGCCTTCTGGGCTTGGATTTGGGCCAAAAAGGGCTTCAGAATTCGCTATGAGCGTTTTCTGCAATTTCTGGTGCGTGGCCTCTGTCACGCGTCCGCGTGGGTCACGCGGTCGCGTCATTCGGAGCATTTCCTTGCCACGCGGTCGCGTCAGTCATGCGACTGCGTCATGTGCGTTCTACTTAAGGCGTGCAGTCGCGTCAGTCATGCGGCCGCGTCACTGCTGATTTGCGCTTCGCACGCGATCGCTTCGTCCATGCGATCGTGTGGATGCTAATTTCTTCAGAAGCTCCGTTTCGCACTTTCCTTCCATTTTTGTACGTTTTCTTTTCCATCCTTTAAGTCATTCTACCTTAGAAAATTTGAAACTACTCAACACACTAATCACGGCATCGAATGGAAATAAAGGTAATTAAAATAATTAATTTTAAAGCTTAGGAAACATGTTTTTTCACATACATCACATAATAAGGAAGGGAAAGTAAAACCATGCAATTAATATGAATAAGTGGGTGAAGGATTGAATAAATCACTCAAACTAAGCACAAAATAACTCATAAAATATGGGTTTATCAGCATCCCAATGTTATTTAATTATATCTATTTATTTTCCATTGCTATTTTATGTTTTCTTTAGGTTGATGATCATGTGAAGTCACAAAAACTACTGAAAAATAAAAAACAGAGTGAAAAATAGCTTTAAAAACAGCTCACCCTGGAGGAAGAGCTTACTGGTGTTTAAACGCCAGTAAGAAGCATCAAACTGGCGTTTAACGCCAGAAAGAAGCATCAAGCTGGCATTAAACGCCAGAAACAAGCACCAGACTGGCGTTTAACGCCAGAATAGAGCATGGAATTGGCGTTTAACGCCAAGAATGGGAGAAAAGCTGGCGTTAAACACCAGAAACAAGCAGCAAACTGGCGTTTAACGCCAGACATGCATTCTAAGGGCGTTTTGCACGCCTACTTGGAGCAGGGATGCTAAGTCCTTGACCCCTCAGGATCTGTGGACCCCACAGGATCCCCACCTACCACACCTCTTCTTCTCTCTTCTTCACACCTTCTCATAACACTCTTCTCCAAATAACCTTCACCAATCACCTTATTACCTCTTCCCCATAAACCCCACCTACCTCCAAATTCAAATTCCTTTCCCTCCCAAACCCAACCCTAATGGCCGAAACCTAACCTTCCCCCCACCCCTATATAAACCCCTTAACACTACTCCATTTTCACACATCACAACCACTACTTCTCTCCCTTGGCCGAATACACTCTCTCACTCCATCTCCTCTATTTTCTTCTTCTTCTACTACTTTCTTTCTTCTTTTGCTCGAGGACGAGCAAACCTTTTAAGTTTGGTGTGGTAAAAGCATTGCTTTTTGTTTTTTCATAACCATCAATGGCACCTAAGGCCAGAGAAACCTCAAGAAAGAGGAAAGGGAAGGCAATTGCTTCCACCTCTGAGTCACAGGAGATGGAGAGATTCATCTCAAAGGTCCATCAAGACCACTTCTATGAAGTTGTGGCCAAGAAGAAGGTGATCCCTGAGGTCCCTTTTAAGCTCAAAAAGAGCGAGTGTCCGGAGATCCGACAAGAGATTAGAAGAAGAGGATGGGAAGTTCTCTCTAATCCTATTCAACAAGTCAGAATCTTAATGGTTCAAGAGTTCTATGCAAACGCATGGATCACTAGGAACCATGATCAAAGTGTGAACCCAAACCCAAAGAACTGGCTTACAATGGTTCGGGGGAAATACTTAGATTTCAGTCTGAAAAATGTAAGGTTAGCGTTCAACTTGCCAATGATGCAAGAAAACGCATGATGAGGACAAGCCCATCACTAAGAAAAGGATGGAGCAAACAAGAGATCATGGACCTCAACAAGAGCATGAGGAAATTCCTCACCATGAAATCCCAGAGATGCCTCAAGGTATGCACTTCCCTCCACAAAACTATTGGGAGCAAATCAACACCTCCCTAGGAGAATTAAGTTCCGACATGAGACAACTAAGGATGGAACACCAAGAGCAGTCCATCATTCTCCATGAGATTAGAGAAGATCAAAGAGCTATGAGGGAGGAGCAACAAAGACAAGGAAGAGACATAGAGGAGCTCAAGAGCACCATTGGTTCTTCAAGAAGAGGAAGACACCACCCTCACTAAGGTGGACCCGTTCCTTAATCTCCTTGTTCTTATTTTCCTATTTTTCGGTTCTTCAGCCTTATGTTTTATTTATGTTTGTGTCTTTACTATATGATCATTAGTGTTTAAGTGTCTATGTCTTATGATGCCAGGGCATTTTGGTCAGTTTCACTGACCTTTTCTTTACTGTTTTTAGGGTAGTTTCATGCATTTTCTTAGAAAATAAGCTAGTTTTGGGTAGATATTCACTTACATCTTGATTCAAGCATACACTGTGCACTTTACATGATTTCATGAGGATTTTGCATGAATTTAATGACAAATTGGATGTTGCATTTCCCATGACATGGATTAGAACTTTGATGTACTTTATTGCTTGATTTCAGGACAAAAGAAGCAACGAAGAGCCACGTTAGCAGCCACGTTAGTCTAACTAATGTGACCACTAACGTGGAATGGGAGCTAGCTTGCAACGTTAATGAGAAAAGTAATTGCCAATAACGTCCTCGAAAGCCATCATAGCCCACGTTAAGAGTCACGTTAACTAAGCTAACGTGAACTCTAACGTGGAAGAAAGAAATAAGGCCAATGATGAGCAGATAATTTATACGCTTTTTGGCATTGTTTTTAGTATGTTTTTAGTAGAATCTAGTTACTTTTAGGGATATTTTCATTAGTTTTTATGTTAAATTTATATTTCTGGACTTTACTATGAGTTTGTGTGTTTTTCTGTGATTTCAGGTATTTTCTAGCTGAAATTGAGGGACTTGAGCAAAAATCAGATTCAGAGGTTGAAGAAGGACTGCTCATGCTGTTGGATTCTGACCTCCCTGCACTCAAAATGGATTTTCTGGAGCTACAGAACTCAAAATGGCGCACTTCCAATTGCGTTGGAAAGTAGACATCTAGGACTTTCCATCAATATATAATAGTCCATACTTTGCCCAAGTTTATGCTGTGACAGAGCATTTGGACCATTTTCCCGAGAGGATTGAAAGTAGCCATTGGCACCGGTGACATCCTTACATAAAGCCAGCCATAACAAGGAGTAAGACGGATTGGATGAAGACAGCAGGAAAGCAAAGGTTTAGAGGAATGAATGCATCTCCATACGCTTATCTGAAATTCTCACCAATGATTTACATAAGTATTTCTATCCTTATTTTAGTATTAATTTCGAAAACTCCATAACTATTTTATATCCGCCTGACTGAGATTTACAAGGTGACCATAGCTTGCTTCATACCAACAATCTCCGTGGGATCGACCCTTACTCACGTAAGGTTTATTACTTGGACGACCCAGTGCACTTGCTGGTTAGTTATGCGAAGTTATGAAGATATGTTTAGACCATGGTTCTGTGCATCCGTTTTTGGTGCCATCGCCAGGGAATCAATTTCGAACAATAATTCACAACCTGAGTAACAATTTCGCATACCAAGTTTTTGGCGTTGTTGCCGGGGATTGTTCGAGTTTGGACAACTGACGGTTCATCTTATTGCTCAGATTAGGTAACTTTCTTTTTGTTTTCTTTTCCAAAAGTTTTCAAAAATCTTTCAAAAATTTCTCCTTTGTTTTCGAAAAAAAAATAAAAAAAAATGTTTTCAAAAATATTTTTTTCTTCAAAATTTTTAAGAATGAATTCTAGTGTTTAATGAAGCATGTTGAAGCCTGGCTGGCTGTAAAGCCATGTCTAATTCCTCTGTAGGGCATGTTAGGCTTGTCATGTCTGAGTTACATACTAAAGCTTGGCTGGCTATTAAGCCAAGCCTGACCCTTTGATTGGAGCTTTAGTTTAAAGAGCATAAGATTCCTGGAATTCATATTAAAAATTTTGGAATCCTTATTTTTCTTTTTCAAAATGATTTTCGAAAAAAATTAAAAGAAAATACAAAAAAAAAATCATAAAATCAAAAAAATCAAAAATATTTTGTGTTTCTTGTTTGAGTCTTGAGTCAAGTTGAAAGTTTGGTGTCAATTGCATATTCATCTTGCATTTTTCGAAAAAATTCATGCATTCATAGTGTTCTTCATGATCTTTAAGTTATTCTTGGTAAGTCTTCTTGTTTGATCTTGATGTTTTCATGTTTTGTGTCTTTTCTTGTTTTTCATATGCATTCTTGAATTCTTATTGCTTGAGCATTAAAGATTTCTAAGTTTGGTGTCTTGCATGTTTTCTTTGCATTAAAAATTTTTCAAAAATAAGTTCTTGATGTTCATCTTGACATTCAAAGTGTTCTTGGTGATCATCTTGACATTCATAGCATTCTTGCATGCATTCATTGTTTTGATCCAAAATTTTCATGCATTGAGTCTTTTTCATGTTTTTCTCTTTCATCATTAAAAATTCAAAAATCAAAAAAATATCTTTCCCTTTTTCCTCTCAAAAAATTCGAAAATTTGAGTTGAATTTTTCAAAACTTTTTAAAATTTAGTTGTTTCTTATGAGTCAAATCAAATTTTCAATTTGAAAATCCTATCTTTTTCAAAATCTTTTTCAAAAAATCAAATATTTTTCATTTTTTTCAGTTATTTTCGAAAATTTTAAAAATATTTTTCAAAAATCTTTTTCTTATTTTTATATCAAATTTTCGAAAATAACAATAACAATTAATGTTTTTATTCAAAAATTTCAAGTTTGTTACTTACTTGTTAAGAAAGATTCAAACTTTAAGTTCTAGAATCATATCTTGTGATTTCTTGTGAATCAAGTCATTAATTGTGATTTTAAAAATCAAACCTTTTTCAAAACTAATTTCAATCATATCTTTTCAAAAATATATTCTTATCATATCTTTTTCAAAAACTTGATTTCAAAACCTCTTTTCTAACTTCCTAACTCCTTATCTTTTCAAAATTTGTTTCAACTAACTAACTAACTTTTTGTTTGTTTTTTATCTTTTTCAAAACAACCTAACTAACTCTCTCTCTCTAATTTTCGAAAATATCTTCCCTCTTTTTTAAAATTTCTTTTTAATTAACTAATTATTTTAATTTTTGATTTTAATTTTCAAAAATTACTAACCTTTTTCAAAAACCATTTTCGAAAATCACTAACTCTTTTTCAAAAATTATTTTCGAAAATTCACTTCCCCCTCTCATCTTCTTCTATTTGTCTATTTATTTACTAACATCTCTTCCTCACTCACCAAAAATCCAAACCACCTCTCTCTCTCTGAGTTTAGATTTTCTCTTCTTCTTTTCTTCTATTCACACAGGGACCTCTATACTGTGGTAAAAAGGATCCCTATTATTATTATTATTATTTTTCTGTCCCTCTTTTTCATATGAGCAGGAGCAAAGACAAGAATATTCTTGTTGAAGCAGATCCAGAACCTGAAAGGACTCTGAAAAGGAAACTAAGAGAAGCGAAATTACAACAATCCAGAGAGAACCTTTCAGAAATTTTCGAACCGGAAAAGGAGATGGCAGCCGAAAATAATAATAATGCAAGGAGAATGCTTGGTGACTTTACTGCACCTAATTCCAATTTACATGGAAGAAGCATCTCCATTCCTGCCATTGGAGCAAACAACTTTGAGCTGAAACCTCAGCTAGTTTCTCTGATGCAGCAGAACTGCAAGTTTCATGGACTTCCATCTGAAGATCCGTTTCAGTTCTTAACTGAATTTTTGCAGATCTGTGATACTGTTAAGACTAATGGAGTAGATCCTGAAGTCTACAGGCTCATGCTTTTCCCTTTTGCTGTAAGAGACAGAGCTAGAGTGTGGTTGGACTCTCAACCCAAAGACAGCCTGAACTCTTGGGATAAGCTGGTCACGACTTTCTTAGCAAAGTTCTTTCCTCCTCAAAAGTTGAGCAAGCTTAGAGTGGATGTTCAAACCTTCAGACAGAAAGAAGGTGAATCCCTCTATGAAGCTTGGGAAAGATACAAGCAGCTGACCAAAAAGTGTCCTTCTGACATGCTTTCAGAATGGACCATCCTGGATATATTTTATGATGGTTTATCTGAGCTATCAAAGATGTCATTGGATACTTCTGCAAGTGGATCCATTCACCTAAAGAAAACGCCTGCAGAAGCTCAAGAACTCATTGACATGGTTGCTAATAACCAGTTCATGTACACTTCTGAATGCCATATTGGCTCAGAATAAAATATTGACTCAGCAAGTCAATATGATTTTTCAGAGTCTGAATGGAATACAAGCTGCATCCAACAGTACTCAAGAGGCGTCTTCTGAAGAAGAAGCTTATGATCCTGAGAACCATGCAATAGCAGAGGTAAATTACTTAGGTGAACCTTATGGAAACACCTATAATCCATCATGGAGAAATCATCCAAATATCTCATGGAAGGATCAACAAAAGCCTCAACAAGGCTTTAATAATGGTGGAAGATACATGTTTAGCAATAGCAAGCCTTTTCCATCATCCACTCAGCAACAGACAGAGAACTCTGAACAAAATACCTCTAATTTAGCAAACTTAGTCTCTGATCTGTCCAAGGCCACTGTAAGTTTCATGAATGAAACAAGGTCTTCCATTAGAAATTTGGAAGCACAAGTGGGCCAGCTGAGTAAAAAAATCACTGAAATCCCTCCTAGTACTCTCCCAAGCAATACAGAAGAAAATCCAAAAGGAGAGTGCAAGGCCATTGAATTAATCACCATGGCCGAACCTGTAAGGGAAGGAGAGGACGTAAATCCCAGTGAGGAAGACCTCCTGGGATGTCCAGTGAGCAATAAGGAAAGTTTGGTGTTGGGGGAGTCTCAACAATGCTCTAAACATCTGTGAGGCTCCATGAGAGCCGACTGTCAAGCTATTGACATTAAAGGAGCGCTTGTTGGGAGGCAACCCAATGTTTATTTATCTAATTTTATTTTTTTTTCATGTTTTCTTAGGTTCATGATCATGTGGAGTCACAAAATAAACGAAAAATTTAGAAACAGAATCAAAAACAGCGGAAGAAAAATCACACCCTGGAGGAAGCACCTGTCTGGCGTTCAACGCCAGAACAGAGCATGGTTTTGGCGCTGAACACCCAAAATGGGCAGTATCTGGGCGCTGAACGCCCAAAATGGGCAGCATCTGGGCGCTGAACGCCAGAATTGCACCCTGGAGAAGAGCTGGCGCTGAACGCCCAGAACAAGCATGGTTCTGGCGTTCAACGCCAGAAATGGGCAACAAATGGGCGTTGAACGCCCAAAATGGGCACCAACCTGGTGCTGAACGCCCAGAGTTGTATGCAAAGGCATTTTACATGCCTAATTTGGTGCAAGGTTGTAAATCCTTGAACACCTCAGGATCTGTGGACCCCACAGGATCATCTCAGAATCTGTGGACCCTACAGGATCATCTCAGGATCTGTGGACCCACAGGATCCCCACCTACCTCCACTTACTCTCTTCTCTCTTCTCAATCATCCTCTATTCCCAATAAACACTCTTTTCCAAAACCCTTCACCTATCACCTCCATCTCTCTTCCCTATTAACCCTTCACCACTCACATCCACCCACTCTTCCCCATAAACCTACCCAATAAACTCCACCTACCTTCAAAATTCAAATCAATTTCCCACCCAGACTCACCCATATGGCCGAACTTTAACCCCCTCCCTTCCCTATATAAAGCCTTCCATTCTTCCTCATTTTCACACAACACAACCCTCTCTTCTCTTCTTGGCCGAAACACACCTCCCCCCTCTTCTCCATCTTTTCTTCTTCTTCTTCATCTAATTTTTTATTTTCTTGCTCGAGGGCGAGCAATATTCTAAGTTTGGTGTGGTAAAAGCATAAGCTTTTTGTTTTTCCATTACCATTGATGGCACCTAAGACCAGAGAATCCTCTAGAAAAGGGAAAGGGAAGACAAAAACTTCCACCTCCGAGTCATGGGAGATGGAAAGATTCATCTCCAAAGCTCATCAAGACCACTTCTATGATGTTGTTGCCAAGAAGAAGGTGATCCCCGAGGTCCCTTTCAAACTCAAAAGAAATGAGTATCCAGAGATCCGACATGAAATTCAAAGAAGAGGTTGGGAAGTTCTAACAAATCCCATCCAACAAGTCGGCATCCTAATGGTTCAAGAGTTCTATGCCAATGCATGGATCACCAAGAACCATGATCAAAGTAAGAACCCGGATCCAAAGAACTATGTTACAATGGTTCGGGGGAAATACTTGGATTTTAGTCCGGAAAATGTGAGGTTGGCGTTTAACTTGCCTATGATGCAAGGAGATGAACGCCCCTACACTAGAAGGGTCAACTTTAATCAAAGGTTGGACCAAGTCCTCATGGACATATGTGTGGAAGGAGCTCAATGGAAGATTGACTCCAAAGGCAAGCCGGTTCAACTAAGAAGATTGGACCTCAAGACTGTGGCTAGAGGATGGTTGGAGTTCATCCAACGCTCCATCATCCCCACTAGCAACCAATCTGAAGTTACTGTGGATCGGGCCATCATGATCCATAGCATCATGATTGGAGAAAAAGTAGAGGTTCATGAAGTCATCTCCCTTGAACTCTACAAAATAGCCGAAAAGCCCTC
>NC_029792.2:55287129-55294511 GCF_000816755.2 Arachis ipaensis
GAATTTATCCTTGAACTTAGTTTAATGTGGTGACTGTGGTGACAATGCTTCTTGTTTTCTGAATGTATGCTTGAACAGTGCATATGTCTTTTAAAGTTGTTGTTTAAGAATGTTAAATATGTTGGCTCTTGAAAGAATGATGACTAGAAAACATGTTATTTGATAATCTAAAAAATCATAAAAATGATTCTTGAAGCAAGAAAAAGCAGCAAAGAACAAAGCTTGTAGAAAAAAAGGGCGAAAAAAATAGAAAGAAAGAGAAAAAGCAAGCAGAAAAAGCCAAAAGCTCTTAAAACCAAGAGGCAAGAGCAAAAAGCCAATAACCCTTAAAACCAAAAGGCAAGGGCAAATAAAAAGGATCCCAAGGCTATGAGCATCAGTGGATAGGAGGGCCTAAAGGAATAAAATCCTGGTCTAAGCGGCTAAACCGAGCTGTCCCTAACCATGTGCTTGTGGCGTGTAGGTGTCAAGTGAAAACTTCATCTAGTTACTTTTAGGGATGTTTTCATTAGTTTTTATGTTAAATTCACATTTCTGGACTTTACAATGAGTTTGTGTGTTTTTTCTGTGATTTCAGGTATTTTCTGGCTGAAATTGAGGGACTTGAGCAAAAATCAGATTCAGAGGTTGAAGAAGGACTGCTGATGCTATTGGATTCGGACCTCCCTGCACTCAAAATGGATTTTCTGGAGCTACAGAACTCAAAATGGCGCGCTTCTAATTGAGTTGGAAATTAGACATCCAGGGCTTTCCATAAATATATAATAGTCTATACTTTGCCCAAGTTTAGACGACGCAAACTGGCGTTCAACGCCAGCTCTCTGCCCAATTCTGGCGTCCAGCGCCAGAAACAAGTTGCAAAGTGGAGTTCAACACCCAAACTGGCACAAAAGCTGGCGTTCAACTCCAAGAATGACCTCTCCACGTGTAGACTTCAAGCTTAGCCCAAGCACACAAAAAGTGGGCCCCGAAAGTGGATTTATGCATCAATTACTTACTTCTGTAAACCCTAGTAGCTAGTTTATTATAAATAGGACCTTTTACTATTGTATTAGACATCTTTGGATTATCTTTTGATCTATTGATCACGTTTGGGGGCTGGCCATTCGGCCATGCCTGGACCTTCATTACTTATGTATTTTCAACGGTAGAGTTTCTGCACTCCATAGATTAAGGTGTAGAGCTCTGCTGTTCCTCAAAGATTAATACAAAGTACTACTGTTTTCTATTCAATTTATCTTATTTCGCTTCTAAGATATTCATTCGCACTTCAACCTGAATGTGATGAACGTGACAATCATCATCATTTCCTATGAACGCGTGCCTGACAACCACTTCCGTTCTACATTAGATTGAATGAGTATCTCTTAGATCTCTTAATCAGAATCTTCGTGGTATAAGCTAGATTGATGGCGGCATTCATGAGAGTCCAGAAAGTCTAAACCTTGTCTGTGGTATTCTGAGTAGGACTCTGGGATTGCAAAAGGATAGTAAATTCTATTCCAGTATGATCGAGAACCTCCAAGATGATTAGCCAGGCAGTGACAGCGCATCGGACCATTTTCACAGAGAGGAATAGGATGCAACCAACGACAAGGGTGATGCCTCCAGACGATTAGCCGTGCTGTGACAGAGCATTTGGACCATTTTTCCGAGAGGATTGAAAGTAGCCATTGGCACCGGTGACATCCTTACATAAAGCCAGCCATAGAAATGAGTAAGACGGATTGGATGAAGACAGCAGGAAAGCAGAGGTTCAGAGGAATGAATGCATCTCCATACGCTTATCTGAAATTCTCACCAATGATTTACATAAGTATTTCTATCCTTATTTTAGTATTAATTTTGAAAACTCCATAACTATTTTATATCCGCCTGACTGAGATTTACAAGGTGACCATAGCTTGCTTCATACCAACAATCTCCGTGGGATCGACCCTTACTCACGTAAGGTTTATTACTTGGGCGACCCAGTGCACTTGCTGGTTAGTTATGCGAAGTTGTGAAGATATGTTTAGACCATGGTTCTGTGCATCCGTTTTTGGTGCCATCGCCAGGGAATCAATTTCGAACAATAATTCACAACCTGAGTAACAATTTCGCATACCAGCCAACGTTAGTGACAATCACCTTTGTCACTAACGTTGGATCAAGCTCATAAGTGGCCACGTTAAGAGCCACGTTAACTCAGTTAACGTGGACTCTAACGTTGGGAAGCAAAAGGGAAGCCAACGTTAGTGACACTCACCTTTGTCACTAACGTTGGCCAAGCTTCCATAAGCCACGTTAACTCCCACGTTAACTAACGTTAGTGAAAAAGGTGATTGTCACTAACGTTCTCGAACCCACACTTTCACTTAACGTTAACACCACTAACGTCCTGAGCTAAAAGTCCCTGCCTACTTCACACTTTCTCTCTGCAAGCAAAGTTAAGCCTAATGATGAAGATAACTGCTTCAAACTCAGGATCCAAAGGCCCATACCCAAGACTTGAAGAGCCAACTAGAAGATCAGAAGAGTAGTATATATAGGAGTAGCTTTGAATTAGTTAGGAGCTAGAAAACTTTAGGGAGCCTTTGGCCTAGAACTACTCTCTGTATTTTACTTTCTCTGCACTTCTAGTTTATTTTCAGCATGTATTCTCTATCTTTGTTTTCATTTTCCAGAGCTATGAACAACTAAACCCCTTTCATTGGGTTAGGGAGCTCTGTTGTAATTTGATGGATCAATTTTAGTTTTCATTCTCCTTCTTCTATCTTTTCTCTTGATTTTACTAGAAAGCTTTCGATCTTCATCTAATTGGGTAGTTATCTTGCAAAAGAAGCTATTCATACTTGGATCTCTTCTGAACCTTGAAAGAGGAATGAAGAGATCATGCTAGAAATGCTTTCTCATGCTGGACCAAATTGGGTGTGGATGGATATGTGACTATAATCCTTCCAACACTTGATTTGGGAAATGCATGTGGTATAATCAGTGACCATACTTCATCTCTTCTCATGAGCAATTGACCAAGGAATTGGCTATTGATCAAGATTTGAGAGATTGAATCACAAGGAATTGTAATTCGATCACTTAAGATTGCCAAGGAGATCAATGAATGCATTGATTGAGGAAGAGATGAAAATGAACTTGATCCGGAGAATGCAATTTACTTTTATGAGCAATTACCCATTCCCATTTAAGATTCTGCAATTTACTTTCTGCCATTTACATTCAGCTCTTTAATTCTAGCATTTACTGTTTCTGGTATTTAATTTCCCGCCATTTAATTTTCTGCAATTCTCAACTCAAATTCTGGTTCGCTCAACTAGAACATTCTTCTAATTAAAGTTGCTTGATCAATCAATCTCTGTGGGATTCGACCTCACTCTATTGTGAGTTTTTACTTGACGATGAATTCAGTACACTTGCCGAAGGAAATTTGTTGCAAGACAAGTTTTCCGCGTATCATCTTAAAGCTATGAATGTTCTATGAATCCATCACCTCTCTTAAATGAAAAATGCTTTTAATCACTAAAGAACAAGAAGTACATGATTTTGAATTCATCCTTGAAACTAGTTTAATTATTTTGATATGGTGACAATACTTTTTGTTTTCTGAATGAATGCTTGAACAGTGCATATGTCTTTTGAATTTGTTGTTTATGAATGTTAAAATTGTTGGCTCTTGAAAGAATGATGAAAAAGAAGAAATGTTATTTGATGATCTGAAAAATCATAAAAATGATTCTTGAAGCAAGAAAAAGCAGTGAATAGAGAAAAGCTTGCGAAAAAAAAAGAGAAGGCGAAAAAAAAGAAAGAAAAAAAAAGCAAACAGAAAAAGCCAATAGCCCTTAAAACCAAAATGCAAGGGTAAAAGGGATCCAAGGCTTTGAACATCAGTGGGTAGAAGGGCCCAAAGGATCAAAATCCTGGCCTAAGCGGCTAAACCAAGCTGTCCCTAACCATGTGCTTGTGGCGTGAAGGTGTCAAGTAAAAAGCTTGAGACTGAGCGGTTAAATTCGAGGTCCAAAACAAAAATAGAGTGTGCTTAAGAACCCTGGACACCTCTAATTGGGGACTTTAGCAAAGCTGGGTCACAATCTAAAAAGGTTCACCCAATTATGTGTCTGTGGCATTTATATATCCGGTGGTAATACTGGAAAACAAAGTGCTTAGGGAAAAGCGTATAAAATATCCGCTCATCAGGTATTCCGAGTAGGATCTGGGAAGGGATGGCTGTGACGAGCTTCAAACTCGCGAGTGCTGGGCGTAGTGACAGACGCAAAAGGATCACTGGATCCTATTCCAGCATGATCAAGAACCGACAGATGATTAGCCATGCGGTAACAGTGCATTTGGACCATTTTCACTGAGAGGATGGGATGTAGCCATTGACAACGGTGATGCCCAACATATAGCTTGCCATGGAAAGGAGTATGAGTGATTGGATGAAAGCAGTAGGAAAGCAGAGGTTCAGAAGGAACAAAAGCATCTCCATACGCTTATCTGAAACCCTCACCAATGAATTGCATAAGTATCTCTATCCTATTTTATATTTTAATTATATTTTAACTGTCAATTCACCATAACCATTTGAATCCGCCTGACTGAGATTTGCAAGATGACCATAGCTTGCTTCAAGCCGACAATCTCCGTGGGATCGACCCTTACTCACGTAAGATTTATTACTTGGACGACCCAGTGCACTTGCTGGTTAGTTGTGCGAAGTTGTGAAAAAGAACTAAGATTATGAACGTGCGTACCAAGTTTTTGGCGCCGTTACCAAGGAATGAACAATCACGATTTCGTGCACCAAAGACCATCAATACTGCCCCATCCAATTCGCAGCTCATTGCTCAAAGGTATCCAATCTCAAATGTTTTGTCCTACTCTAGACTTTCTGCTATGCATCTTGCATTCTCTCTTGCTATTCAAAATTTGGAGCCCAAAAGCTCTGAGGATGCTATAACTCAAGTTTGTTGGCGAGAGGCTATTCAAGCTGAACTACTTGCTTTGGAGAAAAATAAGACATGGAAGCTAACCTCCTTGCCATTTGGTAAGAAAGCAATTAGTTACAAATGGATGTTTCGTACCAAATATCACCCTGACGGAACGGTTAAAAGGCACAAGGCCAGGCTTGTTGCTAAGGGTTTCACCCAAGTAGCTGGTATTGACTACAGAGACACTTTTAGTCCTGTAATAAAGCTGGGGACATTGAGAATCATGTTGGCTGTTGCAGCAGTTAAGGGTTGGCATCTCAAATAAATTGATGTAAACACAACCTTCTTGCATGGAGAACTTGAAGAGGAGGTTTATATGTAGGTTCCCCCAGGCTTAGAAGCTTCATCAGGGCAGGTTTGCAAGCTTGAGAAGTCCTTGTATGGACTGAAACAAGCAAGCAGACAATGGAACTGCAAATTAAAATCTGTCTTGCTTGAGATGAATTAAATGCAAATCAGACTATGGTTTATTTACCAAACAGACTTTCCTGGGATTTACAACAATTCTTGTGTATGTGGATGACTTGGTATTGGCGAGTGATGATCTAAATGAAATTGAAGCAGTCAAAAGAATTCTTCATGACAGATTTAAAATCAAAGACATAGGGAATTTGAAATATTTCCTTGGGTTGGAAGTAGCAAGATCAGAAAATGAAATTGCTTTGTATCAAAGAAAGTATGTCCTTGATCTGCTCAAAGAAACTGGATTTGAAGGATGTAAACATGCCACCACTCCCATTGACTATGGAGCAAAACTCAGCAAAAGTGTTGGGGAATTGCTTCGTGATTCTACTCAGTATAGAAGAATCATTGGCAAATTTCTGTACTTGTCTAATACCAGACCTGGCATTAGCTATGCAATTGGAAAGCTAAGTCACTTTCTGGATTGTGCTACCAATGAACATCTAAAAGCAGCTCATCGAGTGCTGCGCTATGTGAAGGAATCCCAGCTGCAGGTCTCTTCTTCTCGGCAAAGTCAGATTTGCATCTCACTGGTTTCTCAGATTCTGATTGGGTGGGGTGCCTTGATTCCCGCAGATCTACTTCTGCATATTTTTTCTACCTAGGACCCTCCTTGGTAACGTGAAAAAGTAAGAAACAACTCACAGTTGCAGCTTCCTCTTCTGAGGCTGAATATCGAGCATTGGCAATGGCAACCCGAGAAGCTCAGTGGTTAAGCTATGTTCTTCGTGATCTTGGTGTTCCAATCCAAAAACCAATCAACATATACTGCGACAGCAATTCAGCAATTTATATTGCCACCAATATTGTATTTTACGAGCGGACAAAGCATATAGAAGCTGATTGTCACATAGTTCGTGACAAGCTACAAGAAAAACTGATTCACCTTCTTCCCATTTCAACCCACAATCAAGTAGCAGACATTCTCACAAAAACCCTTGTTCCTGGTCCCTTTCATGTTGCATATTCTAAACTTGGATTGTTGAACCTTTTCTCCCCTAACAATGCAAGCTTATAGGAGAGTGTTACTTAACATTATTATTGTCACTGCTGTTATTTAATATCACATAGTATACATAGTTAGTTAGTGTGACAGCAACTTTACATAGTTTTAATGTAGATATAAATAGATAATTATAAGGTTTGTATTCTTTGAGACTCTTCATTAATGCAAATTTTATTGCCTGAATTCTTCTCTCCTTCTCTGATCATGTGTTCTTTTCTAATCTCAAATGCATTTCTCCACAATTTTACATATTTAACTAGACATGATAACTTTTATTCTTTTATATATATTTCATTGAAATCATTATGGTGTCTAATTCTCTTCAAAAATTAAAAAAACATAAATGAAATATTATACAGCAGGCACATGGTATTGTAAATGGCTTTTTAGTCTAAGCAATTTTTAATCAAATGCCTTTTTATGTAGATATTTTATTTAACAAGGCACGAATCGTAAAAGTGATTCTAACGTGGTATTAAGGAGTGCTAATAAAAAATGTTTTAAAGGTTATCATTTAAAAACAATTATATCATATATCAATATATCAAAAAAGTTTAATCACTTAATTTTTTTTATATTATGATCGTGCAATTCGTTTCAATTAAAATATATGAATCTCGTTTTTAAATAAACTTTAGATAAATACCTTTAAAAATATTAAGCATATCAACCGCGAGTAACGCGGACTATACAATAGGGTCTATTAATATAAAAAAATACCACTTGGTTATTATTTTCTATCTGACTAAAATATAAGAATTTTGTATTTCAGTTTTTAATTATTTGGTCTATACAAGCGGGAATAAAACAGTCCTATATACTGTACAAAGAAATCTTATATACTATAAATAAATACTTTTTAATTTTAGTTTTTATATAAACTTTAGATAAATACCTATAAAAATATTTATTATGGTCTCCGAAATAAA
>NC_029792.2:55294536-55326315 GCF_000816755.2 Arachis ipaensis
TGGTCTATACAAGCGGAAATAAAATTCATATAAACTATGCAAATAATTATTATATTTAAAATGAGTAATAGCTCAAATGGCATAGTCTCCCCATATTCAATTAAGAGGTTGTGGGTTCGAGTCTCCTATCTTTGGTAAAAAAAAAAAAAATTATTATATTAAAATATTTAAAAGCTAAAAAGAATAATTCTTAGCCCGGGCTACTTCCACTAGTTTATGATATAATTGACTATAAATCACCAATAGTTTTTATTTATTAAAGAAAAGAAAAAACCCTAAGATTATAATGTGCTGAATAATAAGGTTATCTTATATTCGTTATTCAATCTAAGACAATTACCAAACTGTGGTCCCAAGGTATTGCTCTCTAATAGCTTTGTTCATGCATATATTATAGCGTTAGTGATGCACTCTATTATGTCCCTTACATGAAGAACAACAAATTTCATTCAAGAGATTAAGGCTATGTATTTTGGTAGAAAAGAATATACAATGAGCAAATGCAGCAGTGTAGCCACACAAAAAGGGAAAAAAAGTATCATATTTGGTTACATTACATATTTAAAAAGCATGTAGTTTTTCCAAATAAAAACTTCAAATGAGTACTCTCAAAAATATGAGAAAGGCAACGTTCTAAAAGACACATAAGAAGACATATTGTTCTCCCACCATGCTCTTAGTTGAAATGATGATAGAGGAGCAAGGGTTTAATTAATGTGTTCATAATCTTGGTGTGTAGCGCGGCTGAGTGCGAGGGGTGTCCCAGTCTGCGACGATGTGGTCGCGACTGATTTCCTTCAGTGAGCGACAACCACTCAAGGCCATGGTTAGTTCAAACTCGTCACGCAGCATTTGAAGCACTTTTCTCACACCAGCTTCTCCTTCAGCAGCCAAGGAGAACACCACAGGGCGCCCAATCTAACATAACATCAAATTTGCATGTCAAGTAACGTTAAATAATAATCATAGTTGAACATAAGTCACTCTATGTATATGTAGGAATTCAACTACATTACTATGGATTTAACTGTTAACTCATTCTTTTATAAGATTGTTTTGATTTATTTGTTTTTATTTTGTATTTTGTAATTATGGTTAGAATAATGAAATAATTTTATATATAATAAGTATGCAATTATTAATGTTACATGCATGTAATGACATATGTTAAGTTTAGTTTACATAATTTATCGATCCTTATTCTTGGTATCATTAAAAATTGATATTTTTATATATTAAATTTGACAAATTTTCCAAAATTCTATCAAATAGATATATTGACTAGTTTTTTGGTTTCTCATGGTATCCTCTAATTTTTGTCGTTGGCCAATAGGTTGTTGCATGCACAAGGTGGGATTCAAACCCCTAACACTTGCAAACAGACTAGTGAGCTAACCACTAGACCAACCCAACTTGGTTATATGTTGACTAGTTTAGTTGTAAAAAAAATAACCTACTACAAACTTAATTAAAGAAATTTGATTTTATTTCTAATAATGTTTGATGTTAGATTGGATTTTTATAGGTTAAACTTTAAAGTAAAAGATTATGTTTTTAATTGATTGGATTGCATTAATAACATAGAATTGAAGTATAAAAATTTACTTTCGAAAGAAAATAAATCAAGTGAACTCCAAAAACAATGTTGAAACCCTCATGAAATAGGGAATGATGGGTTAACTCGTCTTGGAACAAGCTACTGAAAAACAGAGTAAGACCAATAGCATGTTCTATTCTAATGCAGTATACTGTTGCCTTAAAAACAGAGTAAAAGCAAGTATTCAATCTTGGGAAGAGTTTAAGATATACTCACAAATATGCCAGAGGCACCAAGTGCCAATGCCTTGAAGACATCAGTGCCACGGCGCACACCACCATCCAAGAACACTGGAACACGCCCTTGAGCAGCTTTAACAACCTAAGCAGTTTTCATAACACGATTCACAATTCCATCCTTACCATGCTTTTCTACAATATTTTTAACTAGGAAAATGTTCTCTAAATATTAAGTGTACCTCTTCCAAGGCAGAGATAGTGGCAGGGACATAGTCAAGTTGGCGTGCACCATGGTTGGACACTATTATTCCAGCTGCACCACTTTGTACTGCTATCCTTGCTGCCAAATTTAACATAAATTAAAGTATTAATATTAAAATCTTCTTCATAGAGGGACAATTTGGATAGAATAAAACAATGAATTAGTTCTAAATATCTTTTGGAAATTGATAATGTCACTCCAAATATGATTTTTTACATTGTATGTTTTCATGAAATTGTAAAAAAAAGAAGTAGCAATATCCATTCTTTATCTGTTGAGTCATCACTTTAGTCTATAATCTTTGTTTATTAGTCATTAGTCTCTAAACTGTTAAACTATAAGACAAATTAACTCCCTAAACCTGTAAAAAAATATATTTTAGAATCTATTCAAAAGTCAAAACTATCAAAACAAAATGATTACTCAAAAAAAAAAAAAAGTTAGGAGAATTTGAGGCTTTCCTCGGATGAATAGATATGAATAAGTATTTATTATTATTGAATTTGGTTTTCCTTACTGTCCTCAGCAGTCAGAACACCCTTAACCAGAATTGGCAGCTTGGTGATTGTCTGAAGCCACTTGACATCCTGCACAATTTACAAACATCACTTAGGTATATGGGAGCCGCAATATGTGCTGAACCAAGCTTCTCTAAAACAAAGACAGAAAAATGAAAAGAAAAAATGTACCTTCCAGCTGAGAGTACGATCAATTTGTCCAGCAACATATGAAGCAAGTCCAGAATCATCAGCCTGGAATTAAAAGGACCAAGGTAAACAACTTATAACAATAAAAGAAAGTAAAATCAAATAATTTTATAACAACTTATCTTACTTTGTCCATCTTTCCAAGGTCAAGACCTTCAAAGTTCTTCAATGTCAAAAATGGTGGCAATGTGAATCTGTTAAGACACAAATTTATTGTCATAAGCATTTTTCCAATTTTACGTTTTCTTTTAAAAAATCCTGAAAACAAACGAAAGATTTTGTTGTTACCTGTTCTTGATATCGGCTTCTCTGCGGCCGAGCCTTGGGGTGTCAACAGTGAGGGCAATAGCCTTGAATCCGGCCCTTTCGGCCCTTCTCACCAGCTGAGCAACCACATTCCTGTCCTTGTACACCTAAACAAAATGGTGAAAGGTAAATAAGATCATCACAAGCATTTGAATGGAACTGAAAGAAAGTTTTTGAAGCTTACATAGAGCTGGAAAAAGCGAATTCCGGGTCCGGTTGAAGCAACCTCTTCAACACTTGAAGTAGCCCATGATGACAGAGTCTGAAACAATCACAATACTAATTGTGTAAATAGAGAACATAAATCCTTATAATGTCAAAGCTCATTAGCCACAAATATGTCACAGCTCATAAGCATGTATAATATTTGGAGTGATCATAGAATGTAATTTTGTCTATCTGTGAAAAATTGGTGATTAACAACAACAATGTTTCTAGTTCAAGGTCTCTAATTATGTTGAATATAAACATAAAAAAAAAAGGAAATTTTTACCATGATCGTTCCAGCAGCTGATGCAGCTCTTGCTGTTGCATATTCTCCTACAAATATGAAGGGAAAAAATATCATCCAACTCATTCAAAACCTAAGGAAAAACCATGTTTGGACTATTTTGTGTTCACGCATCTTTTATATACGTTTTTTTTAATCTTCTCTCGATCTTACTTCTTATTAATCAATTTCAATACCAAAACTAAAAGATGTATAAAAAAATGTACAAAAGTTAGTACATATAGCATTCTCTAAAACCAAAACCTAGTGGATCAAGTAATGATCCAATATTTGTTTCTAAATCTAACAAGTATCAAACTCATATAAATTCTAAAAAGTTTTAGCTAGTAATGCAAAATTGCAAATGATTCAAGCCTTTTCATGATTAGTTTCTCTACGGTGAGCAAACTACCAAAAATTCTTTCCAAATAATTTATTTGTCGACAAAAAATACTTCCAAAAAATGAAAACAACAAAAATGTTTTTAAAAAAATTAAAAGGTAATACAAGTATCTCAACATAAAGTGAATATAAAAACAAATTTACATTCTATGGGATACTTTTGTCATGCTTTAAAGTTTTTTAAAAATATTTTTACTTTTAAATCGGAGTTATGTTTGTAGTTAACTAAATTTCTAGGGGTATTTTTCTCTAGAATATATCATTTAATAATATGCATCATTAATTCTATTATAAGGATTTCTCTTGCACTAACTAGAATTGTAACTCTGCCGAAATTCTAAATCAATCAATAAATTAGTAGAAATTAATGGATTATTATCTTCTTTTAGTTTTGTCTTGCATTCATAATTGTATAATACCAACCTTATAAAAAGCTTTCAATTTCAGTGTTTATTTCCGTACATAAATGAAAGTGCCAGTAATCATAATCAGATACTCTATCAAGTACCATGAATGCATGAATGTGACATAATCTATATGCTCTCTCTTAATGCTGTCTCACTCTCGTGAAACTAGTATTCTCATAAAATATTTTCATTGTGATATGTTCAACAGAGGAAAAATTGGACATTATTTAATGTTTTATAAGACAATTCAATATGGTCACCATATTAGATTGTTTTACGAAGATCTAATTTTTCCTTCCAATTAAAATCATTTTCGAAAAACAGACAATAATAGCACAAACACAATTACTGTTTTCTTTTTTTTTTTCATCACAAGATTCTAAAAACTCAAATCAAACGCATAATTCTGTTTTTTACCCTAAACCGATACTCATTACTTTGTCGACAGAGAGTATGTGTTAACTCGATGTAAAAGACAAAAATGTGTACAAATAACACAAGTCAAAAGACAATTATACCCTCAGGATGAGCCATTTTCTGCATGGCTGTTGGGGCAATCATGATTGGCATGGAAATTTTGAAGCCCAGAACGGTGGTTGACATGTCTATCTTGCTCACATCAATAAGAATACGTGGCCGGAACCTGCATGTTTTTGTCAATCATATATTATATTATTTTTCAGGACATTTAAGTTTTCATTCCTTGGAAATAAAATATATATATATCAAGGGACCACACAACAAAATCAACATTGTTTTTTCAAACAAATAAAAAAATAAAGAGGAAAAATTAAGAAAAGTTGTTACAAAATTCTTGAAAATGCATTTCTGTTTTCTTGGAGAGTCCACTGGTCTTCTGCACCAGATGCATAGTAATCAAACACCATCTTTGGCAATTTCTGCTTTGCAATTGCCTCATACTCACTGACATTGGTTATCTCCATTTTTCAGACTTTTTCTTGAATCTTCCTTCAGTAATCCTACAAGATTATCAGATGTCAATGTTTGCATTCTAAATTAGCCATCCGTATAAAATATATATTAAAAATAAATTAAATAATACATATATTTATAATATACAGGAATTAATTTGATAGCTAATTTTTTGTATGTATAATATTTTTGATATTTTTTAGTGTCAAAATTTCTAAACAGTGATTTGTTTTCAAAAGAAAAGTGGTTCAAATGGAAAGTAAAACTTTAAAACAAAATAGCAGTAGTAAAACTGTAAACCCGGTTGAACCCAGGACTATAGTCTATACTATTAAACCATACATATCTGGTTTAATATTCAGTCCGATTTTTATTTTTTACAACGTTTTGCAGAAGAAATTAAATCAAATGTTACGTATATACATCTCTGCTTCGTTTAAAGGATGAAAAGAACACTGCAAAATCAAAACTTCATGCTATAGTCTTGCTCTAATAAATTAACATCCCTTTCCTCTCTAATCATTAGATGGCTGAATTTTTCTTCTTAAAAAATCGCGAAAACAAACTGAGGCAATAAGTTTTCTTCACCAGCAAACTCCCACATCATTTTAAAATTTCCTCAAACCTTATCAAATATATATATCAAAGCATACATACATCATATATAATAAAAAGAAATAAAGGACAAAAGCGACACTTAAAAAAGCCATGCACACACAGAAACATTACTCTTCAATGATCTTTACCTATAATAATAAAGTATATATATGATTATATGTTGTTAGAAAATTAAAGAAGCATGGTTAAATTCAAAGGCCAACGTGATGGTACTATATATATAGCTAGGCAAGTAGTAATAATAAATAATAAAAAGCATAAACTATATAATTATTGGAGTGTGGGAACAAAAATCAGACCTTGGTTTTGGGAAACTATGCAGCAGTGTGCATGGAGATAGAAAAGGAACCAGTGAAGATAGAGGAAGATAATAAAACCGAACAACACACTATAAAGTGTTGAAATAATAGCTATAGTAGATAGATACGATATGTAGCATGGTGACAAAGCGTGGTGTGGGCCACAAACTTGTTATCAATAATAATATCGTGATATATTTTGTGTATAATATGAAATATAAGGGATCCAGTTAGAATTTTTATTTCTATTTTTTTTCAAGTGGATGAGCTTTTGGAGGTGAGGATTATTTTGGAGCCCAAGAATCTAATCAAGAAAGTGAGGTGCCTATCAGCCACAAACAATTTGTGTGTTTCACAGCCCCCCTTCTACATTATCATCACTCTCTTAATATGACAAAGAATATCCATAAAACAAAATTAATATAAAGGGAAAATAATTTATTAGTTTGAGAGTTTCAGCGAGCAGTGCATCTATCTCTTGAAAATTGTTATTTTGCCTTTTGTATGATGCATAGTGATACAAGTGGATTGGCCAAAACTATACTATACACAATCCGGTTCTTTGCTTATAATAATAATTATTATATTATATACTGGTCGTAAAAGGTTATTGAGCACTAGTATTAATAATAGATGTAAATTGATTCAATATTTATCAAGGTTTAATTAATTTGATCAAACTAACCCACTTTTTAATAAATGTCGAATAAATTTTGATATGTCATAGTTAGAATGATGAGCCCTCAAATCTTTTAATATATATATATAAAAGAGTAATTACCCGTACCAGATAAAATTAAAATTAAAATTTTAAGTTATTTTGTTAAAATTAATTTGAATTATAATAATTTGACTAATAAAAAAGTAATAAGTTATGTATTGTTTGTTTTTTCTTAATTTAGTATTAATTGTATTATTAACTCTATTAACCGATTTTAGTAATCTACTTTTTTTAATAAATAAGACATATATATTGAATGTGACCATAAATAATCTAGTAATACCTAAATCCACCAATAAATTGTTATATGTGTAAAAACATATCAAAATCAGCTGAAAATGAACAACAAATTACTAGAGAATTTTAATGCAGAAAGTTCTCTAATAAATAATAAATAATTTAAACCCACTAAATAACAACTCAACACTATCCTTTGATGTCTGCAAAATATATACCTAAAACAATACTATATCAATGTTAGTATACAAAATTATATGATTAACGTAATTGCAAAATTGTTTATCAGAAGAAATGGTAAGCCTATTATTATAAATTGATAGAAATAAATTTTAATAAATTAATAAATTTAATTAAGAGATTTTGTTTTTACCTTTTCATTATAAGCTCTCAAAAACTTCTCTATATACCACATTCATCATGCAGTTATCTTCCAAGTGTCTGTGATCTTGCAACAGCACTCGCAGACCATCTTTACTCGTTACTCTTTCCTTTATTTTCCAAACTTTTTCATTACATAATCTACCATAGGTAATACTATTGATAGAATCGTAGACCATTCATTAGGTATGAAAAATAATAAACAGAAAAAGAATTATGTTTGAGGTACGAATTTTCTAGATGATAAATAATTGTACAATTCACTATTACTCCTTATATATATATATACACACACACACTCATTGTACACAGTAATAATTAGCCAATATTTTTAATGGAGATACTTGCTACAATTAGGTAAAAATTATGCCATTATCTTTTATTAACCTTTATGATTAATTCAATGGAGATACTTGCTCAATATATATGTTATCTACATTAATTATGTGCCAATATTTTTAGAAAAGAACTAAAAGAAGAGATATATAAATATATATATAATATTATTGCTCTATAGGAAGCAGATATAAATTGCTACGTTCTTTTTTATTATATTATACAACTTAAAGTTATAGTATCTTTACATTCAATATTTACTGTAAATATAAAAAGTAAAATAACTAATGAATAAAAATATTAATAAAAAATAAAACATAATAATTAAAATTTAATTTGTTAACTAATTAATCTTGTGTCCATACAATATTATTATTATTATTATTGTTATTATTATTATTATTATCCACTAATTAAAGCAGAAGATAAAGAACTATATAATTAACGAACCATTATTAGAATGAGTGAGAATTATAACATGAATTATTGTGGATACAACTATCTACTAATAAAATTATTGCACATGAATGAGAATTAGAACTATATCAATTAATATAATTAGAATGGATAAACATATCGATTATTGATAATTAGTTTAATAATGCATTGAATATTAATTTGATATAATTATAATTGTCACGGCCCAAAATGAGCCATGACCGGCGCTCAGGAAAATAGTCCCTTAACAAGCCTAAACCGACTCAATTATAAGTTGAATAAGAAAGTTATAAATATTTTACAAATTCTAAAATAATTAGTTATATATATATTCAACAAAAATAAAATAATTACAAATTGTTAGATCCTGCTTGTGACATATGGAGCATATACATCTAGAAACTCGACAAAGAATACGTATTCGCTGCAGATTGTTACTCTTGAGTAAAAAGTCTCACATAGTCAAGTATTTGTTCCTGAAAAATATTTTTTAAAAAAAAAAGGATGAATTTTACAACTCAGTGACTAGACAGTACATTTATAATCGACATGAGACCATATAAACATTATTATCAAAGTAACTTTAATTAGAAAATAATAGTTAACAATAATAAGTGAATCAATAAGGGAGTTCTCATACAGAAATCAAATCAAAAGTCCACACATGGGCGGCTCCACCTCTATGGGTAGCCCTTTCCTCTTGTGTGTCCTAACAGAATAACAGATCTAACGTGTGGCCTACACGTTAGGCTAGCAACACCCCTACTAGCTGGAGTCTGAGTCAGATGCATCTAAGTTAACGTCATAACTGCCGTTAACTACGGTTTTCTAATACGAGCCTCCCAAACCAATTCAAAACATATAGTTTCAAATGCAATAAATCTTTAATCTCTCAAATATATAAGGTATCGAATCAAATCAATCAGATAATACTTTCTTATCAGAAATATTTTCACATCATACTTTTTCAATCATAGAAACATATTTCATAATTTCTAAGTGAGTGCCAACAAATACTTTAATACTTCAAAAGCATATATTCAAATAAAACCAATATTCTAAAATAATATAAAGTTTTATCAAACATATATATAGTCTCATGTAAAAATTCCTAATATATGAATTTTATAAGAAGAATTATTCAGCTATAATAAATCAAGTATTATAATCAAATCAAAGTTCTTCAATAATAGTTTTATAAATATAATTAAAAACTCATAATAGTATAAACCAAAAGCTTAACGGTTATAAATGTAAAGCCTACTCACAGCATGGTCCTAACGGACCGAAGAGACCAACCCAGAGTGCGTCTCACGACAGCGACAATGACCACAACACCAGGCAGTCATTTCAAATCGAATATAGAGACAAAGGCAGATAAAATTCTGGAAGATCCAAAACAGAACAAAGACAAAAATAAATCAAAACAAGGACAAGGTAGAAAAATGAATTAGTGGCAGAGATAAGGTGAAAACAGGATAGACTAAGGGAAGAAGCTAGACCAGAACAGTGGCAAGGTAGTGTTGCCGGTGAGTTTGGAAGCTCCGGCGTGTTTTTCGGCGACGGTACTGCCGTTCCTGGCGACTAGAGGCATGGCGACGAGTCTCCTCCTCCGGTGAGTTCCTCCTCCCCCCTCTGTTCGTGAATGGTGATGTTTCTCTTTCTGCGAACTCTCTCGTTCTCTCTCTCCCGCTAGAGCTCCTCTTCCCGGAAACCCAACAGTGGCAGCGGCGGTGCAGCAGCTTGGCGATGGGGTCTCCATCGGCAAAGACGGATCTGATGACGATGAGACTGACCGCGTCCCTCTTCCTCGCGGGTCCTCCTCCTTCTCGGCGACCATGATGGCGGCACCGCAAAACGCTAATGGCAGCGACATTCCTCCAGCTTCATTCAACTCGCAGACTCTCTCTTTCTCTAGGGTTGACGTCGATGGCGACTTGGTAGCAGCAAAACTTCGGCGGCGAGGCGTGGAGGCAGCAGCCCCTTCTACCGTTCTCTCTTTTTTTTCTGCGTGGGTGTATTTGTGTATGGTGTGAGTTTTGAAAAGAAGGGGGCTGTGGTTGATGAGGAAGAGTGGAAGTTGTTTAGTAATTTAGGGTTAGGGTTGGGTAAGAGGAATAAAGGTAATGTAGGAATTTTGATAAAATTAAAGGGTAGGATAGTAATAATAGAAAAAAAAAAGCTTGGGACATTACATTCTACCCTTCTTACAAAAATTTTCGCCCTCGAAAATTGATACAGTGTACAAAAGAAGGTAACCAAAGTCAATGACAAATTTTTTTTTTTTTAAAGATTTAAGAGAATGTTTCAGAACACAATCAGGTAAGATATCCATCAACAATGGATGCAACTAAGAGAGAATCATTTCACAATCTCAAAGAAAAGATATGAGACAAACACTTCAAGCATAAATACTATCACGTCAACAAATTTAAATTGAAACAAAAGATGCAAAATTTATGAATTAGAGTAATAGGGATCAGGGGCAAATGTTTTTCCATCAAGAATCTTAAAGGATACCTAAGTACACAACCAAGCAAGGATATGTATAAGCAGAAAGACAAAATCGACAACACATTCTGGAATAGGCGACTTAACAGTAACTATCACAAAATCAGTATGCTTCTTTTCCCTTTCTTTAGAAACCTTCGACTAAGTACCTTTAGATTATTATCATGACCTTGGATATTAAGTAACCATGTCATTAATAGATAGATTATGTAAAACATGATGAAAGAATATAAGCAATCATCTCATTATCCTCTAAGCCAACATTTACATGTACATCTATCTTATTATCATTGTAAAATACACTCAAATATTTTCATATGATCCCATAGAGCCCATATAAGATAAATGAAATAAAACTAAAATTTGACGTGATTGCAATTAACTTAAACTAACATTAGTTATAATAACTGCTACTTTTTATTTTGTCTAAATCTTTAAACGTAATTTTGGGTTCCCTTTATTTCCACATCTCACCAACCTTTTATCAGCAATTGCCATAACAATAAATATTCTCAAAAACATTTGATGATAGTATAGAAAATCTATTTCTTAAATTCCATATCCAACATAATCACCAAAGCAACATTGGCAGCCCAATCTCAAATTTGTTTTTAAAATACCAAATGATTTCGAAATTGCACAAGCTTTACGCCCAAACGACCGTCTCGGATTAAGCTTTCTAAATAACCAAAAATCATACTTTTTTGCTTATTCTAACTTTGGGAATAGAAGCAAAACCATGACTGGTCTGCAGTGCCTTAAAAACCAGAAAACAGCAGCAGCCTATGATATTCAAAATTCATTATAAAATCCAAATTAAATCCAATGACCTTAAAAATTAACATGGTTCAACTTCACTCATCCAGGTTTTCTTTCCAATTGGTTCCGAGTTAATATCATTTTTAATAAAGGAGTTATGTAACTCGGAAGTTGAGTAGTTTTCTGCAGAATTCTGTCTAAAAGCCAATGAATATATTCTCTTCCAAGTCCCATAACTCACTCATTAAAACATGAAAAATCCTGAAATTTGAATCATATATACTAAACAAACTCAACTTTTACCTCCAATTGATTGCATCTCAATATCACTTCAGAATTAAAAATTATAAAGTCTCAAAGTTACTGACTTAGAAAACAGAACCTGATTTTTTTTACTGCATAATATATCTTATTTCAAAAATCCATATCTTTAAAACCACAACTCCACAAATTCTGACTTTTTTATGAAATTGAAGTGATAAGACTAAAATTTCATTTAAAATTGGTTTCATTTCAAAATTCAAACTGGAGAATTTCCAGTAGAGAAAACAAGCTACTGTTGTGTTAAGCATTCTGCAGAAAAATCAGGTTTGACATCCATAATTCAAAAATTCACCATAAATCATAAACTTAATGAAAAAGTCTTAAATTCACCAGTCCAGCTCCCTATATTCCCAAGCTTAATCCAGACTTGGTCCTATACAATTCCGATAATCACAGAATTAGTTATAGATTTTCAAAGTTTCTAGCTTCATTAAAAAAAATGCAAAAAACCAGGTTTCACGATTTAACTTTGAAAAATCATAACTAATATTCCAGTTATACAAAACCTTCAAAATGGAATCTTAACAATTTTACTTATTCTACCTTACTTGGCTTTTAATCTCGTATCATTTCAATCACTATTGAGTAACTGGTTCACTTTCCAAATTTGCCGTTGAATTCAAAATTCAGATTTCCAACAAGTTAGTTCAACTTTTCAAAATCCAACTCTCCAACTATCCTCTAAACCTAACTCCAATCAATTTACCAACTAAGTCGTTACAATAACCAGTTCAACAGTAATCAACTAATATAATCCATCAGGATTCAACAATCACAGCAATTATTGGTCAAACAATTCACAATTCGCATAATCAATCCATATCACTAATTTTTAATTCCAATCACACGTCACAAGTACAATTCAGCATTCATATCATCAATTAATCACTCACAACAATTAAAGCTATTTGCAATTTACTCAATAAATTTTGTGGACATTCTTAAATTAAAATTGTTTAATTAAACCCCCTACATATGCAACAATTCAAGGTTTAAACCATAACATGGTTAACTTGCACAAGGTAAAGCAACTTCAAGCAAAAATGCTTTTTCAGATCATAAATTTGGAACTAAGAAACAGCTGAAAATCAGTAAACGGATTAGGAACTTGTGAGTAAAGGGTCTTCAATGAAAATCCAAACAAGCAAAGCATTGCAGAAGTGTAAGGATAAAACTTGCATTGATTAAAAGTTTAAAACAAAGGTCTATAAAGGAAGGAAGCTTGAACATTCAAAGCACTTTCCCGTACAATAAATAATGTTACAGTATTAAAAAAAAATCAAACAAATAAAATACACAAAAAGAGAGAACAAACCAACAAGTATATATTCAAAACTTTTGAAAGGTATTGAAAACAATGCTCAACTCGGGTGTTGAAAAACAACAAAGAATCTTAGATTTCAGAACATGATTGAAAAACAAATGAAGGAGGAAAGAAAGACCCTTCTTCAGAATTCAATGCAATATTCAGTACACAATAAACTAAATTGGTTTGAGTTGTTTTTCACAACAAGGTAAGAGTATTAATCCAAAGCAGCATCAACTAGTAGAAAAACGAAAAAGGAAAAGAAAAAAAAAAAGAAATCATGGGTTTTGAAAAAGTGATTACTACATAGAAATTTCTATTCAAAAAAATTCATGCCCCCTAATTTGCGTGCTATTTTGAGTCATTTTACCATGAGAAATATGAAGTGTGTAACTGAGCAGAAATAAAATGAGTTAAAAATTGAAATCAAAATTTCAGAATCAAAGGAACCCTAAGATTGAAAAGGGAAGAACTTGAAGGTTCCCAGAAGAAATAGTGCCCTTGAAAGAAAAGCCACGTTCAACAAACAAAGCCATAGCAGAACAGATTATCAAACAAAAAAAAAATTCAACTAAACTTTCAGATCGGAAAAGATCTTCAATTCAACTAACAGATCATAAAAAAAAAATTTTGCCACACCTAAATAGAGAATATTATAATTCCAATCTAGCAAACAAGAATAACACCCCATGCATATATTCGTCACGTAGTTCTTCTACCTAAGCAACCGAATAACAGTTTTTTTTTTTAAATTATTGATTCGAAAGAAAGAATCACGAGTGGTTCAAAATTATGTTAACTTCAAAGATCATCAACATAAGAATAACAAAATTGTTTTATCGAAATCCAAAACAAAGCATCTCAATTAGCAGCTAAGTGAATCCACAATCCACAAATCCAAGTTTCTATGAGAGGAATAAGATAATAATTCACAGCAAAAACATATCGAATTTTCTAGATAATGGATGAAATATTGAAATCAGAAACCATAGAAAACAACATGAAGATGAAGAATATTAAAGCAAATATTCACAAAAGCGAGGAAGATTAGAACTCGCTACAAGGCAGGAATTGTGAACCGGAACCGAAACTAAAGTCATTGCAAAAGCAAGTTCAAGAAAAGCTACCAAATAATAACTCAAGGATGGGTACAAAGAAGAGAAAAGAGGTGTCAAGAATCGACAGATGACTCATGATGACAAGAACCAAAAGACAAGAATGACAAAAAGAGAAGGATGACATTCCTATAGGCCTTGATAGTGCCACAATTTGTACAAATAGGCGCGCTTCTATTTATACAATTGTGATCCTACCATAGGACACTTGCTCTATATTACACAGATTAAACCTAAGCTCTGATACTACTTTGTCACGGCCCAAAATGAGTCATGACTGGCGCTCAGGAAAATAGTTCCTTAGCAAGCCTAAACCGACTCAATTATAAGTTGAATAAGAAAGTTATAAATATTTTACAAATTCTAAAATAATTAGTTATATATATATTCCAACAAAAATAAAATAATTACAAATTGTTAGATCCTGCCTGTGACATATGGAGTATATACATCTAGGAACTCGACAAAGAATACGTACTCGCTGCAGATTGTTACTCTTGAGTAAAAAGTATCACATAGTCAAGTATTTGTTCCTGAAAAATATTTTTTTTTTAAAAAAAGGATGAGTTTTAAAACTCAGTGACTAGACAGTACATTTATAATCGACATGAGACCATATAAACATTATTATCAAAGTAACTTTAATTAGAAAATAATAGTTAACAATAATAAGTGAATCAATAAGGGAGTTCTCATACAGAAATCAAATCAAAAGTCCACACATGGGTGGCTCCACCTCTATGGGTAGCCCTTTCCTCTTGTGTGTCCTAACAGAATAACAAATCTAACGTGTGGCCTACACGTTAGGCTAGCAACACCCCTACTAAACGTCATAACCGCCGTTAACTACGGTTTTCTAATACGAGCCTCCCAAACCAATTCAAAACATATAGTTTCAAATGCAATAAATCTTTAATCTCTCAAATATATAAGGTATCGAATCAAATCAATCAGATAATACTTTCTTATCAGAAATATTTTCACATCATACTTTTTCAATCATAGAAACATATTTCATAATTTCTAAGTGAGTGCCAACAAATACTTTAATACTTCAAAAGCATATATTCAAATAAAATCAATATTCTAAAATAATATAAAGTTTTATCAAACATATATATAGTCTCATGTAAAAATTCCTAATATATGAATTTCATAAGAAGAATTATTCAGCTATAATAAATCAAGTATTATAATCAAATCAAAGTTCTTCAATAATAGTTTTATAAATATAATTAAGAACTCATAATAGCATAAACCAAAAGCTTAACGGTTATAAATGCAAAGCCTACTCACAGCATGGTCCTAACGAACCGAAGAGACCAACCCAGAGTGCGTCTCACGACAGCGACAATGACCACAACACCAGGCAGTCATTTCAAATCGAATACAGAGACAAAGGCAGATAAAATTCTGGAAGATCCAAAACAGAACAAAGACAAAAATAAATCAAAACAAGGACAAGGTAGAAAAATGAATTAGTGGCAGAGATAAGGTGAAAACAGGACAGACTAAGGGAAGAAGCTAGACCAGAACAGTGGCAAGGTAGTGTTGCCGGTGAGTTTGGAAGCTCCGGCGTGTTTTCCGGCGACGGTACTACCGTTCCTGGCGACTAGAGGCATGGCGACGAGTCTCTTCCTCCAGTGAGTTCCTCCTCCCCCCTCTGTTCGTGAATGGTGATGTTTCTCTTTCTGCGAACTCTCTCGTTCTCTCTCTCCCGCTAGAGCTCCTCTTCCCGGAAACCCAACAGTGGCAGCGGCGGTGCAGCAGCTTGGCGATGGGGTCTCCATCGGCAAAGACGGATCTGATGACGTTGAGACTAACCGCGTCCCTCTTCCTCGCGGGTCCTCCTCCTTCTCGGCGACCATGATGGTGACACTGCAAAACGCTAATGGCAGCGACACTCCTCCAGCTTCCTTCAACTCGCAGACTCCCTCTTTCTCTAGGGTTGACGTCGATGGCGACTTGGTAGCAGCAGAACTTCAGCGGCGAGGCGTGGAGGCAGCAGCCCCTTCTACCGTTCTCTCTTTTTTTCTGCGTGGGTGTATTTGTGTATGGTGTGAGTTTTGAAAAGAAGGGGGCTGTGGTTGATGAGGAAGAGTGGAAGTTGTTTAGTAATTTAGCGTTAGGGTTGGGTAGGAGGAATAAGGGTAATGTAGGAATTTTGATAAAATTAAAGGGTAGGATAGTAATAATAGAAAAAAAAAAGCTTGGGACATTACAATAATAAAGATATTTTCGTAAAATAATATAATTATACATTATTCATGAGCTAATAGTGGCGGTTCGTTAAGTGTCGTCTATTAGGGGGTGGTAATATGATTTTGCGACGGTTTTGAAACCGCCGCAAATTTATGTGGGTTTTTTTTAAAAAAATGCGACAGTTTTAAACCGCCGCAAGTTTATACAAAAGCTTTAAAGAAAAAGCTAATTAACTACTCAAATGGTTTATACCATTTCTCTTTACTGTAACATATTTTCTTTACATCATATTTATTAAACTTGAGATATTAACATAAAGAAACACTAAATAAACAATAGATAGATTACACCAGCCCAATCCCATCCCCTTCCCTTGATTCCTTCAAAGCTCCAGTTAGCATATACTGCAAGAGCAATTGTCACCTACTAATTACATAAAAAGTTTTAGTTACAGTAGAAGAAAATCAAGCCAACACATATCATTATTTCAAAAATATGAATTTGGTTACTATTTATCATCACTCCCCACAAATACTAATTCAAAATAACATCAATTTATGTTTTCAAGTCTTTCTAAAATTATCTTCTCTATTAAACAAGAAAAGTAAGAAATTTGTAAAATAACAACATACCCTTAACTGAGTCACATTTAGTAAAGCATCAATTATTGCAGTGTAAGGAGTTCTAAAGCCAGATACTTTGCTTCTCCAAAACCCTGTATTTTACATAGAGAAACTGAGAAAATTGCTGCTAGAGAACCATCTCAAACCAATAGAAAAATTTAAGATAGTGTTGTAAATATTTTTGTTCTGTTATGACTAACATTTGCAATCCCTGTAACTGCTAAACAATTATCACAATGAAACTTTCAGTCTTACAAGATCATGGATCAGAGCAAAACCTTCATTAGTAAGTTATATAATAAGACAAATGTATATATCTTAAAGATAGAAATTTCCCCAAACTAAATAAAACATAAAATGCAATGGCAAACTACAGAAATTGATATGTAGTTACTTAATAAACAATTCCAGCAGGTACTAAACCTAAATAGAATTAAATTAATACCACTGACAAGATGTCCTGACCTAATGCTAAACTTATCATAAGTTGTGAAAATCAGTTTAACTATGTTAAATATAAGATCAATTAGTCTGACTCACCTGCTTGAATTAAGGAATTTAGCAAACCCAAAATCAATGGAGTTGACAACTTTGGACTTCCCAAGGCATTACCATTTTCCACTGATTCAAGCAGCTGAAATGATTCATCAATTTTTCGGGCCTCACCTAAACTCTAAGCCATAACATTTAACAGGAAGTTAAAGAAATGAAAATAACATAAAATTTTGGCAAATATCAGAAAAAACAGCAGTAATCTCATGCTGGGCTCATTCTTAAAACAATTTTTCTTTTTACAAGTGAATATTAATTTCTATAAGCTTGCAATGCAGTATTTAAAATTCTTTTGACACTATATTTTTATTTAAAAAAATATACCTTATATAGTAAACAGAATTCTACATGATAAAAATTAGAAAATAAGTACCACTTTTTGTTTGGTAGTATTTCATTTTATTAAAACAACAATCAACAATCATGTATCTCCTGTAACCTCTTCCTAATCATCCTCTAAATTTCTGAACAAGAAAATTATTTAACTATTTTTCTTTTTAAATGCTCTCAAGATATTAATGTCTTTAAATATTTATCTTGATTAGAAATTAGAATAAATTTAGGAGAATGTTGAAGAATGTGCTCAATGATTCTCTTCCTTGAATGTATAAAATTAAAGTGGTACAGTAGATCCCCATTATATAGGGAGCTCTAATATCATCAAAGAGAAGGGCATCTAAGAAATGAAGATGCAGGTGCGAAGAATGCATTCATAAAAGATGGTGTTACTGAACATGAGTATGGATTATCAGAACTTAAATAATTAGATAATGGTTAGTTCCTAACTGCTAACAGACTAATTACCAAAGTGCTGCTCTAATCTAATCCAACTAACTGTATATGAGGCTAATAAATAGTTAAATACTAACTCTACTCCATAATATTAAACTTAAGATATTCTGAATTGACTATCACTCTAGAACTTCAATACAAAATATCATTTTTATACCATTTTTAGTTTCTTAAATCAATTCTTGAAGAAAGTTTAGAATACTTGATGATTTTCTTATCCCTTCACATAACCTTGAAAGTCTAGCATTCTGGAATGGAGGAAGTACATGATTAAGTGAACACTAGTGATTTGGAAAAGTGTGAATTATATGGTGGATCTTTTCATGTGTTTCTTTTTGTTTATGTAAAGAGAAACACAAGAATTTCCATTTTAGTGGGTTCTTGTGTAGTTCAATATATAAAATGTTATCGCCTATCATTATGGAATAAAATATTTAGTACATTGATCACTACTATTAAGTGAAAATATAATTATACTGTTGTTTATTAAAAATTTTGATATTGATAGTTGATACCATACATTATGGGCAGTTAAACTCTAAATAAAACAAAATTATTTGTCCACAGCCATCTCTTGCCCATGCCAGCAACAGAAACCAGACATTCTCTTTATTAAAAACAAAAGCTAGACTTACATATATAAATTTTTTTCACAACACAAAAAAAGGTTTTCCATTAGAGGAAACAATCAAATTGTGCCCCCCCCATAAATAACATTTCTCCCCTTTACAAGCAAGTGAAACAATAATGCAAAACACCTTTACACATATTATTTGCACCATGTAATAATACATACATTAGGGAAATACTATAAAAAGTTAATTCAAAACCATTGGATGGTACAATAGCTTGGGGATTCAAAATCAGCCCCTCCCCGCATTATGTCTCTGACTTCTAAATTGATTGAGGAGAGCCTGGGCCTAAACAAAGAAAATAATCCATGACCAGTGTTTGAAGAAATAGAAATAGTATAAGGGACAAATAAGAAATGAAACAGTAAAGAATGAACCATACACAATCAATTCCTATAGGGTGCAAAGATCAACCAAGCAAACCAAAATTGATATGAACATCAGGCAATAAATACCATGAGAAACCTTAGACACATGCAGTTTTGAAGATGATCTATGGCTGCCTCAATCCATTCTTTTTCAATATGGACTATTAACATTATTTCTGGTGCCAATAAGTGCAGGAGAGTTAACACACAGTTCTCCTCTTTATATGACCATCTCTAAGTTTTTCCTATTTCAATTACATTATGAAAATAAACAGTTTTATTTTAGTGATTAAATCGCAAACCAATATAAAAACTATCATATTGATAGCTAAGATATGGATTCAATAATAAGAATCTATTATCAATGTCAATTTAGAAAAGGTAAAAATAGATACCAAGATCAGATTGCATAGTAACATCATTTTTCATGAGACTCGAGCTAAAGAAATTATGCAGAAAGACAGAGATCAAGAAAGGTAGAGAATATTATCAGTCACTAAATTGGGGCAAAATTTCATCAGACTAGGGTTCAAACCAAAATAGCAAACAAATTGGGAACGAGCAAACTAAATTGATGCAAAGATATTCGATCAAGAAGCAAAATGATTAAATTGAAACAAACGTACGAAGACAAAAGATAAAATTGGAACAATAGAAAAATGAAAAAAAAGCAAACGAGGAAGTAGGGAGAGGGTGCGTTCGAGTGGCGCACAACAGAGCAAGGGGGAAGGTTGAGGACGATGACATCGGGACGTTTACAGCGGAGGGACGAACAACGAACGTGCCACTCCACCTTTCTTTCGTGCGCAGGAGCTCTGCAGGAGCTTGAGCAGATCCGTGACGAGGAAGGATGTAGCGGCTAGCCACCAACTCTGCTGCAGCATCCAAGCCTGTCTTCCTTACCAAAGCCCAGGGCAAGAAATTGGCACTCCAGCGTTGTCAGGAGGAAAATCGCCAACCGGAAGTGCCGCCAAGAGTAGCTCCTTTCTCGTAATCGACCTTTTTCCAATTCCGTTGCCAATTCCAAACCCTCCGCTGACTATGACTGCCGCGACCGCGATGACGACTGTGAAAGGGACAGGGATAGGGATAGGGATAGGGATAGGGATAGGGACAGAGACCGCTGAACGTGGAGGTTTTGTGTTTTTCTTGAATCACTGAGGGAGAGGTTTCTTTTTTAATTCCAATTGGAGATTTTGTGTGTGGTGTTTTGCCTTTAAACCACAGCTAAATTGTTTGATTTAGCAGCCCCATCTCAAACTGTCATTAAGACTGCCACAATCTAGTATTTTAGCGGCATTTCTGAAGACCGCTGGTATATGGCCGCCGCCATTTGCCGCTTCTGGCGTAGTGTAATTGTAATATAATTAAAATAAATTCATTTAGAAAAAAAATTCATGTGTAATCTTCATAGATTACAGTAATTTCTTTATTTATGTATACGTATGTATTAATTTTTTTAAATAATTCTGAATATTTCTTTATTTATACATACATAAATATTAATTATACATTAAAATATTTAAATCACATATATTACATATTTTTTTGTTATAATTATTTTCTTTTATATTTATTTATTTATTTATAAATTTATTCCACAATGCGTGCAATAAGCTTTTATGTTTGCTATCGATATATAGTCTCCAATCCTAGCCCTATTCATACGCAAACTGTATACAATTTTTTTAATAGAGCAATTTTAATTTTTAATGGAGATACTTTCTACAATTAAGTAAAAATTATGTTATTATCTTTTATTAACCTTTATGATTAATTCAATGGAGATAATTGCTTAGTATATATGTTATATGTAAACTCCGCTAAAATCGGTAAATAATTAGTCAATAAACTGAATTTTAATTAGGAAAATTAAAAATACAAAACTAACAACAAAATAAGATAGAGTTCTTCGAAATGAGAATTTTGACACCAATTTCGAAAAATTTGGCCCAAAATTGGATCGAATAGGCCGAACCGGTTAAACCGGACCCAAATCGGGCCGTGGGCCCAATTGGCCTAGCATATAAATGAGCTAGAGCTCATTTTCTTCCCTAGAATACAACAGAAGTAGCGTAGACGCATGGAGAAGAAGAGAAGGGTACGAAACCCTTGTTTCAATTTCCGAAAGCCGTAACTTCTCCGTTCGACCTCTGATTGCCGCACCGTTCGAGGCCAAGCGTCCAGCGCGTTGAGCTCTACATTTCTGTTGGATCAATTTCACTGGTAAGCTTCATATTCATTCCAGAATCTCTATCCCCTTTCTTATGGTGAAATGGAACCCTTGTGATAAAATCTTGCCCAATTTGGTGTTTTAGGTTTGATTTAGCTTCTAGAGCTTATTGGGCTTGAGTTATTATGCGTATGGGTACGGTAAGAACAACCTAAACCCTAATCAATTTTGATTTTATTATGAAGAAGCTGAATTTGGAGCATATATGTGTATTAGGTGTGAATTAGGTTTATATACATTCATTAGAATTGAAAAGTGAGTATTTGCAGGCTTGGTGATGATTGAAGCTAAGCTTGTGGCTGGTTACTCTAAGCTTGAGGGGTTGTTTTGTAGCTTGTGAGGCTGCCTTAGATTAAATAAAGTGATCGGCCAAGATATGGTTTAGGTTTCACGCGTTTAACATTTAAGGTTTTGTAAAAACTTAGGCTAGGGAACCATAGGTTAAGTTGAAATGGTACAATGTATTAAATGGTTAGCTTTGTGATGATGTTGGACAAATTAATGTATTAAATGGTTGGTTTTGTGATGATGATGGTTATATTAATGCTTGAGCTTGTGTTGAAAATTATGAGCATGAGATGTTGACATTGTTGGATATGTGTTCTTGGAATTGCTAATGAAAGGTTGATGATGATTTTTTTATAGGTTAATTAAATTTGGTGATTATGGCTTGTTGAGCTAGTTAAAGGTGATTTATAAGTGATTGTTAATGAATTATAAAATGGAAGCTTATGGTTGGAAAGGGTGGATTTATGGTTAATGTATGAGTTTTACGTATTGGTATGGATATTAATGTACTAGTGGATAGTATTGATAAAATGGGAGTTGATATGTTAAGAATATGTAGGTTTTATGGGCAAAGAATATGAATTTGGTGAAAATGAGGTTTGGGTGTTATTTGGTAAAAAGTAAATTTTGGTAAACTTTGGAAGTCCATAACTTGCTCCTCTAATATTGGATGGAAATGGGGTTCGTTTCAAATGAAAGATGGTTTTATAAGCTTTTGAACGATATCAATTTTGTGAAAAACAGAATTTTGTAGAGAAAGTTATGGACGACGGAAGTTTGGTGTATAAAACTGGTTATGCAGGTGCTAAAGTGCTGGTTGTGCAGTTTTCTGGGCATTCTGCCAATTTTTGAAAAACATACATCCACGCCTACGTGTGGACCACGCGTACGCGTGGCGTGGCATTTTAACGACGCATGCGCGAGTAGCCATACGTGCACGTGAGAGGCCAATGCGCATGATCACGCGCGCATGACTCACGCGTACGCGTGACATGCTATTCTCTCCACGCGTGCGCGTGACCCACGCGCACGCGTGACTGCTGGTTGCTGCAGACCTAGATTTTGGGTGTTTTAAACCAGATTTTCACTTATAAAACTCCAATTTCCTCTCTTTTAGACTTAGTGTATAGTACTAAGTCTAGTAGCTAATTGGAGCTAGGAAAATAGGATAACTTGGAGATGAAGTAAGAGATAAAATAATGAGTTATATGAAGATGATGAGAATGTTAAATGAAGTTTTATGCCATGGCTTGATAAATGATTATATATTGAGTATGAAAATGAAATGGCTTATGAATAATGATATCTGAGATAAGAGTTTCCCTGGGTAAGAACCGTGGCTTGCCACCACGTGTTCTAGGTTTAAACTCGATACTCTGTTGACCCTACGTCATAAGGGTGACCGTGCATGTATAAATTGCCTGGTATGGATAGCCCCTATTGAGTGATTTGAATGATGAATGAATGTGAAATCTATGCATAGAGTAATGGGGATGCGCGACGGGGGACAGTCTAAGGTTTTCGGACTTGTCAGGTTGGCTAGATAACCGACAAATGAGCCTCATCAGCTATAGGACAGGCATACATCATATGCATTTGTTTGTTTAGATTGCTATGCATTACTTGGGATTGCCTAACTGAATATATGCATCCTGCTACCTGTTATACTTGCTACTTGCACTATCTGCTTACTATTTGTGCGTGAACTTGTTTGGTTTCTTGTCTCTGTTAAATTATGGATGACGGAGGGACGGAGGAAGGGTGAGATGATTTGGAGTTATGTTAGGATTAGAAAATGAGTAAGTTCAGGGATGTTTAGGTTACCTACCCCTATTTATGGCTTTTGTTTAGAAACTAAGTTTGATAACTGAATGACGGAGTTCTAGGATTGCCTCTGGCATTCTCAGGACCTTATTTATTATATGCGTGGCACCTTTACTATGCTGAGAACCTTCGGTTCTCATCCCATACTGTGTTGTTATTTTCAGATGCAGGTCAAGAGGCTCCTCGCTAGGTGTCTGGATTCATTAAAGCGGAGCAGTCCCCGGTGTATTTTGGGTTTCTAGTTTGTATATGTATGTGTGTATGTACTAGCTTTCTCTCCAAGAAACTTGATTATTTTGTTCCTCGTAGAGGTTACAGGAGAGTTAGGGACTTGTTTCTATATTTTACGTGCTGGGATACTTATGTGTATATATATTCTCCGGCCAGCCTTGGCTTTACAGGCTGAGTCAGGAGCTAGTTTCACTGTGTTTATGGCTTTCTTTTATTCTTTTGCTTATTCATGTCTGTAATCTTTAGGTTTCTTCGCACACAAGTTATTCCATTCCGGAGCATTGCGCTTTTTATTTTACGAGTTTTATTTTACCCATTTTTCAAGGCTCCTAGTTTATATATTCTTTCTACTATTATATGTATGTATTTTATTTTAGCAGTCGTAGCACCTCGACACCTCTGTTTTACATCCTAGGTGTAAAGCTCTGTGTGGTAGGGTGTTCCATTATTGTATCAGAGCATTTCATTCTTATAGAGCCTGAGGCCGGACTGAATATGCTTTTGTGTTTTCTCTGTGTATGTGTCTATGTGCTATTAGGATATCTAACTGATATAAGTAGCATACATGTTCGTGAGAATGCATCTGGGACTCTTAAGCACTAAACTTGAGATATTGAGACTGATCACCTTAATATGAATTATTTGGTGTGAACAGGGACCAAATATCGACTCGCAGATCCGAGCGAGGTAGCTGGAGGGAAAATCCTAGGACCGAACCGATGCGAGGACCCTGAGATGGAAGCTCGGGTGTTGGTACGAGCAATATAGGTCAATACTATAGGTCTATGACCCTTACTGATTTCTTCAAGAATGGTCCACCTCAGTTTAATGGAAATGCTAATGCGTTAGAGGCTAATCGGTGGTTTCGAGACGTGGAAAGATTTTTATACACTCAGCGCATACCGGAAGCACAGTCAGTGGAAATAGTGACTTACATGTTGGAGGGAGATGCTCAGGAATGGTGGCATGAGTTATATCATACCTTGCAGATGGAGTTAATAGATATCCCTTGGAATAGATTCAAGATAGAATTTTATGGGAAATATTTCTTACATGCACTTCACATTGCAAAGGAGTTGGAGTTAATGCAGCTGAAGCAAGAGAATATGTCTGTTGCTGATTATACCCGTGAATTCGACAACTTGTGTCGTCTCTCAAAAGTTTGTCAAGGAAATCCAGCCGACTATGAGGTGTGGAAGTGTGCTCAGTATGAGAAAGGACTTAGGAGAGACATCTTCGGCTACGTGTATCTGCAAAGGTTAACGGATTTCACTGAATTGGTTAAGAAAAGTCAATTCGCAGAAAGTTACTTCATGAAAAGGGCGATGCTATAGGAAGGCCATGGAGAGACTGATCCAGATGAGCCGCATAGAGTCGGGCTAGGTGTATGATACAAGTGCGGGGAGCTGGGGCATACAGTTCGAGACTATCCACAAAAGAAACACTAAGATGCAACTGAATCCGATTTTCAGATCCGAGGTAATTATAAACCAGCAGTTGAATTTTTAACTTCCTTGCGTACCATTGATATGTAATATTCATTCGTGATGCATGACAAGTTTCAGTAATCATGAGGTCTAAGTCGATGATTAGTTGAAAACTATTAGTTGTTGAGACGGAGTGATACTTAGCTAACTTAGAGGAGTGGCTAGGTTCTTGAAGGATAAGAATCAGAATGATGTAATGGAAGTAGGGTGGATTACAGCTAAGAAATTGGAACTGTCGAGAGCTATGCGGAGTTACCGTTTGGAATCCAGTGATGTTAAGACTTCGAGGAAGAGGAATAGAGCGGATTTAACCTTTAAGTTGCTAATTGATTAAGAGACAAGTAAAGGTGAGACCAAATTTCTATACGAGAGAGTTTTGAGACCATTCTTGAAGATGTACCAGAATTTCCACTTTAGAAAGAACGTGAGTTTGCGATAGACTTAGTGTTGAAAGCCGGATCAGTGTTGATTTCACCACAAGGGAAGACATCATTATAATCGGTAAAACTCAGGACCGAGTTGAAGGAAGTACAGGAAGAGAGAATCTAAGTGTTCCTTGCGAGAGCACGCCCACTAATCTTCACGACTTAATCTAATCTTCCTCTTATAGCTTATATTGAAAACTCCATCTTAAATCTTTTCCTGTAAAAGCCCAACTCATCGTTCTCCTGATTTGGTTCCTTACTTATATAAAGCTTGCCTTTTTTTAGAATAAACCTGGACTCATCCTAATATAATCATATAATCTTTGAATCCCGGAGACCTGCGGTGCATGGAGTTGCTCTCTTGTGGAAACTCGCGTTCTTTTAAAAGCGAACTAGAACCTATTTAATTCGACATACTTTATTCATCCTATTTAAGCTTTGATTTGAACTCCTCCCCTGAGATGCCACTTGGTTTCTCTCCTTGTACACTCCATTGGTTCCGTACAACTCTAGTTAACTGTATGCCAGACTTTCTTTTTGAATTCTCGTGAACACCGTTCGTGTCACTCGTTCGTCCCTTTGAACATATTTCTTGGAGAAAATCAACTCGTATTGAATTTTACGTCGCGCATAATTCTTAGATGCAACTATTAGAGAGTCAATCCTTTAGAGCAAGACTATTGAACATAAAAATGAACCAGCGACATTACTAGGGAATTTAGAGCCTTAACCTTCACTGATCGTATCGCTTGTGACTAAATAAATGCAAGGAGGTGCACCGTGTGAATGAAATACCAGGATACGATGGAAGCCTTCGAGCCATGAAAAGAAGATTGATATTTCCACCAATACTTGTATCGCTTAAGCCTAATGAAGCATTTAGGGAATGAGTACGATGTATTATTGGAGGACTTAAGATGCGTGCTGATGTAAAACCGTGAGGTTTTGGTAGACGTCCTAAGCAAGAAATTTCTAAGAGATTCTTGGACATTAATTTCAAAAGAGGAAATGTTAGATGAGTTAAAGTTTTAAGTTGGAAGTGTCGATCTAGATCCATTGCTAGGTTACAACGTGGCATCGATGAAGTACGGGATGTGTAACGAAACAATAAGGAACTGCCAAAGACGTCGAAGTCTGGTAAACGAAAGGGAATTAAGAAGAGATTTATATGTTCAATGCTGAAATAAAGATCGTAGAGTCAAAGACTGAGGGAGCACAAAAATAGTGATAAGGAGCTACTAAGAGTATCGAAGCTTGTTGAATCAAGCAGATACCAAGAGAGAGTTAAGTGTCGAAATCGGAAGTTGAGACGAGAAACTAGTGTCCGAAGCTTACAACGGAGGATTTTCGAATTGGCCCTAAACTTAATAAAACGTATCGTGAATCCAAGAAGATATTTTGAGCAGCCAGAAGTGAAGAACGAAGTGACAATCTACGTGATTACATGTTCGACACATGAGAAAGAAAAGTGTGACCACCAGAAGCCGTGCGAAATGCTACAACCATCGAAGGTTCTACATTAAAGGTAAAAGAGAACAGCCATCGATTTCATAGTAGGTTGACGAGGTCTAGGACAAAAGGTGATACTGTTAGGGAATCGTGAGCCAAGTGACCAAGTCCGTTTCGCCTATCGGAGTAAACTACTTAGTAGGGATATCAACGAGAGAATACATCAGGGAGAAGGTGAGACTTCACAAGTATGCTAAACACCTTTGAATTAATCGAAAACTGGAACGTCAAACATCTTAGTTCCTGAATTTGATAGCCAAGACAACGGAGAAAAAGTAACGTAAATTTGAGTTAGGATTCTCATGAGAAAGCCGACAAAAGAGTTAGGCAGATCTAAGAAGAAGACTTCCCAAGTTGGAAGGAAAATGACACATATCTCTGAAAATTGCTTCAACGACTAGAATCGGATGAGCAATCAAAAACAAGAAAGTTAAAACCCGCTAAGTTAGCCCATTTCAATTTTTCAAAAGTGTTGATAGCTAATGGCGTACCAAATAGTTTTCTGCCGTAACTTTCGAACCTATTCGACGTACTCCATATTTCGTAACTTCTGAAACACGCTTCTAAAACAAATTCATGTCTTACAACCTAAGCCAGTTTAAATGAAAGGAGATGGACGTTTCGAGTAATGGGGTCAGCTTCAAGAAACTCTGAATATACCGAAGGACTACCCACACCTCTTTTCAGATAACTGAATCTGATTTTTGAGGGCAAAATTCCTAATTAGGTGGGTAGGATGTAAACCCCGCTAAAATTGATAAATAATTAGTCAATAAACTGAATTTTAATTAGGAAAATTAAAAATATAAAACTAATAACAAAATAGGATAGAGCTCTTCGAAACGAGAATTTTGACACCAATTTCGAAAAATTTGGCCCAAAATTGAACAGGATGGGCCGAACCGGTTGAACCGAACCCAAATCGGGCCGTGGGCCCAACCGGCCTAGAATATAAATGAGCTAGAGCTCATTTTCTTCCTTAGAACACAACAGAAGTAGTGTAGACGCAGGGAGAATAAGAGAAGGGTACGAAACCCTTGTTTCAATTTCCGAACGCCGTAACTTCTCCGTTCGACCTCCGATCATCGCACCGTTTACGGCCACGCGTCTAGCGTGTCGAGCTCTACATTTCTGTTGGATCAATTTCACCGGTAAGCTTCATATTCATTCCAGAATCTCTATCCCCTTTCTTATGGTGAAATGGAACCCTTTTGATGAAATCTTTCCCAATTTGGTGTTTTAGGTTCAATTTAGCTTCTAGAGCTTATTAGGCATGAGTTATTATGCGTATGGGTATGGTAAGAACAACCTAAACCCTAATAAATTTTGATTTTATTATGAAGAAGCTGAATTTAGAGCATATATGTGTATTAGGTGTGATTTAGGTTTATATACATGCATTAGAATTGAAAAGTGAGTATTTGGAGGCTTGGTGATGATTGAAGCTAAGCTTGTAGCTGGTTACTCTAAGCTTGAGGGGCTGTTTTGTAGCTTGTGAGGCTACCTTGGATTAAATAAAGTGATCAGCCAAGGTATGGTTTAGGTTTCGCATGTTTAACAGTTAAGGTTTTGTGAAAACTTAGGCTAGGGAACCATAGGTTAAGTTGAAATGGTACAATGTATTAAATGGCTAGCTTTGTGATGATGTTGGACAAATTAATGTATTAAATGGTTGGTTTTGTGATGATGATGGTTATATTAATGCTTGAGCTTGTGTTGAAAATTATGATCATGAGATGTTGACATTGTTGGATATGTGTTCTTGGAATTGCTAATGAAAGGTTGATGATGATTTTGATATAGGTTAATTGAATTTGGTGATTATGGCTTGTTGAGCTAGTTAAAGGTGATTTATGAGTGATTGTTAACGAATTATAAAATGGAAGCTTATGGTTGGAAAGGGTGGATTTATGGTTAATGTATGAGTTTTACGTATTGGTATGAATATTAATGTACTAGTGGATAGTATTTAATGAAATGGGAGTTGATATGTTAAGAATATATAGGTTTTTTTGGGCAAGGAATATGAATTTGGTGAAAATGAGGTTTGGGTGTTACTTGGTAAAAAGTGAATTTTGGTGAACTTTGGAAATCCATAACATGCTCCTCTAATATTGGATGGAAATGGGGTTGATTTCAAATGAAAGATAGTTTTATAAGCTTTTGAACGATATCAATTTTGTGAAGAACAGAATTTTGTAGAGAAAGTTATGGATGACGGAAGTTTGTTGTATAAAATTGGTTATGCAGGTGTTAAAGTGCTGGTTATGCAGCTTTCTGGGCATTCTGCCAATTTTTCAAAAACGTACATCCACGCGTACGTGTGGCGTGACATTTTAACGACGCATGCGCGAGTAACCATGCGTACGCGTGAGATGCTATTCTCTCCACGTGTGCGCGTGACCCACGCGCACGCGTGACCTCTGGTTACTGCAAAACTGGATTTTGGGTCTTTTAAACCAGATTTTCACTTCTAAACCTCCATTTTCCTCTCTTTTAGACTTAAAGTATAGTACTAAGTCCAGTAGCTAATCGGAGCTAGGAAAATAGGATAACTTGGAGATGAAGTAAGAGGTAAAATAATGAATTATATGAAGAAGATGAGAATGTTAAATGAAGTTTTATGCCATGGCTTGATAAATGATTATATATTGAGTATGAAAATGAAATGGCTTATGAATAATGATATCTGAGACACGAGTTTCCCTGGGTAAGAACTGTGGCTTGCCACCACGTGTTTCAGGTTGAAACTCGATACTCTGTTGACTCTACGTCGTAAGGGTGACCGGGCACGTATAAATTCCCAGGTATGGATAGCTCCCTATTGAGTGATTTGAATGATTAATGAATGTGAAATCTATGCATAGACTCATGGGGATGCACGACGTGGGACAGTCTAAGGTTTTCGGACTTGTCGGGTTGACTAGATAACCGACAGATGAGCCTCATCAGCCATAGGACAGGCATACATCATATGCATTTATTTGTTTTCATTGCTATGCATTACTTGGGATTGCCTAACTGAATATATACATCCTGCTACCTGTTATACTTGCTACTTACACTATCTGCTTACTATTTGTACGTGAACTTGTTTGGTTGCTTGTCTTTGTTGAATTATGGATGACGGAGGGACGGAGGAAGGGTGAGACGATATGGAGTTATGTTAGGATTATAAAATGAGTAATTTCAGGGATGTTTAGGTTACCTACCCGTATTTATGGCTTGTTTAGAAACTAAGTTTGATAACTGAATGACGGAGTTCTAGGATTGCCTCTTTCATTCCTAGGACCTTATTTATTATTCACGTGGCACCTTTACCATGCTGAGAACCTTCGATTCTCATCCCATACAGTGTTGTTATTTTCAGATGCAGGTCGAGAGGCTCCTCGCTAGGCGTCTGGATTCCTTGAAGCGGAGCAGTCCCCGGTGTATTTTGGATTTCTAGTTTGTATATGTATGTGTGTATGTACTAGCTTGCTCTCCAAGAAACTTGATTATTTTTTTCCTCATAGAGGTTACAGGAGAGTTAGGGACTTATTTCTGTATTTTGGATGTTGGGATACTTATGTATATATATGTAAATATTCTTCGGTCAGCCTTGGCTTCGCAGGCTAAGTCAGGAGCTAGTTTCACTGTGTTCTTGGCTTTCTTTTATTCTTTTGCTTATTCATGTCTGTAATCTTCAGGTTTCTTCGCACGCAAGTTATTCCGTTTTGGGGCATTGTGCTTTTTATTTTACGAGTTTGTTTGACCCATTTTTCAAGACTCCTAGTTTATTATATTCTTTCTACTATTATATGTATGTATTTTATTTTAGTAGTCGTAGCGCCTCGCCACCTCTGTTTTACATCCTAGGTGTAAAGTTCTGTATGGTAGGGTGTTATATTATATATCTACATTAATTATGTGCCAATATTTTTAGGAAAGAGCTAAAAGAAGAGATATATAAATATATATAATATAATTGCTATATAGGAAGCAAATATAAATTGCTACGTTCTTTTTTATTATATTATACAACTTAAAGTTATAGTATCATGTTACTATTAATTATAGATACTTGTTATAATTATATCAAATTTAATTGTAAATCTAAATAAATAAAATACATAACAATTAATATTTTTTTTCTTTTTTACATTCAATATTTACTGTAAATATAAAAAAGTAAAATAACTAATGAATATAAATATGAGTAGAAAATAAAACATAATAATTAAAATTCAATTTGTTAACTAATTAATCTTGTGTCCATACAATATTATTATTATTATTATTATTA